>NC_141157.1:126285511-126588541 GCF_053477565.2 Lygodium microphyllum
CATGTGGTTTGATGCACCTGAGTCAACATACCATACATCATTGCTTTCTTCTGCACTTGTCACAGAATTGTTCATGTGCTGCACCATGAACAAATGCTCATTTCTGTCATCACCCTGTCTGCTAGAAGATGCATAATTCCCTTGTTGCAGTTTTCCATTCATGATGTCATTCTGCTTTTTATAGCAGTCTTTAGCCATATGACCCATTTTACCACAGTATTAGCATTCAACATTACTGTTTGCATTTTGACCTCTTTGCCATCCACCACGACCTCTTTGGCTCCCCCTGCCTCTAGAGTTACCACGTCCTCCTCCATAGGACTGATTTTCTTGAGTTTGCTACATATTCTGATTTCTACCACGGCCTCCAAATCGGCCTCCTCTACCTCTGCCTCTACCTCTTCCAGCATTTGAGTAGAAGACAGCTTCTTTTGAAGTTCCTCCTGAAGAAGATGCACCACCATTTCTCTGCTCCTCAGAAATTAGAAGAGCAATCAACTCCTCAAAGTCAGGAAATCTTTCACGAACGGAAATGGATGTTCGAAACTGTGCATAATCCTTTCCTAGACCATTCAAGGTCACGGAAACTAAATCATCATCTTCCACTGGCGACCCAATGGAAGCAAGTGCATCTGCAATCTTCTTCACCTTCATGTGGTAGTCATTGATGCTCATATTTTCTCTTTGCACATTATGCAACTCTTGCTTGAGCTGCATTTTCCTGGCTTGTGTATTTGTGCTATACATTTTTGACAGAGTATCCCATGCCTCCTTTGGCGTACTTGCATCCTGAATATGCACAATCATAGAGTCTGAAATGCTGATAGACAGCCAGTACATAACTTTCCTGGCTCTCTCATGCCATGCTTTGAATGCCTGCATTTGCTGTTGATTGGGAACATCAGGAAGAACTGGTTCTTCTTCATTTCCTGCAACAAATTCCCAATATCCTTTTCCCATAAGGAAATTCGTCATTCTAAACTTCCATGCCTGGAAGTTGTTCTTGTCAAGCTTTTCAGTGACAATCTGTGAAAGAGAATCAGACGCCATTACAGAATACTGCAAGAAATTCTGTTACTGCAAAAAACACAGCTTCACCCTCACAAGGGAAAATCTGCAAAACTGGCGAAAGTGGTATTTGACCACACAGTCACTTCCTAGTGACGATTTTGCATAAACAGGAACCAAGGATGATTCTGAAACTCCCAATGTCTCTGCGCACAAGCATACGATGCAATTTCTACAGTAACTTTTCACCGACCTGTAGAACAGTGGCTGCACAGCATAAAACTGAGCCTTTTCCTGAGTGCGTGCAGAAAACTTCCGTCTACAAAACAGGCCCCGAAATGGCCTCAAATCAAAAAAACAAGGTCCCTTAGGGCTAAAGCCCTTTCCCGCAGCATATATTGCCCTCTTGCTTCACCGCGAAGGGCGTCTCAACCTGAGACAATGCACTCCTGCAATTTCCGGCTGTGCTACCTGCAGAGATCTGCTCCCAAAACAGAAAATGAAAGCAACAATGCTCCTCTTACCAGACCACCGCGAGCTTGGCTTGCTTTCTTGAGCTCCTTACCACGAACAAGGCTCTGATACCATGTCAAGATTGTGGGAGAGAAGGAAGGAGTCTCACTTGAAGCTTTCTTGCTTGCACAATGGGGGAATACACACAAGGGTGGAGGCTGAAAACAGTTTTCCTCTTCTTAGTTGTGAAAGCCAAAAGAACTCTAGTACAAAGAAATAGAAGAACCCTATGTATGGGTCTCAAACCAAACTCAACTAACTAAGGTGGCATACTAACTGAGCCACGAACTAGAGTAGATAAGGATAGCTATCATGTAGCTATTATTCATCGGCGGTGTACCAACCGCGTCTGCAACTGACAAGTCGGTGACGTAAATACACAACGGTCACCCTGGCGTATCACGAGTGGAGCTCGATATCTCAACACTATTGGGACCTATAGAGACCTAGTGCCATAAACATCTTGCACAAAAACATTGCTTTGAATTTTGCATTAAGAAAAACAATGTGTTGCCACAATGATGTTGATTTGTAGTTCGCAACTTGTCTCATCTAGCATGCACATCTTGTCTCTCACACAATGTGTTTCTCGTGCATTTCCTTGGCCACAACATCCACCTCCTCTAGTCCCATGCTTATCAAATGCATGAGCACTTGTATATGGGCAATGTCCTCTCCCCACTAGAACTTTAACTACCCCTAGTCAAATAGTCTCGTAGTAGATACGAAGCAAAGGCAAAGCGTCATCACCAAATTGAGACTCATCCAATCCTACTACCTTTTGCATGGGATAATCTTGAAACTTAAGAAAATATTAGAGCTTGTTCCATCATGTACTCTTCTTGTATATGTGAATCAACACTTGTTTTGATACCAACAACTCTTGAAGCCCATCAACATCCACTAACTTTGGTTCCTCTTGGTTTGGGGTTGCAATAGAAACATGTCCATGATACTATACAAGATTACTCACATTGAACACTAGATGCTAAGGGGAGCTCCAATGGATAAGTCTTGTCAATGTACTTTTTAACAATGTGAAAAGGCCCCTCTTTTGATGTACTTTTTAACAATGTGAAAAGGCTCCTCTTTCGAGGTGCTAGCTTAGGTTTCAAGATTTTTAGATAGCACCATTGACCTTCTTGGAAGAGCAACTCATGCCAATGTTTGTCAATCTCCTCTTTTTGCTGCTGTTGTGCTTGTTTCATATTCTCTCAAACTAGTTTCAACAATTGATCCATATCCACAACCAATTGATTTTCCACATAGTTCGTAGTAGATGTCTCCAAAGCATGGTTAAAGGTATTGGTAACCAACCACACCCATAAACTATCTCAATGGGATCCACTTCGTAGAGGCATGGACTACCATATCATTGATTGCATGCTCAACGAATGATGGTAGATACTTTGCCAATTTAGCTTGATGATCCTACTAGTAGCAATGAAGCATGGTAATCATGGTATGATTTGAAATCTCTGTTTGTCCCATCAATTTGTGGGTGAAAAGTAGTAAAGAATGCTAACTTTGTGTGAAGTCCAAGGCCATAGAATAGAACCTTCCAAATCCCACTAGTGAACTTAGAATTGAGATTAAACATGATCTTGTTTGGAAAAAGCCAAAGTCCACTCAGTGAACTTAGAATCATGATCAAACACGATCCTATTTGGCAAGCCATGCACTCAAAACATGTGTATTGCCAACAACACTTCCATTGCTCCAATCTCCTTTCTCGTATATACTCAATCTCAAAATTGAAGAGAGAAATGGATTGCTAGCAATGCAATATCGAGGAGTTAAGTGAGAACACTTGTTGATCTGGCTTGATGAGAAAATGATGCCTAATCAAATATGCCTTTCACTTCTTTAAGTCATGCACAATGGACAATATTTATTTGTGATAGGTGGAATCATTTAACTCAATTATCTTGAGTTTTTTACTTTTCTAACTCTGTAGATGGCCATGCTACTCCAACACCTCTCCTAGATCATGATCCATGGCATCACACTTCATCATAAAAGGTTCATTGAGATCCATCAGTCTCAACATGGGATTTGAAGAGTACATAACCTTTAAATTAGTAGAATGATCCAAATTTTCTTGTATTAGTAGTCGTTTTTTTAATCAACTATCTATGCATTGTTGACACTGCAATCTTTACAATATTATGACTGTACTCTCTCTCTATTTCTCTTCTTTGCTTTGTTTGCTCATCCTATCCTCTCCATATGGCACCTCCCTGTTGAGATATCGAGCTCCACTCGTGATATGCCAGGGTGACCATTGTGCATTTATGTCACCGACTTGTCAGTTGCAGATGTGGTTGGTACACCGCCCATGAATAATAGCTACATGATAGCTATCCTTATCTACTCTAGTTCGTGGCTCAGTTAGTATGCCACCTTAGTTAGTTGAGTTTGGTTTGAGACCCATATATAGGGTTCTTCTATTTCTTTGTACTTGACTTCTTTTTGGCTTACACAACTAAGAAGAGGAAAACTGTTTTCAGCCTCCACCTTTGTGTGTATTCCCCCATTGTGCAAGCAAGAAAGCTACAAGTGAGACTCCTTCCTTCTCTCCCACAATCTTGACATGATATCAGAGCCTTGTTTGTGGTAAGGAGCTCAAGAAAGCAAGCCAAGCTCGCGGTGTTCTGGTAAGAGGAGCAGTGTTGCTTTCATTTTCTGTTTTGGGAGCAGATCTCTGCAGGTAGCACAGCAGGAAATTGCAAGAGTGCATTGTCTCAGGTTGAGACGCCCTTTGCGGTGAAGCAAGAGGGCAGTATATGCTGTGGGAGAAGGCCTTTAGCCCTTGGTGACCCTGTTTTTTTGATTTGAGGCCATTTCGGGGCCTGTTTTGGAGGCGGAAGTTTTCTGCACGCACTCAGGAAAAGGCCATGTTTTATGCTGTGCAGCCACTGTTCTACTAGTCGGTGAAAAGTTACTGTAGAAATTGCATCATATGCCTGTGCGCAGAGACATTGGGAGTTACAGAATCATCCTTGTTGCCTATTGATGCAAAATCATCACTAGGAAGTGACTGTGTGGTCAAATACCACTTTCGTCAGTTTTGCAGATTTGCCCTTGTGAGGTTGAAGCTGTGTTCTTTGCAGTGATATAATTTTTTGCAGTGTTCTGTAATGGCGTCTGATTCTCTTTCACAGATTGTCACTGAAAAGCTTGACAAGAACAACTTCCAAGCATGGAAGTTTAGAATGACGAATTTCCTTATGGGAAAAGGATATTGGGAATTTGTTGCAGGAAATGAAGAAGAACCAGTTCTTCCTGATGTTCCCAATCAACAGCAAATGCAGGCATTTAAAGCATGGCATGAGAGAGCCAGGAAAGTTATGTACTCGCTGTCTATCAGCATTTCAGACTCTATGATTGTGCATATTCAAGATGCAAGTACGCCAAAGGAGGCATGGGATACTTTGTCAAAAATGTATAGCACAAATATGCAAGCCAGGAAAATGCAGCTCAAGCAAGAGTTGCACAATGTGCAAAGAGAAAATATGAGCATCAATGACTACCACATGAAGGTGAAGAAGATTGCAGATGCACTTGCTTCCATTGGGTCGCCAGCGGAAGATAATGATTTAGTTTCTGTGACCTTGAATGGTCTAGGAAAGGATTATGCACAGTTTCGAACATCCATTTCTGTCCGTGAAAGATTTCTTGATTTTGAGGAGTTGATTGCTCTTCTAATTTTTGAGGAGCAGAGAAATGGTGGTGCATCTTCTTCAGGAGGAACTTCAAAAGAAGCTATCTTTTACTCAAATGCTGGAAGAGGTAGAGGCAGAGGTAGAGGAGGCCGTGGTAGAAATCAGAATATGCAGCAAACTCAAGAAAACCAGTCCTATGGAGGAGGACGTGGTAACTCTAGAGGCAGGGGGAGCCAAAGAAGTCGTGGTGGATGGCAAAGAGGCCAAAATGCAAACAGCAATGTTGAATGCTACTACTGTGGTAAAATGGGTCATATGGCTAAAGACTGCTCTAAAAAGCAGAATGACATCATGAATGGGAAATTGCAACAAGGGAATTATGCATCTTCTAGTAGTCAGGGTGATGACAGAAATGAGCATTTTTTTATGGTGCAGCACATGAACAATTCTGTGACAAGTGTAGAAGAAAGCAACGGTGTGTGGTATGTTGACTCAGGTGCATCAAACCACATGACAGGTCATGCAGAATGGATGGAGGATGCAAGGAAAATGGAAAAACCAGGATTTGTGGAGATTGGTGATGATACTGCACATCCTATTATGCAGATTGGTAAAATTCCTTTGTCTATGCAGGATGGGAAAAAGAAATACCTATCCGATGTATTTCATGTCCCGAATATCACCAAGAATCTGGTTTCTGTTGGTCAAATGGTTGAGCAGGGCTTGCAGGTCAGATTTAATCCTCATGGATGCTTTGTTGAGGATATGAAAAATAAAGGTCGCTTGATAGCAAAAGGAAAGAAGAAGGGCAGAATGTTTACGTTGGATGCAGACATGTCTGAATTGAGTGCAGCAATGTTTGCACATGGGACCGGTGTAGTTGCAGATATTGATATCTCGCATAAACGCATTGGTCATGTTAATGTACAATGACTTAAATCAATGCAGGCCCAAAATATTGTTGCAGGATTGCCTAAATTCAAGGTTGCAGAAATGCATAAGGTATGTGAAGCCTACCAATTTGGAAAACAGGCAAGGAAACCATTTTCTAGACATGTTCAAGAGAGTGAGAAGCCATTGGAATTAATCCACTCTGATGTGTGGACTACTAAAGCTGCATCTCTTGGAGGCTGTCATTATTTTGTCACTTTTATTGATGACTATAGCAGAAAATTTTGGGTGTATTTTATGAAAAAGAAAAGTGAAGTTTTTGGGCATTTCAAAACTCTTAAAGCTATGTTTGAAAAAGAAACAGGCCTGCAAATAAAATGCCTAAGGTCAGATGGAGGGGGAGAGTACCTCTCAAATGAGTTTGCAAGGCTCTTGCAGGAGCATGGCATAAAGCAGCAATATTCATGTACTCATACCCCACAACAAAATGGAATTGCAGAAAGGAAAAACAGGCATATTGGAGAGGTATCTCGTGCCATGCTCAACGAAAAAGACTTGCCAGATTTTTACTGGGCTGAAGCAGTTGCTACAGCAGTCTACATAATGAAGAGGACTCCCACTGTAGCAATACATGGGATGACTCCAGAGGAGAGGTATACTGGTAGGAAACTAGATATTTCTCATTTGAAGATTTTTGATTGCGTTGCCTATGTTCATGTGCCAGATGAGTTGAGATCCAAGTTGGATCCAAAAGCTGAGAAGTGCATCTTTATTGGTCACTCTCTGCAGCAGCAGAAAGGGTATAGATGCTATAATCCTTCTACTTGTAAGTTTACAGTGAGCAGAGATGTTGTTTTTGATGAGATGAGTAGCTGGTATAAACCAATAAATGTGATTGATGATGTAGATGCACAAAATGGTAATACTGCACAGAATTCACAGCAGCAGTCACAAAATATTAGTGGATTTGGAGTGTCCTCTAGCAGTGGTTCATATTCTTCGCCATGGAGGACAGGCAAATTGACATCAGGAGAATCTTCCTCAAAACAATGCAAATAGTGGTATGCAGGTTTCACGAAAAGAAAAAGAGAAGGTAGATCAGCCCATGTTTGATGTGAATGCAGGTCACTCTTATGTGGATGGTGAATCCAGTGGCTCAGAATAGAGCATTGATGATGAGTTGGGTATTCCTTCTATTGTTACACCTGGAGTAAGGAAGACCAGGGATGTTTTGAGAGCACCTGGGAGTGAACCTACTTTGCACAGGTCTACCAGAGCTAGGTATCCTGTGGATAGGCTGAAATATGATGGATTTACAACCATTCACTATGCATATGTGGTCAAAGTGATACAGGAACCAGAACCCACTTCTTTTGAGCAAGCCATGGGAAAGGAAAAATGGGAGAAAGCCATGGATGAAGAAATGGATGCCTTGGAAGCAAATGCTACATGGGAGTTGGTATCTTTGCCTAAAGGTAAAAATGCAATTGGCTGTAAGTGGGTTTATAAGGTGAAGCACAATGCTGATGGTTCTGTGAACAGATACAAGGCAAGATTAGTAGTCAAGGGGTATGCACAAACATATGGCATTGACTATGAAGAAACATTCAGTCCGGTTGCAAGGATGGCAACCGTAAGAGCAGTCATTGCTATGGCTGCATCAAAGGGATGGTCTTTACATCAGATGGATGTAAAGAATGCCTTCTTGCATGGTGATTTGCAAGAAGAGGTCTTATGGAGCAGCCACCAGGTTATGTGCATGCTGTTCATCTTGAGTTTGTTTGCAGGTTGAAGAAAGCCTTGTATGGCTTGAAGCAAGCACCTAGAGCATGGTCTGACAAGATAGGAAAGTATCTTGTCACTATTGGCTTTCAGATTTCCAAGGCAGATTTCTCACTTTATGTGAGAAAAACAGAGAAACGTATTATGCTACTTGTCATTTATGTTGATGATTTGATTATGACAGGTGACAGTGATGAAGATATCCTTCATGTGAAAATGCTATAGAAGCAAAAGTTTGAGATGAAGGATTTGGGAGAGCTGCGTTATTTCTTGGGCATTGAGGTGATTAGATCACCAAGTGGGATACAGTTCTTGCAGAGGCAGTATGGATTGGACATGCTGTCCAAATATGGGATGACAGGCTGTAAGCCTATTTCAGTTCCTTTGGAGTAGAATGTGAAGCTGAGCGCAGATGCAGGTGAGCTTTTGGAAGACCCTACTATGTACAGACGCATAGTAGGAAGTTTGATTTATATGACTATTACCAGGCCAGATTTGAGCTATGCTATTGGATTGGTAAGTCAGTTTATGCAGGCTCCAAGGAAATCGCATTTGGATGCGGCTAGACGCATACTCAGGTATGTGAAGTCCACATTGCAGTATGGACTATTTTATGAGACTGGGGTTCAGATACAGTTGCATGGATACACTGATGCTGATTGGGCTGGTAGTATTTCTGATAGACGATCTACCAGTGGGTATGTGTTCTCTTTTGGGAGTGCTGCAGTCACTTGGAGATTAAGAAACAGCCTACAGTTGCCTTGTCGAGCACAGAGGCTGAGTACAGGGGTGCAGCAATGGCTGCATGTGAGGTAGCTTGGTTGCATAAGCTACTTTATGATATGCATCAGTCTACAGATGCGCTAGTTGTCATTTATTGTGACAACGTGAGTAGTATACACTTGAAAAATAACCCAGTCTAACATGCTAGAACAAAGCACATTGAGGTGCATTATCACTATGTGTGGGAGAGGGTTTTACTAGGTCTTATTGATCTAGTTTATGTCAGGACAGAGGATCAGGTAGCTGACATATTCACGAAGGCATTGGGCGCAGAGAAGCTGCGCAAGTTCAGAGACCTGCTTGGTGTGCAGGAATTGGGATTGAGTTTGAGGGGGAGTGTTGAGATATCGAGCTCCACTCGTGATATGCCAAGGTGACCGTTGTGCATTTATGTCACCGACTTGTCAGTTCAGATGCGGTTGGTACACCGCCCATGAATAATAGCTACATGACAGCTATCCTTATCTACTCTAGTTCGTGGCTCAGTTAGTATGCCACCTTAGTTAGTTGAGTTTGGTTTGAGACCCATATATAGGGTTCTTCTATTTCTTTGTACTTGACTTCTTTTTGGCTTACACAACTAAGAAGAGGAAAACTGTTTTCAACCTCCACCTTTGTGTGTATTCCCCCATTGTGCAAGCAAGAAAGCTACAAGTGAGACTCCTTCCTTCTCTCCCACAATCTTGAAACTCCCTACTACTCAACTGATGACAAAATTCATGGTCCCAATTATCTGACTTGGAGTGCTATGTGGTTTCAGGAGCTATTATGTAGTCTCGAACTCCAAGTCATCTTCTAGATGATTGGGACCATGACAAGTAAGAGCAAGCTATTCTTACATGGGATACAAATGATGCTCATGCATATTCTACTCTTCTCCTATGCATTTCTAAAGAGGTTCTATTAGTCACCCCCTATTGCATGACAACTTCAGAGCTGTGAGAGAAGCTATAGATGGTTTTTGAGGCTCCGTCAACCATGGAAGGTGTGACTCTGTATGGATAGCTTCAATAGATGTAGTTCAAACCTAAAGATACCATCCAATCATTCTTGCTTCATGTTACAGTAAGATCCCTTTAGAGTTTGATGGAGTTGCCCATGCTTTATAGGCCCAAGCATTTTGGATGCTAGTGAAAGGTTGCATAAGTTTTGCTTGCTATTTGGTACTCACTTGTTTCACAATGGATAAGAACACTAGAAATCCAGTTATTGAGAAGTTAGTTTGTATAATGTTTTCTTGCTATTTAGTACTTACTTGAGAAGATTCAACTCAAGCAAGAGCTAAATAGTTTGAAGAAAGGGAATATGTTTATAAATGAATATTTTTTGAACGTGACGAGCATTCAATATGCCTTAACAACTATTGATGCAATGCTTGATGATAATTTGGTTTCATCTACTTTGGGTTAAGAGGTGCAAGACTAGGAGAAAATATGCAACATGCCTAGAGCATAAGTAACCAAAATACTTATGAGGTTGCAATAGAAGGTGAATATGCATAGTAGGACACAATAAAGACCCATAGTATACCTAGCTAGGACATAGAAGCATCAATTTCAAGAACCAATACTATCACTTTTGAGGACAAGAAGGAAAAAGATCCACAAGCTAGAAAATTTGGCAAAGGTAAACAAGGGGCCTTTGCCCATACATGGTCAAAGTCAAAAAGTCATTTTAAGGTGCCTACTTCTTGTAGTGCATATGAGAAGGCCTAAAAGTCTATTAGGAGGAGAGTAAATCAACAATTGAAATGCCCTAAAGAAAATTAGAAAGGTACAAAATTCTTCCACTTCACTAATACCCAAAGATCCCTTTGAGAGGTTGATCAAGGATATTTGCAACAAGTACTAGCTCAATGTTAGTTAAAAAAATACAAGGGCATGCATTCGAGAGTTTGCATAGGAGTTCTCGATATATATTTTATGAGATAGCTATATTTGTGCTACACATGCTCATAGAGTAACCTTGATGAACAAAGATATTTGCACAACAAAGCTCCTCATGTATAGTTTTGATAAAGTTGCTTGTTTCAATAGATTCAGATAATGGGAAGCAATTTACATATGAAGTCATGAAGTTATTGACACATGCGATGGGCCTACACACTCTATGCTCAAGGTTTCAATAAACCTAAATGAAAAGCATTTGCCTCTGATGATTTATCAAGTAATAGCATGGAGTGATTCTATAAGAAAGCTCTTTGATTAAGAGCAAATTTTGTCAAAAAAAGTTAGAAAAAGGAAAAATTTCCAATAAGTCCACTCCAAAGCATCAAAATGACAACATTAGTGATTCCACTTTTGATTTTGACCTAGAAGTACAATCTAGTAGTGAATAATCTGACTCTAAAGAGGAAGAAGAGGAAAAACTAACCAAGATTAAAAAGAAGAACAAAGGCAAGAAAACACCAAGAAGAATGAGGTCAAAAACCTTTGGTACACACAGTGTAACAATCTCAAGACTACAAAGGAGCTTCCATCTCATCATAATGGCCATAATGAGAGCTCTATATCTTCAAAGAGGGATTGCAAGAAGAAAAACAAGAAGAAGAAGAAGAAGAAGAAGAAGAAGAAGAAGGCATATGCTCGATATTGTCGTTTGCAGAAAGAAGGGACACCTATGCAAGGATTACAAGGAGTTAGTGTCATCATGGAGGAGGAGGAGGAAGAAGAAGAAGAAGAAGAAGAAGAAGAAGAAGAAGAAGAAGAAGAAGAAGAAGAAGAAGAAGAAGAAGAAGCAGAAGCAAAAAAGGCAGGACGTGGACCCTTTTGATGGGTCATCATCCTCCTCTAACTTTGACTCCAATTTAGATCATTTGGAAAAGGTTAAGACCAAGGCCCAAAAGGGTTCATCTTCTACCAAGAAGGGAAAGGGTATTATTGCTCCTCGTATTGTTTCTTTTTATTGTTAGCGATGTAATCACTCAGACTCTCTAGAGGGTATAAGAGGGGGTGAGATGGGGTAGTTGAGCCTCATCTATATATATATACAGGTGCACAAGATCCAAAGAGGGATATTCCTTGACATATTGGAAAAATTTTGGAAGGTTTTGAAATCCTAGAGATGGGAATGATAACTTGGTTTAGGATAATTTAAAAAAAACCATATGGTTTAAGTTTTGAAATCAAGATCATTAGCCTACCATCCCCAGCCTTCTTTCCATATAGATAGTGATTGGTCTCACTCCTAGGATACCCCTAAGACCACATCAAGGCATTAGAATTGTGATACCATTCCCTAGGAGCCTATTTCAAGCCATATAAGCTGTTATGCATCTTATATAGCAACCGCTCCTTGCCTTCCACAACAAACCCCTAAGGTTGCTACAAGTAAATATCCTCATACAAGAAAGTGGTCTTAAACAAAGGAACTAACCCCCATGTAGTTTTGTTTTCTAAAGAATCCATCTATGATTACATAGCCCTCTTCCACCTATGACTATCATCCCTAGTCATAGCATCTATATAACAAGAAGGCTCACCACCATCCATGACCATGCCATGTCTACAGAGAGAGTATCTATTTGGCGATCTAGAAACCCTTGAAAATTGTATCAACAAGAGCCTTTGGCTGCCCCACTTGTCTATCCTATAAGACACAAGATTCTCCACTATTTTGTGCACTCCCACCTTAGCATTAATAGGTTGTCTAAGTTCTACATCATGTCAAATAGGTCATACAATCTACTTATGTGATGGCTACTCATCTTCCTAAAATTATTTTTTGAACCTAGGATCATGCTTACTCCACTTATTCCTAGGTATATGCATAAATGCTTATGTGATGTCTACTCATATTCCTAAAATTATTTCTTGAACCTAGGATCATGCTTACTCCACTTATTCCTAGGTATATGCATAAATGCCTCACAAGCAAAAACATGCAAGTGATCATAAGTAAGTCTCTTGCCAAACCATAACTCCTCTCATATCTTGCTATCTAATGGCTTGCTAGGAGACTTGCCAATCACATGTGATGTTGCCTTTATTATAACTTCAATCCAAAATCCATCAATGAGACTAGCATTAGAAAGTATACTACGACATCAAGAAATTGGTGAGGCTAGCAAGCTGCCCCACCATGACACTTTAATAATCTCTCTCTACACTAGGAACTCATAGTGATGATAGAATCACTTCGGGCTAGAAAGTGGATTCCTCAATCATCACAGATTTAGTCATGTGATCACAATCAGAGCTTGATTCTGAGGATAATGAAGAGCTTGAGTTACCCTTCTTCCCTTTCTTCCCATTCTTCTTTTGAAAAGTTGCTAGCTTCAAGTGCTTCTAGAACCACGGGCCATCTTTACATAGAAGAATCATTTCACCATCTTCTTCTTACCACCCTTCTCTTCAATTGAAAAAGCTCAAATATGTGAAGCATCAGCTAGAGAAAAGAGCCTCCCCTTTCACATCAAAGCCTAATCATGCTTGAAAAACATGGATTGCATAAGATGAAAATAGAAAAACTTGTGTGGTGGGGGTATTTTCTTGAATCAATGCATTGATTCAACATATAGATACAAGGAGGAGCTCACTCAATGGCATAAGAAGAGAGATGGAGACCAAAACTTTTCTTGCTATCTTACCTTTCTTCTTTCTCATAAAATAATATGCACAAGTTTAGATACTATATAACATAAAGGATAGTGACCTACTAAGTCAAATAGTGCATAATTAACTATAGTAATTATCTAGTGCCATAACTATGCAAGATGTAAGTAGATGTAACTTAGCATAAACGATGAGTCAATAGCCATGTGAGGGTCATGATGAACTAATTGAAGTAATGTGGATCTATCTAGCTAGGTGGTCCATCATCAATATCTACATGTGTTGAGCTTGTTATATCAACACTCCCTCTCAAGATCAATTGTATCTCTTGCAAGTAAACTTTGAAATCTTGGAATTTTCTATGTAGCCAAGGCCTTTGTAAAAACATCAGGTATATGATCATGTGTATTGACATCTACCAAGTGAATCTCACTTGGAAGTACCTTTTGGTAATGCATCTCAATATGCTTTCCCCTAGCATGGAACACATGGTTCACAGTCAACTATGTGTGCCACTCATGTTGTCCAAATGAATGACAATTAGACCATCTACCTATACATAGCAAACAAATTTTATAGCTATACCACCTCAAATCCCACCATAGAAACACATTTTACTTAGCCTCAATAGTTGATAGAGCAATTGTAGGCTGCTTTTTGTTGCTCCAATTGACTGTTGCTCTACCAAGTGAAAACATGTATATCTTTCCCTACCTTATAAAAAATCCCATAATGCAAAGTAGACTTTACATACCTACTTATGGATCAAATTGCATCCAAATGAGGCTTTCTACATGCTTAAATAAACTAACTCACAAGCCAAATTGTCTTTGGGACAACCAAATACCATCATCACATCTAATTATCTTAATGCAAGGAAACTATTTGAGCTCACCAAGATCCTTCATCTTGAATTATTTTTTCAAAATTTCGTTGACTCTAACAATCCATTTGTTACTATCTCCTATAGTAATCAAGTCTTCCACATAGATGACTATGATGACCAAACTTGCATCCTCCTTCCTTGGGTAAAGTGAGTGATTTGCATCAAAATCATAGAAATTGATCTTGAGAGATACTATCCAATCTTGTTAGGCAATGCTCTAATAGGTGCTTGCATTAGCACACACAATGCTTCCTTTAATATACACATACATATGGGATCCATATACACCTCTTCTTGCAAACTATCATGGAAGAAGGCATTCTTTACATCAATCTATTGTAAGGTCCAACCATTGGCTATTGGGAAAGCAATCACACATATAATAGTTGCCATCCTAGCAATTGGGTGAAACTCATTTTCATGACTTATGCCATATGAATGACCATAGCCTTTAGCAAGGGACATTGTGTCAAGAAATGTATAATATCCCCCACCCCGCATAGGAATTCCCCCTCCCTACAAAAATACACATCCCCTATGGATATTGCGCAGCAAGTATATCTGTGTTTCCATGGCCTAAACACTCCTCTAAACCACCGCGTTTGGAAGCAATGCGTCCAATGGACTTGCAAGATGCATTA
Organism: Lygodium microphyllum; assembly: GCF_053477565.2. Classification (NCBI taxonomy): domain Eukaryota; kingdom Viridiplantae; phylum Streptophyta; class Polypodiopsida; order Schizaeales; family Lygodiaceae; genus Lygodium; species Lygodium microphyllum. Next base: position 126,300,234 of record NC_141157.1, read on the forward strand.
CTTCGAGCAAAGCCAATCGTCCAAGAACTTAATTCGGGAAAGTGTGACAAAGATGACTCTTGAGATCAGGACAAGAGATGTCACACATGCGGAGAGATAGGGAACATCTGTAGGATATGTCCCTACCATCAATGCTACCACTGCAATGAGCTAGGGCACGTCCAAGCAAATTGCCCTAGCTTAAGCCCAGAAGATATTGAGCCTCCAAGAAAACGAAGCTACATAGGCGTAGTCTATGGATATATAGAGGAATCAAACAAAGACGAAGACTTAGAACCCACTACACCTCTTCAGGAGGATTAAAAATTTGCCTAGAAGATATTAAGCCTCCAAGAAAACGAAGCTACATAGGCGCTGTCTATGGATATATAGAGGAATCAGATGAAGACGAATACTTAGAACCCACTACACCTCTTCAAGATGATTAGAAATCCTAGAAATATTCGCAACATGTAATACAACTTGTATTGGAATAAACTTTACACTTGTAACTACAGTTAACCTGAGTAATATGAGTTGCATCAATTTTGAGCCTAGAACTTACAAGTGATCAGAGTGTCGCAACGAATGCATGATGGATCCTACCCCACAGGTTCTAAAATAAAATCCCTAGGTCTTTCAAGATGAGGACATCTCAAGTTCTCTGAGGGGGAAAGGATGTAATATCCCTCGCTCTGTGTAGAAATTCCCCCTCCCTTAATAACTAAAAATAATTGATTTTTTAAAAAATCACCCCCATGTCATTGCTAAATAGGTGATTGGGGGGGGGAGAGATGACTTGGTGACGACGACGATGACGAAGAATGGAGAAGACGTCAATGATGATGTGGGGGATAGCCAACAGGGAAAACGAGGGAGGTGACAACAAAGCAGAGGAAGATGACGACAATGGAGAGGAGGGGAGGCCATGTGGCTTGCCACCTCCCAGGCCACCTCCGTACACTACCGGCATGCATCTGTGAGTGGTGGAGACACCACCACTCCACCTTCTCCCCACGTCCCCCCCAATAATACTCACCATTCCCCATTATATAAACCCTTCCCCCCCCCCATCGTAAGGAGGAAGAGGGCCTTGACACCGAGGCACGAGAGAGAGAGAGAGAGAGAGAGAGAGAGAGAGAGAGAGAGAGAGAGAGAGAGAGAGAGAGAGAGAGAGAGAGAGAGAGAGAGAGAGAGAGAGAGAGAGAGAGAGAGAGAGAGAGAGAGAGAGAGAGAGAGAGAGAGAGAGAGAGAGGGGGGGGAGGGGGACAGACAGGGAGAGAAAGAAAGAAAGAAAAGAAAGTTATATTAACGTCTTCTAAAGACCAAAACTGGCCTATGAGACAAACTGTGATACAACTGATGAGGTCCAGCTATCCAAAATAAAAGTGCTGAATGAAAAGCTAAAAACTGGAAACTGAAAATACGGTGCTGTGAGTGTGATAAGTGTCATGTATGTGTATGTGCGTATGTAGCTCTGGTACTCCAGATAATGGCTACAAAAGGGGAACAAATGTCGGCTGTGATAGGGGAACAACTGTCGGCTGTGATAAAGTGGTGCGATGTGTATATGTAACAGATGCAGGGAGATATACTATCCTGGGATGTAGTAGCAGTCGTCGAAGTCGCTAATAGCAGGTGATCCCTCCTGGATGCAGGATGTGGTACATCGGCAGTGGAGAAAGAGCAAACTGGAGAGAGAAGGAATAATCGAAGGGGTGTCCTTCTCTTCCCCTCCTTAGAGGGTGTCCACATGTGTTCTTTCCTTCCCCGTTGCTTGCAAGCCTATACCCTTTTTATGAGATTGTCCTTCACCCCACAAGCTCAAATTTTTCCCAATTGGGCCCTGCTAATCAAGTACAAGGCGCAGAAGGCTTGTGTGATTCAGGTCTAAGGGAAACGAAGATTGGGAATGGCCCCCAAGTGAAAAGTGTCACGCGCAGATGGGAATCCCTCAATGAGCAATGGAGCCTCGAGCGAGGGCATAATTGCCAATCCAATTGCGATACCAGTCGTAAGTAATGAATTTCCAAATTAAAAAGATGATTGCTTTGATTCTCGCATGAGATACATTAGGCTCCATACTATGCCGTGCTAGAATAGGTCATTGAAAATGATAAATCTCATCTCAAATATTCGAAGATGAAGTTTGCAAAGTGCATGTATCAAGGGAAGTTAGTTGCACCTAGTTTCATATGGTTTGTTCGTTGATAGATCAATTACAAGGAAGAATCGGTTAGGGGTTATGAATGGCATAATTGTAAAAAGAATGACATTAAAGAATTGTGTATACAAGTGCTAGGTTAAAGCATAGTCAAGGGTTGCCAATAGCATAATTGCTAAAAGAATACCACATCAAGAATCATGGACAGGAAGTCCTATTTTAAAGTTTAGATACTTCAAAGGTACTTAGTCTAAGAACCCAAATATTAGGAAAAACTAGATTCTATCCCAATGAAAGACCTGTTGGAGTCTAGTTACTTGAGATCATCTAGCACTTATCTTATCAAGTACTTACACATTATGCCTATAACATGCTTGACATATGGAATAATTTTATGTTTGCTTCATGGCTTGACTAAGAGCTAGTGCAAGAAATTAATCATAAGGATTAAAACTAAGATGTCGTGAGATCCGTCCAATAGTTATGATTTTCACCAATCCAATTCAGAATTGGGTTATCCATTGATGTAAGTGACATATAGAACTTACGTCGCATACAATGTTTGAACCCTTAACATATGCCTTAGCCAAAGGAAGGGAGTGTTAGGTAAAATTTACATAGAATCGCTCTTTGATCCCAAGGGGGAGAGCAAATATGCAACGGAAAGGTTATCGCGACTATTCTTGCAATGTTGAAAAAGAATACCATTGTTTTTGTTGGATTGATCAAACAATGTTCTAAGTGCTTTTACATTCAACTGATTGTTGGAATGTTGTCTGGATAATTATTCCAAGTGCTTGTGATTGATGGTAAATTCATGGAAGGGGATTGTGATGACAAGTTGCCATGGGAATAAATGAAATTTTTCTTGGAAGATGATATTAGGCTGATTGCCTTGATTCTGCTTGATTCTTAATTGGATTAATTAAGGAAAGGATATTTTGTGTGAGTGGACCATCTTCAAGATCGCACCGTGGATTAACTTGAAAAGAGCACTCCTCGATTCACAAGCGAAAGGTCGAGCAGTGAAAAGGCCAACCACGGAAATGGGGTTTCACTCCTAGGTAGCTTGGCATCAAGTGGAGCTCTGGACACCCCTTGCTAGTCCGGAACGGAGTTGAAGACTGCCATGAGTCCAACGCTTGTGGTGTTGGAAGATCCTATTCTAGATAATGGATGCAATTTGTGGTGCCATCTAATTTAGACCAGGTACTTCTGCAGGCCAGAAGGGATACATAATTTCTCTTGTATGGGTAGGAGACAAAGATTAACTGGAAAATAAGTTAAGGAACTTGTTTGTCAAAAGGACTGTTTGCTCTGTTTTTGTGTCTGTGATATAAATTATGCAAACAAACCTTGTTCCTTAAAAGACATAATTAAGGAAGCTGGTTTTAAATGTCACACATAAATGTGATATGACCTAATTACATAACTAAAGAACTCTACTGAGGGAAGTGGGTGGGTGGAACCCCCAATAGGTCTATCCTACAGTAGGGTGGTCCCAAAGAACTGGGAGGCTTCTCACAAGGTTTTATCATCGTTCGACCCTTAGGTATTGTTAGGTTAGATCCTAATTTGTGCCGTTTTAGGGGATCGGAATGGGGCTATGCCCTACTGGCAAAGAGGTTGAGCGGCACATCCCTCTCGTTTCCCATTCTCTTTGAACCAAGTGCGGCATGGATCTGCATCGGCTTGGGTATCTCTACATAAACTAGGATGTCTAGGGCTCAATGCTAGAATGCTGTCAGGAGACCTTGACCACTAGGAACCCAAATTCAGGTCGATCGTAGTGGGTTCGATCGCAAACATTCTGCTCTGAGGTGGACTCGAGAAAACGTAGGTGACAAACCCTGTAACATTCCATAGGAGTGCGGGCATTGTTGTTTAGACTCGTGGACCGCTAAAAACATGCTTGGACAACCGTAGGCGGGCATGCTACAAAATGAGGTATGCTCTGAATCCATATCAAGAAATGATTGCTATGGAGGAAAACCAAAGAGATAGTAGTGTTTGCAACCGAAAACATAGAGTGTGTATGATAAAATTTGAGAGAGAATAGAAACTCAAAAAACATAGAAGAAGATGATGATGAAGCACTGAATCATGCTAAGTGAATCCAGTTGATATACCAAAGTAGAAGATGTGAACATAATTGCACTATCCTATCTCAATCAGGCAACAACACTTGTAGGAAATCTACATAGTGAAGGGAGAAAAACATAGTCCTTCAAAGTAATCTAAAGATGAAGAAAAGTTGTCAAAGGAGCGAAACATAAACCTTAGATGCCATTGCAGTTGAGGAACTGTGTTGCTAGCTACTATGAATGTGTACTCTAGAAGATGAGGATCAATAAGATGGGCTACCAAATGAGGAAATCCAACCCTTGATGGAGCAAGAATTGAAATGGCAAGGCTATCTTGAATGCTAGACTATGAAACATAGCTTGAGTGGCTGACGCAAGGTAGATAGCATTGCCACTAGGTAGAGAGAGAGGTGATTGGGTAGAAAAAACACAGACGCTTTTTTTAATTACAATTGGAGATGATGGAAGCCAACTAGAGGAAGAGAAGTTGTAGCCAAAAATGTAGGTAGAATGGATGCCAAATGGTGGAGATGTTCAATACGTGGAGGAAGAGATCATGTAGCCCAAAAATTAATGTGAAAGGTGCTTGGTATAGGGAGAGATGTGGACCATGAATTGCAACATTATTTTGGTAGGGTGTGAGCAACAATGGAGAGAGAGTGTGTGTGACAAAATTTCAAATGTAATGAACATGGGATTCATGAATGTCTAGAGTCAATGCCATATATATAGTTATAAACTATCTAGAGTGTCACACACAGAAGTCTCTTGCATGGCATCTTGACTCTCTCTTAACGCACTTTGAAAGCTTCCTTGGGACTATAAATGGAAACTAAAATAGGAATGGAGAATGTGGAAATTTGCTAAATGATATGATTTCTCAACACCCCCTCTCTGGCTAAAAAAGGAGTACAAAAAAGGAGTCAGAGAGAAGAAGAAGTTACACTCTGATGGTATGCAAAGCAAAGGTCAAAATTGACACTCTTTGGTGGTATGACCGTTCTTGTAGTAATAGGAGCACTTGGTGGATTGTCCATTAGTAGAAGCCATAGAACTAGAGGGTCAACCTATAAAAGGGAGGGTGGGAAGGAGAACAAGAGGCCAGTATCTCCCAATGATGTGGCAAAAGTTGGGGGGGATCAAGCGCTGATGCTAAACTCACAACTTGTCTTTTCCTTCTTTGATGTAGAGGATATTTTTTGCTCTCTAAGAACCTTTGGTTCTAATACCGTGTCTAAATATAACTACACTATCCTATCTAAATCAAGTGGTAGCATCTATATGGAATCTACACAATCAAGGGAGCCAAACATAGTCCTCGATCAATGGGATGTCGAAGTAATTTGAAGATAAAGGACAAATGTCGAGGGAGCAAAAGAAATCTTCAAATGCCATTGGAGTCAAGAAAGTGTGCCACCAACTAACGAATGTGTACTTAAAAATGAGGATCATCACAGGACATCCTATCATATCAAGAAATCCAACCCTTAATAAAGCAAGCAAAAATGCAGGTTTCTAAGGTAGCAAGCACCTACCAGAGCCATCATGGATGCCAACTATGAAACATAGCATGAGAGGTAAACAACACCTTGCCACCGCACAAATCAAACCATGAATCAACTAGGTAGAGGTTGCAAATAGCTTGTTGGCCACAAAAAATTGGAAGAAAACTCTCCTTCTCACCAAGAATCCATTGCTCCAAGAACACACAAGAGGAAGGCATGCAAGAAATTGAACAATGCTTCCATCCTCACTCTCTTCCTCTTCATCACTCTCCATTAGATTAGGCAATGAAGCACAAGAGAGAAAGAAACAAGAATGAGAAAGATGAGAGTTCTGCCAAAATGTGAGAGGGAGAAATGAAGCGTGAGAGGAGAAGATAAAGGAAGAGAGAGGGTGTAACCACCTCAACCTCCCGCCTCCTCAAATCACTCGACAAGCCTCTTCCATTTCTTTTCTTGCTAATTAAATTTGCATACATCTTGGTTAAGGTCTAAAGACCCTTCAATTTTTGAAATGGGACAAAAAGTGCTTGACCTTTCTTTTCCTTTTTTAATGTGAGTCTTTTGGACTACACATTTTACATTGCTTCATAAATGATGTTTTACAAGAGAGTACAAAAGGAAAATGTCAATTTCAATTTCATAGAAGATGTTTCCATGTTGAGCACATTTTCGTGCCTATATTTGCACTGACTTCGTGGTTATCAAGAGGCCGATGATAGGTGGAGAGCATTGCTACTAAGTAGAGAGAGGTGATCTAGTAGCAAAAATAGAAGTGCCTATTGATGCCAAATGGAGATGATGGACACTAGTTGGAGAACGAGAAGCTACAACCAAAACATAGGTACAATTTGACACCAAATGGTGGAGATGGTCACTCGGTGGAGGATGAGAATAAGCAGCCCAAAACACAACATGGAAGGTAGGGTGCATAGTGCAAGGAGAGATGTAGACCACAAATTGCAATATCCTCCAAATGGGGTGTGAGTAGTAGTGGAGAGGATTAGAGCATCGAAAGGAATGACTATGGGAACGATGAGAATGGGATGCCAATGCCATATATATAGGCATATATTGTCTAGAGTGTCACCCCTAAAGTCTCTCAAATGGCACTTCGACTCTCTCAGAAGAAGTTGCTATGAAATCCTTTTTGGGGATATAAATGGAAACCAAAATAGGAATGAAGGAGTGGAAATTGTACTAAATGATATGAATTTCCAACATCTTACTTGTACCTACTAACTATACCATTTGCATTGTGTTTAATCTTATAGATCCACTTATAATCAATATATGTATTGTCCTTAGCCAGCTTAAGGCCCTAGCTTTTGGCCACAAATAGGCTATAAGCTTGGTGAAAGAAATTCCCTTAAGTAGCCCCCTAACAAGCAACCCCCTTGCTTAACAATAGAGCTTGACACTCATTGATTGCAAGCTAAAATAATTGATGAATTGAATGGACACAATATACCTTAGTGCTTGCTCTTAATTTGCTTCAAGAAATCTCTGCTTCTTACCTTCAATCTTCAATAGTTTGCTTGGATAATGGATGCACAACCTCATGGCCATGAGGATGGTGGCTCTAATACCAACTGAAAAGAAAACAAAATCATGGAGGCTCATAGACAAGATAGGCCATAGGTTTAAGAGAGCAAAGAAAACCACATACATTCTATTACATAAGCTTGCCTCTTCAAATAGGCACACGAGCACACTGGATACATTGCATTAGTTTAGTTTGACTTGCCATCTCAGATCCTTATCCTTCCAACTAAGCATCCTCATCTATCCACACTCTAGAGACTAGTTCATATTACATTTGCATACAAAGAAGGCACCACTCTTACATACACACAAACAAATGTTTCAAGATTCATAGTACGTGCAATGCTAACTATCAAACACTTATAAAAAGGGTTAGCTAGACATAAGTTACTAATATTCCCCAACATTAGAAAGTGACCCATGAGTTTTACATGCTAGGGAGAGAAGGAAAGATTTCAACCTAGTTTCTGAGGTTTCATCTTCTAGCCAATCAGTCTGAGAACTACTAAATCTAATGAGTCTTTGGATCAAGAAAATATTCCAAGAATGAATCCACTTCCAACTTGTTGTAGCTAAACTAGTTGGGGGAACATGCCTCATAAGGCTTACTATAATATAGAATGGAAAAGAAACATTTCCTATCATATATTTTTCTTTTCACATGTATTTTTTTTCACCAATTAACAACCATGGAATGAAAGAGCAAGTAGATGTTGCCCAAAAAATCAATGCCAACCACATCGACATTCATTCTAGGACTTGCACCAACAAGCTTCAATCTTATTCAAGTCAAGCACTTAAATGAGGGTGTATCATCAACTAGGTTTTCAAAGCAACATGCATCTAAACATCCCTTCATAAAGCACACACAAAGCTATAAAGGAGGAAACCTAAACTATTAATAAGCCAATCCACTTACTAGGTCCAACTTTTCATTGACAACTTATAAACTTATACATCTCATGCAAGAATAAGGTATCGTGAGGATAATTCTAAATACATTTGTGTTTCAAAGTGTAGAAATTACACGGCACAGCGGCGAGCAAGGAGTAGAGAACACACAACAAATATGAGAAGAATAGAGATTGCTTTAATTTCAAACAAACTGATACAAAGATGGCTCTATCCACCTGTGTGCTTCCACTATGAAGCTTTGATGGTGATCTAGACAGATAATAGGCAAAAGAGCCTAGGCTAGTTGGAAGAACTCTGACTGGGTGAAAGATACATTGATGAAAACTTTAGAGGAGTCTTCCTTTTATAGCATGGGAAGGTAGTTTGGTTGGAAACTTTGACCATATTATGAACCTTCCCTAGTTGGCCAAGGATTATTCTAGGGAATATTCCCTTTACCGTTAAGCTAGGGGCATTGCCTTCCCTAAGACCCCCCAACCAAGGGCCGCTTTTGAGACCCTCAGACCCCAAAACAGGGATCCTTGATAACTTCCACACCCTGCAACTCGATGAATTGTGCCTCGAGTTGCTACTAGCATAACTACTCTATCTAACCCAAAGGCTAGATCTATAAAGGTTACCTTTTTTCCATCCAGTCACATATACCTCATTTGGCATACAAGTCAAGACCCAACCACCCAATGCCCGTGCTCACACATGGCTTCTCCTCATAATGGGGGTCTTACGACTTAGAGTACCATGAATCATTAGTGGCACCTTACGAGGATGGAGCATTGAGCATATCTAACACCCCCTCTCAATGTTCACCCACAGGTGAACTATATTCTCAGCCCAATGTTGAGTCTCTGAAGATGAATTTGAAGGAGATTCTTTCTAAGAGCTTTAGTGAAGATATTTTCTCCATTCTCCTTTATTGGACTATAGACTAGCTCTATTATCCCATCCTCGATCAAGTCACGCACATAGTGATACTGAATCTCAATAGGTTTGGTACGTGCATGAAAAACTGGATTTTTGGCAATGGCAATGCAACTCTAATTGTCACATCTTAGCACTCTGGATCTTCATCTTGTACTCCCATATGCCATAGGGCCCTCCTTAACCATATTGCTTCACATGCAGTAAAGCAAGCTCCCTTGTTCTATGCTTCAGTAGAAGACAATGCAACAGTTGGTTGCTTCTTATTGATCCAAGAGAAAATTCATGAACCTAAAGAGAAATAATATCCAGAAGCTTAGGCTCAATGTCACCTATCCAATTTGAGTCACAATTCCCCATAAAAGCACTTCCAGAACTACACGTGATACCATAGTCAAGAGTTCCCTTCAAGTACCTGAGCACCCGCATCCCAACTTTCCAATGACTCTCTCGTGGTTTGTTTGAGAACTTTCTCAAAACACCAACAACAAAACTAATATATGGCCTAGTGTTACAAAAATAGATGAGGCTACCAACTAGCCTCCTATATCTCCCAATGTTTGCGAGTGCTGATGTATCCTCAATGCATAACTTCACATTGATCTCCATAGGTGTAGGTAGTGGTGATGTATCCTGAATAACTTCACATTTATCTCCATAGGCATAGCTATCTCCTTACACTCAGTCATGCCAAATGCTTTTAAGATCTCCCACGTATACTTCTTTTGAGAGATGAAGATTTTTTAAGACTTGCCGAACTTCAATCCCTAAATAATAGTGCAATAAGCCCAAGTCTCTCATTTTACATAGAGCTCAAAGTCTTTCGAGTTTGATGGATCATATCTTCATAATCACTTGTAATAAGAAGGTCATTCACATATAGGACAATCACTACAGACTTTTCACTATCCCTGTAAACATACAAGTTAGCATCTAAGGCACATCTTTTGAAATTCAAACCTAGAAAGATTTTATCTATCTGTTGATACCATGCTTTAGGGGTTTGTTTCAACCCATATAATGCCTTCTTTAGCTTACAAACTTTGTTCAGAATGGGGGGCCTCAAACCCTAGTGACTAAGCCACGTACACCTCCTCTTTGAGGTCACCATTCGGGAACACTGATTTAACATCCATTTGGTAAACTAGCCACTTCTTTTGTGAGCAACCATTGCAAGTGCAGTGCAAATAGTGGTCATTCTAGCAATTGGAGCAAATGATTCTTGAAAATCAAATCCTTCAACCTGTGAAAATCCCTGTGCAACTAATCTGACTTTGTACTTTTCTAAGCTACCACCAGCCACCCACTTGTTGCCAATAATCTTCCTCTTTTTTGGTCAATCCACGAGCTCCCAAGTGTCATTCTTCATGATGCTATCATACTCAACTTGCATAGTTGCTCTCCATGAGGGATCGGCAAGTGCTTCTTCCAAGTCTATTGGCCAATTTTTGTAGGCATAAGATTGCTGCAATCATAGGGCTACTTCACCTATCGCGGCAATGGCTTTTCTAGTGGTGTGATTGCAAGTTGGTGAGCTTTGTCCTCATTATCCAAAGATGATGCTTCCTCCTCTTTGAGAGTAAGGACAACTCTTGGGATAGGTTTATAGTGGATTACTTCTTCATTGGATAATAAAGTGGAAGAACCTATATTCTCCTTCTCCACTATATGTGGCTACTCCTTGAACAGCACATCACAACTTGCTATGATCTTCTTTTCCTCTTGGTCATACAATTTTGTAAGAAGCTGGGAATAAGGACTTAGTGTAAAACAATATTGATATTATGTCATGTCATACTGACATTGGTATAAAAGGAGAGGACATGTGAATTTTCACATCTTTTTGACATATTAATACAATTACTATCCTTCTCTCCCATCTTGCTCACAGTTTCCATGGCTTCTCTCTCTTTCTTGTCTTTCTCTCTCCAAATCTAGTATTTCTCTCTCCTCATCACTCTCCTTCTCTCTCTTCTTGCAGTCTTTCTCTCTCTTCTGCAGTCTTCTCTCTCCTCTTTCTCTCTCTCTAGTTCTCTCTCTGACAAGTGGTATCAGAGCATTGGTCTTTGATCCATTTTTCCCTTCTATTTTTCAGTCCTATTTTCTTCCATCAAAATCAATTTCAGACAAGTATTGTACAAGACAGTGACTAGTGGAGTGCTGCAGACCATCTACAGTTAGTAAGTGACTACATCTGGAGATCTCCAAGGTCAGATATGACAGAGGATAGCTAAAGTGGCAGGTCGTCATCAAATTTCATGCAAAATCGGAGGTAATTAGGGTAAAGGAGAGTTAATCGGGCTTAGTTTGGGAACAAACTGTGGTTACTTTGAAAAGAGGGAGTTCTCTTTTCCCTTTCTTGGAGTTTCTTGCAGGTTTCATTGAAGTTCATCAGCAAGATGTGCTCATATCTCTCAAACCTCTGATCTTCTTGGCCAAGCACCACTTAGAATAGCTTCCTTGCTCCAATATCTATAGGATGACTACTCACTTGCTTCAGATTGGCTGAGCAATGGAGCCAAGAACAGCCTTGAAAATTGCGATGCAATTTTTGGGCTGATCCCAGCCTGTTTCTTGCATATGATGCTTCATCTCCAGCCCTTGGCACTCTCTTTGATCTTTGGCAAGTGAAAACCATTAGTGAAATTGGAGGATTGAACTCTATTCAAGAACCTTTAGCTCTCCTATAAAGCCTAGATTAACAGTCCATGGCAGCCATGAAAGCTTTAGCCCAAGCTCTCATTCTTCAACAATTTCTTGAAGATTCTTCATCTTTTCAGCCCGTGGGATCGTTTCAGTAAGGATTCTTCAGCAAATTGCAAGGATTAAGCACAAATGGTCAAAGATTGAAGCTCAAGAGCTTCCATGGAACCAAAATTTGGGGGAAATGGGTTTAATGCTTCAATCTCAAGCATTTGAAGCTTCAAGATTGTTCTTAAGCATTAAATACACAAGTCTTGAAGATTATTTTGGCAACATTGGACCATCGGAGGCTTTATCAAGCATATGAAGATTGATCAAGTCATCATCAACCATGTCAAAGGTACTCTTCTTCAATTCTTAATCTCTCTCATTAATCCATTTGATTGAGAGATTAAATAATTGAATAATATCCATCAAATTTTAGTCAACCCTTGCTTGAATGAATCCATTCATGTAATGCAATGTTTGTTCTATGCATATTAGTTCTAATCAGTGAATTAGAGGCTTCAATCTGAAATTTCCAGCATAACACTTAAATCCAATTGATTGAATCTATTGATTGATGAATTTGCTCACTCTAATCCATTGATTGGTTGAATTCTTTTACCCAAGTTGAAATATTGTAAAAGGGTAAGTACCAGTAATGAGTAAGTCAGTGAATTGCATTGGTAAGACCCTTATCCTATCCAGTTTTGCAAAATTCTATACAATTGCATCTCATGAAAGGGCCTGAATGAATATTTCAGAAATGCATTTCATGCTGATTGATTAGATTTGCAAGCTACTGGCATGTTGATATTCCCACCGAGGAAAAAGGTGGATGTCGGGGGAGATAGTGGGACAAAAGAGAGGTGACCCTCCCTCACTATCAAAGATCCCAAAGGGGTGCAACCAACCGACCCGGTGGGAACTTTGCCCACCTCCCGGTGATTCAGAGCCCGTGTAGGGAGCCTGTCATGCCGTTTAATCCCTCACATAGGTACAACGAGTGGATAATTGAAGATTGAAGAGTTTCCAAAGGCTCAAGTATCTTCAAGATCAAAACAGGGTAAAATAGGGATTTTATAGGGCACTACAGGGCATTTACAAGTTGTTACAGGTACACCCTTCATTACTAAAGTACAAGTGCAGGTACTACAGGGTACCTATAGGTCCTACTCAGCCTTTTACAGGGTTTGGTAACCATTTGGGTTTACTATTTTACCTTATAGGGTTAAAACAGGGCACTTACAAGTTAAAACAGGGTGCAAGCCTAGACAATTTAGACTAAAAACTTGAGTTGCAGAATTTTCTGTCCTAAATTTGTTATAGCATGCTATAGCTCATCTCTAAGAGGGCATTCTTGGCTTCTATTTGAACTAAAAAGTTTTGAAACCAGAGTTCCCTAGCAAAAGTTATAGCCATTTTTTTGACATGGGGTACTGCAGGACTGCACTATTATGGCAGGACATAAGGGTAAAAATAAGGTCCAGGATGATTATGCTCAGCAAATTAGAGATTCCATGTTGGATAATGCACCTCAAAAGAGCCCTGAAGAGCCTCAACAACAAGAGAAAGTTAGTATACTCAATAATACCTTGTGCGTACATGAACAAAGACATAGAGAACGTCATGAGACCCTATTATCAAGAATGGAGCAAATGGTTTTGTCTACTGATCAAACGAAGTCTTCCATTGAGAAGTTAGTAGATTCAACAACTCAAAAAAAGGCTTCTATTGACAAGTTGGTGGAATCTAATGCTCAAATTATGGCCCAATTCTCCCAATGGATGCAGATACAAATGGGATCTAAAGAATCTAAGGAGAAAGCCTATTCAAATAGTGAGCCTTCAGTCCCACTTCACCCATCTAACCAAAATGGTTCATGGTCATGGGATTATTGGAAGAAGAGGCATCCCAAATAGCCAATATGAAGTAGGTGAGTCTTCACAAAGCCATGATGACTATTTGGGCAGTTTGAATGGAGCTAACTCTCAAGCTTTTGGGCTGAATACTCAAATTCCTAGGGGTCCTCTATCAACAGAAAGATTGCATAGTGGTTCTTGACCACCTATTGGGAGATTTCCATCTCAATTTGGGGGTTCAATGCATGGTACTCATGATCAGTCTATTTTGGGACAGCAACCATTCCATGAAAGAGACCTAAAGGACAAGATTGTTTAAGCCAAATTTAATGGTCATTCATCTTGATCATCTGATTTAGAGGAGTGGACCTCTAAGATGGAATCCTAATTTGACATATTCCCTAAAACTGATGACATGAAGATTCATTTCGCTTCTTTGCATTTGGAGGGATTTGCCCATACTTAGTGGAGGTATATTAAAAAGGAAAACATACTTGTAGAGAATTGGGAAGCTTTCAAGGCACTTATGGTTGAAGTATTTGTCTCCCCTCTTGAAAAAGAGAAATTGGCACGGAGATGATATGGTTTGGAAAAAAGAGGCCTAAGTGTAAGAGAGTACACTAACCAGTTTCTCAACCTAACCATGTATGTAGAAAGCATCAGTGATGAGGCTAAGCTCTACAAGTACATGTATGGTTTAGAGCCATCTTTATTAGTTGATGTCATGGCACAAAACCCTACTTCCCTCTTTAAGGCTATTGAGCTTGTGGAACGCTATAGAAGAAAATATAGAAGAGAATCTTTATTTTAGCCTGGTTTTGGACAACCAAGGACTGTTTTTAAAAGGGGGCAAGTTGGTAACACTTATGGTAGCAATCATGTGCCAAATGGGAGCTTACGGGTACCAACTTATCCATCATTCAATGCTTTTAGACCTAGAGTTGACTTCAAACAAGGGAACAACAAGTCTAAATCCATTTCAGCCAACATGAATCCTAAGTCTATTCCTATGGATCTTTACAAAGAAAGAAAGGAGAAAGGCTTATGTTTCAAGTGTGGGGAAAAGTATACACCTGATCATGCCTCAAAGTGTGTTTACAAAAATGTCAAACCCAAGCTTCAGAGTATGCTAGTATTTGAGGATTTTGAAGATGAGATGGATGAAGCTAATGCGATTGCACTTAATGCTGAAAATGAAGATCTTGAGGAAGAAGTTGGGCAAGAGTATTTCTATGATCCAGTCGACTCTTTTCCTTTTGATCCAGGTGGAAGTGTTCCTTTTGATCCAGGTGGGACTTGTCATGAGCCACTTGTTGCCACTAATTGTTCTATTTCCATGGATGCTTGGATAGGATCTAACAGCCCTAATACACTCCGTATGACGGGTAACATTCATGGAAAGTCAGTGTTCATTCTGATAGACAGTGGCAGTACCCATAGTTTTGTGAATAAGTCCATCATGGACAAGCTGAATTGTATTCCCACAGTTTTACAGCGGCCCATTAGAGTTCAAGTGGCCAATGGTGAAGAGGAAATCAGCACATAGATATGCCCACAGGTTTCTTTACCAACTGGCTGAAAATTTTGAAGCAGAAGTAAACCTGATTACTTTGGAAATGGGGCCTATAGACATCGTACTCGGTTGTGATTGGTTGATGACATTAGGCAGGATCATTATGGATTTCTCATAGTTGTATATGGAGTTTATCTTCAATAGACAGCTCAACCATTTACAGGGAATTCCTAGTAGATCTGATTTTTAGCTTATTACCATTCAACAACTCAAAAGGGAGTACAAGAGGTGCTCACAAATATTTGTTTTGCATTTGAATAAAGAGATGTAAGATCATCCCAATAATTCCACAAACCATCCAGCCTTCATAGCTCTTCTTGAGGAGTATAGGGATTTGTTTGAGGTGCCTACTTCATTGCCTCCCAAGAGAGAAATAGATCACCCTA
The DNA here is from genome assembly GCF_053477565.2 of Lygodium microphyllum. Taxonomy (NCBI): domain Eukaryota; kingdom Viridiplantae; phylum Streptophyta; class Polypodiopsida; order Schizaeales; family Lygodiaceae; genus Lygodium; species Lygodium microphyllum. Next base: position 126,315,847 of record NC_141157.1, read on the forward strand.
TTGATTTGGAGTCCAACTCAAAGACAATCAATAAGCCACCTCACAGATTATCAAAGTGTGAATGAGAGGAAGTAGCCAAGCAAATCAAGGAACTTCTTGAGATGGGATTCATTGAACCAAGTTCTTCACATTATGCATCTCCAGTTCTGTTAGTCAAAAATAAAGATGGATCTTTCAGAATGTGCATTGACTATAGGGATCTTAAGAAGATCACAGTGAAGAACAGGTATCCGATACCCAGGATTGATGATTTGCTTTATGAGCTCAAGGGGGCTCGATTCTTTACGAAGATTGATTTGAGGTCAGGGTATCATCAGATTCGCATGCGAGAGGATGATGAAGTCAAGACTGCTTTCAGGACCGATCGAAGGCTCTATCATTTCTTAGTGATGCCATTTGGGCTTACAAATGCTCCAGCTACCTTCTAGAGCCTGATGAATAAGATTTTATAGCCTTTCCTCTTTCAGTTTGTCTTGGTGTTCTTTGATGACATTCTAATCTATAGTAAGACTTTACAGGATCACTTGGCACATATGAGAAGGGTTTTTGATATAATAGACATCACATGCTTTTTGTTAAGGAGAAGAAGTGTTCTTTCATGCATACTAAAGTGGAATACTTGGGACATATTGTCAGTGAAAAAGGAATACAGGCTGATCCCAAGAAGGTGCAATGTATAAAAGATTTGCCAACACCCACTACTACTACTTCTCTTAGAGGATTCCTTGGTTTATCTTCATTCTATCGCCGATTCATCAAGTATTATGTGGCTATTGCAACTCCTTTGATGACTGATAGGTTGAAGAATGAGGCTTTCTTTTGGGATGCTCTTGTAGATAATAGCTTCAACCAGTTAAAGGGACTCCTTACCTCTGCTCCTATCTTAGTATGCCCGGACTTTTCCAAAGAATTTACCATATAGTGTGATGCTAGTGGCCGTGGCATTGGGGTTATTTTGTTACAGGAGCATGGAGTGATTGCCTTTGAGAGCTGTAAGCTTACAGATAAAGAAATGGCCATGAATGTTTATGACCAAGAGATGTTGGCTATCTTGCATCTTGCATGCAATTAAGAAGTGGCACCATTACTTGTATGGCAGCTAATTCAGAGTACACAGTGATCACAGGGTTCTTAAGTATTTCCTTACTCAGTCCAATCTTACTCCTAAGTAGCGTCGGTGAGTAGCTATACTACATAATTATGATTTTGACATCACTCATATGAGGGCAAAGACAATATAGTGGCTGACTCTCATTCTTGTATGTGGGCTTGCAAAGTTTTAGCTATGATTGAGTTGCATAATGATTGGATCGAAGAACTACATGAGGCTTATCTTTTGGATGAAGAATTCAACCATATTTTTCAGAAATTACAGCAAGGTCTTATGGAAGAAAACTCACATTATCAGTTCAAAAATGGCCTTATTTGGTTGAAAGGCAAGATTGTTATTCATTCTAGCTCTTCTTTTACATGGAAAATTATGGAGAAACTACATTCTTCGCCTTTAGCTGGACATTTAGGAGTTTTCAAGACCTATGACAGGATCAACAAAAGTTTCTATCGGAAAGGATTGTGGAAAGATGCCAAGGACTTTGTCATGAAGTGTATGCCTTGTCAGCAGAATAAGGACATCACCCATAAGCCAGGAGGTTTGTTACAACCATTACCTATTCCTAGAGGTAAATGGACTCATATTACTATGGATTTTATTACTGGCTTCCCTACTACCAAGAAGGGATGGAATAGTATATATGTGATAGTAGATAGACTCACTAAGGCAGCCCATTTTATTCCAACCAAGATTCAGTTTACTACCTCTCAAGTGGCCAGTCAGTTTATGGAGCAAATTTTTAGACTACATGGATTACCGCAGGTGATTGTTCATGATAGAGACTCAAAGTTTATGAGTAACTTTTGGCAGGCGGTATTTACATCTATGGGCACTAAATTGGCTCCATCTACGGCCTATTATCCACAAATTGATGGATAGACTGAAAGTGTCAATAAATGGTTGGAGACTTATCTTCGCCATTTCTACTATGATGTCCAAACTTCATGGGATTCTTGGTTACACTTGGCTGAGTTTGCTTATAACAATTCTACCCACGCTAGTATTGGAGTTTCACCCTTCGAGGCTCTGTATGGTTACAAGGTGCCCTTACCCACAGTCATCTTTAATGAAAGGATCAATCCTCATGGGAAGGAAGAGTTAGAAAGAATGCAAACCCTTCTTTAGCAATGCAAGATGAATCTTAGGAAAGTTCAAGACCAAATGAAGATGTATGCTGATGAGAAGAGGTGCCCTTTAGAGTTTCAAGAAGGAGAGTTGGTCTTACTGAAGGTGCCCAAGTCTAAGTACTCTACATTAAAAGATGGATCTAGTAATAACCTTGCTCATAGGTTTTATGGCCCTTACCGGATCCTTAAGCGTATTGGAGACTTGGCATACAGATTAGAGCTTCCCTCTTCCACAAAGATTCACAATGTCTTCCATGCTAGTCAGCTCAAGCCTTTTTATGGTGGTCCAATGGATATAGTTGATGAGCTACCACCTCTTGATGAAGAAGGTCTTATTCAGTACATCCCAGAGGTTGTAGATCAGCGTGAGAAGAAGCTTCGATCTCATTCTATCGTGGAATATTTGCTCAAATGGAGAGGTTTACCACATGAGGAAGCTTCTTGGGGGCCTAATTCTATATTGGATGATTTTTCTTTCTTAAGGGATACATTGGTGGGGCTGAAGCCTATTGATTATAGAGTTAGTGATAATACAGACAGGATCAGGACAGCATGCTGTTTTAGAAAAGTTTTTATCGTGCTTAATTTTTAGATTTAAGCTATCTACATGGGCTTAAAGTACTCTTTAAGAGCTCTATTTTGATATATGGCACGCCTCATTTGGACACTTCATTTTGGTCCTGCAGGGTCTATTTACACAGCAAGCTGTCTACTTCATTTTGAGATTATCTATTGAAGATTTTATGGCTCCATATACTTTTAAAGTATTCCAGATCATGTATATAGCTGAGGCCTACTCTTGTTCTTCAATTTTAGTCCATATGGTTGGTCATACTTCATTCATTTTTCCATTTGTAAAGCTATAAAAAACAGAGTAGTACTTTGTTCTATCCATCCTTTCTAGTCTTTTAGGTTTGTTTTTTAGGACAAAAACTTTTGGGAAGGGATGGATTGTAAGAAGTTGGGAATAAGGACTTAGTGTAAAATAATATTGATATTATGCGATGTCACACTGACATTGGTATAAAAGGAGAGGATATGTAAATTTTCACATATTTTTGACACATTAATACAATTACTGTCCTTCTCTCCTATCTTGCTCACAGTTTCCATGGCTTTTCTCTCTTTCCTGTCTTTCTCTCTCCAAATCTAGTCTTTCTCTCTCCTCGTCACTCTCTTTCTCTCTCTTCCTACAATCTTTCTCTCTCTTCTGCAGTCTTCTCTCTCCTCTTTGTGTATGAGGCATCATCAATTAAGAATCCATCATTGTGACAATTGGAAATGATACAAAATGCTCTATTGAGGGCATAGGTACTATTTCCTTTGTTACTGCAAATGGTAAACTCAAGAATCTTTTAAATGTGTTGTATGTTCTAGAGATTAAGAGAAATCTGCTATCGATTGCTTCTATAATTGATCTTGGCCATGAAGTGAGGTTCACTAAGACAAATGCAAACATTATCGACAATGGTGCGTGCATAGATCGAATGTTGGATACATGTATAGTGAATGCCGGAAGGTCCCCAAGAACAAAGAACTCTACAAACCTTCATAATTTCAAGTACAAAGCAAAAGGAAATTTGCACAACATGAGATAAAAGAGACAAATTGGGTGCAATCTCCCCCTATGCCTTCCATGAGTGTTTCACAAGACATGTATTTATAGATTTATTAATCAGTCCACTTTACAAATAGCATGCTTTTGCGTTTGCATTTGCATTTGCCCAAATATAGAATAAAGTGTTTGAGCAGCATAAAGCGACAAAAAATTGAGCTACACCCAAATACCATTATGAGATAATGAATTATTTTTTTGAGTGTCTATGTGTTTATAAAATGATAAAATATTTTCTCAAGCGCCTTAGTAAATAAGCGCTTCTAAATAATTATTGGTGCCACGCCTCCACTAATAAGATGTGTGCTTATAAAAAATAATAATTATTGTCGGCATTTGGATTAATGCCATCGCCCAGTGCTACCCAGCGCCATTGCTACTTGCTCTACACATCAACTGAAGCATTCACAATTGTCAGTAAATAAATATATAAAACCCAACAAAAGTGAATACCTAGCAGTCTTCAGCTACAAAATAATTAAATAGGTTGGAACTCTATCCTAACCTTAATTTAATTCAAGTGCATACTCCAAACACGTAAATGTCCATTAATTTAATATGTATTTTATGGAATCACCCGATGTGGAATCACCCACGTGCACATTAAATTAATCTGACGCTCAAAAAGGACAGGCGTTCCTGTCAACTTCTTGCACAAGAAATCTACCTTGTGTACGAGCCCCGACAAATAAATAGTTTTACGGAATCCACCGTGAAATATGCCTCTTGGCATCATATACCCACGGGGTGGGATAGCAATTGTCCTCAATTGCTATTAGCTGAATGTGGAGCCAGTAGTGAGGGGTAAGCACTGAGGTCGTGGGCGTGCATCCATTGGGCCTCTTGAACAGGATGATTTTTAAACTTAACCAAATACCTAGAATATCTACGGCCAATTCTAGTGGTCATAAAGTCAATGTCTAAATAGTTTTAGGTTCAAGGATTTTAGTTTCTTCTTCTAACAAAGGAGGGTTTTCATAGACAGGGTGGACAGGTAATTGGCCTCTAAAAGGTCATAACAAACTAATATGAAAAGTATTATGGATCTTCCAATGTTTGGATAGTTCTAATTTAAATGCATTGTCATTTATCTTGTGAATTATTTTCAAAGGTCCATAAAACCTAGGTGCTAATTTAACAACAGGGTGTTTCTCAATACTTTTCAATCTTCTCTTTTCAATGAGTAACCAAACATAATCACCAACATTGAAACTCATGGCTTTTCTTTTCTTATTAGCTTGTTTAGTGTATTATGGTTGGGCTTTCACAATCATATCTTTAACTTGAGCAAAAATAGTAGCATGTGTATTGGCAATATCATCAATACCTTTAACTTGATTTGACAATGATGTGACAGGTGTAGGCAATCTATGTCCATAAATGATTCCAAAAGGTGCTTAATAAGTAGCTGTGTGTAGTATATTATTATATACAAATTGAAGTAGATGCAAGTGTGTGTCCCATGTTTGTGGTTTTGAAAATGTGTATGCACACAAAAGATCTAGAATTGTACTATTAGTAGCTTATGTTTGCCCATTGGTTTTAGGATGGAATGCAGATGAGAAATCAATCTTAGTACCCAAATTAGCAAAACAAAATAGTCCAAAATTTATTACAAATCTAGAATCACAATTAGAAATAATAACTTTTGGCAAGCCATGATTAGTGAAAACAATCTTAAAAAATAATTGTGCAGCTTCAGATGCAATTAATGTTTTCTTGCATGGTAGAAAATATGCTTGTTTACTAAATCGATCTACTATAGTCCAAATCATATCATGATTAGCTTGTGTATTAGGCAAACCGGTTATAAAATCCATTGAAATATGTTCCCATGGACGGTCAGGAATTGGTAAAGGCATTAACAAACCATATTGCTTACCATGGTGTTGCTTGACTCTTTGGCAAATTAAACACTCAGTAACAAAGTTAGAAACATCGGATTCTATTTGCAACTAATAAAAATCTTCAACCAATGTTCTTAAAGTGGAAATAATACCTCTATGACCTTAATATGGAGGACAATGAATTTCTTACAACACAAATGATCTAAATTGAAAAATGACACACGATCTTTTCTCATAAAACATAAATCCATCAAAATATAATAAAGAATTAATTGGAATCTAGTTATTAGCAACTAATTTGTTCCAATTAGCTTGAAAAATGGGGCCACGGTCATAGGTATCATTCATAGGAGTAAGGGAATCAAAGGAAAAAATGGAAATATTATGGATACTTGGGCTCCTACTCAATGCATCGGCAACAACATTTTCTCTTTCCAGCTAATATTGGATAAGTGGATGAAAACTTTGAATGAAAGCAGCCCATTTAATATGGCAGTCAGAAATTTGTGGTTGACTAAGGAGATGTTTAATACTTTGATGGTCAGTTTTAATCATACATTTGGATCCCATCAGATAGTATTTCCATTGACGTAAGGCTTGAACTACAACTAACAATTCTTTATCGTAGGTGGAATACTTCAACTCAGAAGGTTTAAGTTTGCAACTAGAATAGGCTATGGGATGTGAATCTTGCATGAGGACAACTCCTATTCTTGATCCGCTAGCATCAGTGGACTACTAGAAGAATGGTCAACTGAAATCAAGTAATTACAAGGCAGCTACATGTGTGAAAGCATGTTTCAACAAATCAAAAGACTTTTGCTGGTTGTCAGACCAATGATACACAACACCTTTCTTTAACAGTTTCGTCAAAGGCAATGCAAGCAGTGAAAAATTTCTCACAAATTTTCTATAAAACCTGGCAAGGCCTAAGAAAGAATGTAACTCATGCACATTTTTAGGGATGGTCCATGAGGATTAAATCTAACCTGCAAGCCTTGCTCAACCATTTGACCAACAGAAACCAGGTTCTTGGTGATATTCGAGACATGAAATACATCCAACAAGTACTTCTTTTTCCCATCCTGCATAGACAAAATAATTTTTCCAATCTGCACAATAGGATATGCAGTATCATCACCAGTCTCCACAAATCCTGGTTTTTCCATTTTCCTTGCATCCTGTATCCATTCTGCATGACCTATCATGTGGTTTGATGCACCTGAGTCAATATACTACACATCATTGCTTTCTTCTACACTTGTCACAGAATTGGTCATGTGTTGCACCATAAACAAATGCTCATTTCTGTCATCACCTTGTCTACTAGAAGATGCATAATTCCCTTGTTGCAATTTTCCATTCATGATGTCATTCTGCTTTTTATAGCAGTCTTTAGCCATATGACCCATTTTACCACAGTAGTAGAATTCAACATTGCTGTTTGCATTTTGGCCTCTTTGCCATCCACCATGACCTCTTTGGCTCCCCCTGCCTCTAGAGTTACCATGTCCTCCTCCATAGGACTGGTTTTCTTGAGTTTGCTTCATATTCTGATTTCTACCACGCCCTCCAGATCGGCCTCCTCTACCTCTGCCTCTACCTCTTCCAGCATTTGAGTAGAAGATAGATTCTTTTGAAGTTCCTCCTGAAGAAGATGCACCACCATTTCTCTCCTCCTCGAAAATTAGAAGAGCAATCAACTCAAAATCAGGAAATCTTTCACGGACGGAAATGGATATTCGAAACTATGCATAATCCTTTCCTAGACCATTCAAGGTCACAGAAACTAAATCATCATCTTCCACTGGCAACCCAATGGAAGCAAGTGCATCTGCAATCTTCTTCACCTTCATGTGATAGTCATTGATGCTCATACTTTCTCTTTGCACATTGTGCAACTCTTGCTTGAGCTGCATTTTCCTAGCTTGCGTATTTGTGCCATACATTTTTTACAAAGTATCCCATGCCTCCTTTGGCGTACTTGCATCCTGAATATGCACAATCATAGAGTCTAAAATACTGATAGACAGCCAATACATAACTTTTTTGGCTCTCTCATGCCATCCTTTAAATGCCTGCATTTGCTGTTGATTGGGAGCATCAGGAAGAACTGGTTCTTCTTCATTTCCTGCAACGAATTCCCAATATCCTTTTCCCATAATGAAATTCGTCATTCTAAACTTCCATGCTTGGAAGTTGTTCTTCTCAAGCTTTTCAGTGACAATCTGTGAAAGAGAATCAGACGCCATTACAGAACACTGCAAAGAATTCTATCACTGCAAAAAACATAGCTTCAGCCTCACAAGGGCAAATCTGCAAAACTAACGAAAGTGGTATTTGACCACACAGTCACTTCCTAGTGACGGCTTTGCATCAACAGGCAACAAGGATGATTTTGTAACTCCCAATGTCTCTGTGCACAGGCATACGATGCAATTTCTACGGTAACTTTTCACCAAGCTGTAGAACAGTGGTCACACAGCAAAAAATAGGGCATTTTCCTGAGTGCATACGAAAAAATTCCGCCTCCAAAATAGGCCCCGAAATGGCCTCGAATCAAAAAAACAAGGCAACCAAGGGCTAAAGCCTCCTCCTGCATTATATACTTCCCTCTTGCTACATCGCGAAGGGCGTCTCAATCCGAGACAATGCACTCTTGCACTTTTCACCTGTGCTACCTGCAGAGACTTGCTCCCAAACTTGAAAAATGAAAGCAACACTGGTCCTCTTACCAGAACACCGCAAACTTGGTTTGGTTTCTTGAGCTCCTTACCACGAACCAGGCTCTGATACTATGTCAATATTATGGGAGAGAAGGAAGGAGTCTCACTTGTAGCTTTCTCACTTGCACAATGGGGGAATACACACACAGGTGGAGGCTGAAAACAGTTTTCCTCTTCTTAGTTGTGTAAGCCAAAAAGAACTCAAGTACAGAGAAATAGAAGAACCCTATATATGGGTCTCAAACCAAACTCAACTAACTAAGGTGGCATACTAACTGAGCCACGAACTAGAGTAGATACGGATAGCTGTCATCTAGCTATAATTTATGGGTGGTGTACCAACCGCATCTGCAGCTAACAAGTCGGTGACATAAATGCACAACAGTCACCTTAGCATATCACGAGTGGAGCTCGATATCTAAACACTAACATCCTGCACGGCAGTCGAAAAAATTATCAAAAATCCACAAGTGTCGCTCGGGTGCCTTTTAAAAGCCATCTTTCACTTGGTGCTTAAAATCGTCCTAGCTGCAACCGCCGTCTTCGATGTTAAATATTTTTTCCCTAAATTTTAGATTTTTTGGCAAATTTTAGGCACATCCCATGCTTAAAACTCCGCTCTCACCAATGCAAGTATTTATGTCTATCCAATCCTTTGCAATTCAAGTGGTAGAAAATGAAATGGTAATGGTAGAAAAATGACAATTGAATGTAGGTGTATGTCCATGAGGCCACTTGGGTTGATAGTTTTGACATGCAGTACTAGTTCATCAAGGGAGTAGCCTACTTGCGTAGGTATGGTGATGAGTGTAATGATGCAAAGTTTGCACCTTCTTGAATCCTCTAGCTACTAAAGCCAAAATATCATTGGCCAATCCTCCTCATAGTATCAGACTCCTATTGCTCTCTTCTTCAATTTCCTGAGTGGTGTGCTGATAGTTTTGACATGTAGTACTGGTTCAATGAGGGAGTGCACTACTTACTTAAATATGGTTATGAGTGAATGATGTAGAGTTGGCACCTCCTTGACTCCTGTAGCTACTAAAGGAAAAATATAATTGGCACATCCTCCTCATAGTATTAGACTCCTCTAGCTCCTATCTTCTCTTTTCAGAGTAGTGTGTTGTGTTGAGGGAGGTAATAGGATGCATTTATTTTGTTATTAGGAAGGGTGTTTATTTTTCTCTAGGAGGATAGGGGGGATACTTTTCGAAGCTCCAACATTGTCTTTTTTTTCATTTTACAAATTTTTGAGCTTTCCCAAAGCGTTTTCAATTCTCAAGTGATTGACATACTAGCCTTTTATTTAAACATAGTGTTGAATGCTAAAATGACTAGATTTTTTGGTTGATTTTTGTTGTTTTCGAGGCCTCAATGGTTGATTTTTTATGGATTTTGAGTCATGTTTGGTTGTTTTAGAAGTATTTGAAAGTGTTTTTTTATTATATTGATTATTTTTTGAAATCTCATGATGATTCTTAGTAGAAATATGAGGCTTTGTGATGTTTTAATAGGTTCCAATGAGGTTTTGATTGGTTCTGATATCTTTTGTTTAGCTTCTGTTTTGTTCTGATTTTCTTCTGTATGAAGCATGCATTGATGATTGATGAAGGTTGAGGTCTTTTGAAAGCTTATTGAATAGTTTTTTATAGTTTGGAATGGTTTTAGTATGAGTTATGAGGTTCTGATATTCTCTGATGACCTTCTATTAACCCTCTGTAGACCTTTTGTAGAGCCTCTATTCCTGCTCCGTTTCTGTTCTGTAAATCCTCTATAGATATTTTGTAACTGTTCTATGAAATGTATGTGTGAATTTGGAAAAGTTTTCTAACTTTTAAAAAGGTGAATCTAAGTTCAAAAGAGCTAAAACAAATGGAAAAAGCAGCCTGCTAAAGACTGAAGAGAAGACTAAAGTGAAGTGACAGTAGTGAGCCATGAAGAGACACTGTAGTGACTCTGGTGCCCTTTCATACCACCCATGCCTTTTGCGAGGTATATCTATGACCTAAGAAGGATTATGGAGATTCATTATTGAGTATTTTAGTGAGAAGATGATATACTATTGATTGAGAGAGAGAGAGAGAGAGATAGAGAAAGAGTCAGAGATAGCCAATTCTATTAAAACAATGTATCTTTCTATGAGAGATTGAGAGAGAGAACTATGAAGACAATGAAGATGAATACTATGTGATTATTTCCATTCAAAAATGGTGTATTATTTTTTGTTTCTTTTTCTATTGATGAATTCTATGAAGATATTGAAGATTATGGTTGATTCTATCAAATCCGTGGGAGATATCTACTATGATGCTGCATGAATTTTTTTTATTTTCCTTGTTGTGGTTCTCAAAAGAATGAAATAAAAGCTTGTTGATGTTACAAGATAGGTTTTCTTGCAATAGAAACCCCTTTTCCTTGGTGTCTTTCTTGGGACTCCATGTTTTTGGTGCGTAGCCAGGGAAACTTTCCATCAACAAGCATTAGAAGAGGCTAAAAATGAAGGAAATGGCATTTAACACCATATTGGGGACTATGGGAATTTCCCATAAGTTTGGGACACATGGTGAAATCTTTGGATTTTTCATAATGTGAACACTATAACTCCAAATCGAGCACTCTTTAGCTCAAATGATTCCATTTTTCAAGTGCTTTCCAATGATAGGTCACATCATATGATTTTGAGAAACTTGTCGGCATGTTATCCGTGTGCCACCTTTTTAATATTCAAAAAATGGAAGTTGGGAGATTCCCAAACTCACTAGTATTGTATTATTTCCAAGAAGAGAAGAATTTAATGGATGTTTGCAAATTTCCTTCTTCCACTGAAGAGTTGGATATTCTCATTACCAAAGCCACTTTCCACAAGAATTTCATCCCACAATGGCGGAAACATATAACCATCATGATGCAAGCTCTGTGTGGTGGACTGTTTCCTCTTCCTGTTGAAGAACAGAGACGTGTATCTTGGTGGAAATTTTTTTGGGAACAAACTGAAGAGTAGAAATAGAGAGATTGACCATCCATGGAAGATTTGGCATTCATTGAGAAGTTTCTAGACATCATCAAGTGGAAGATCGTGAAGAAGCTTTAGGAGTGGTGGTCAGTGGAGGTTCACGAAAACAAGAAAGAAAAGAGTTGGAATTTGTTCGTGGATGCTCAACAACAAGATACGTGGGATGCTTCGTGTTCTAAAAATCTCCTATTTTTCCAATTAGCAACCCATTGGAAGTTGGTAGAAAGAGTGTTCTTTACAACATACAATATTGAAACCATCAGAAGTTAGCATTATTATGATGGCACAACAACGATCCTAAGAAGAATGAGTTTTGATACCTTCAGAACGAAATATCTCCCTCTCTGTAGTGGTTTGAAAGCAGAAATCAAAGATGTAGAGAAGAATGAAGTAGAAGAAATGTTGGCTAGAGAGTCCTCTAGAGACTAAAGCCCCTTTGATTTTATTCTATTGAGTATAGACCAACTGATTGGAGCCAACCCCCTAATAAATGATGCAATCAAGAGGGAAGTGCTAGAATGAGTCCAAAGGTATGTGAAAAGAGAGAAGGCAAGAATCAAGGCTGAGAACGAGCTTGCGGCAGAAGCCTCCTTTGAGGCCTTAAAAGCACTCTTTACAAAAGTCCCCATGGAGACTCAAGGTCCCCTTCCTAGTCAAATTTATCCTAGAAATATTGATGACAGGCAAGCAAATGTAGTCCCATTGCCAAATTTTAAGGGAGAGTACAATGAAGACACCGATCTTCATGTAGCAGAGTTTATGGTAGCATGTGTAGCTAAGAATGCCAAAACGCATGTGTAGCTAAGAATGCCAGAACCCTCGAGCATTGGTTACCAATATTCTCCACCACTTTCAAGGGCGTAGTGTTTCAATGGTACGAGAGACAAGCAGCAGGAACTTTTGGCACATGGGATGACTTGAAGTTGGCCTTCCTCATTGAATTCATGCATGAAGGTTTTGAAGAGTGGATGCGAGAGGAGTTCATGAACCTAAGTTAGTCCTTTGGAGAAAGAGTAGAAGCTTATGTCTCGCGAATGGAATCCATCCTAAAGAGATGGACCTACCATCATTTGGATGAAGGTATCCAGAAGGGAGTGTTCCTCAAAGGCCTACAACCAGAAGTTTGCAAGTTCGTGGAATTGAGAAGACCAGTCAATCTGCAAGCTGCAGTGGAAGGTGCAAGACTGTATGACGAAGTTGAAGCAAGGCTACTAATAACTACAGTAAGAGGAGTCTTACCTCCTCCCATGCCAGGAATGGTATACCCACCAAATGCAGTTCCAGGGATAGTTCCCTACCCCTACCCCCAGATGCAAATAGTGCCGCAGTGTATAATGCACCTAATCCACAATGGCTACAAATGACAATGCCTCAAATGATGGTTCAACCACAACAGCAATGGCCTCAAAGAGTTCCTCCAATGGTGACTCAATAACAGTGGAATTCTACCCATTGGAATCAACAACCCCAAGTCTCAACAGGATCTCTAAATCAGAATTAGGACAGAGGACCTCTTGGATCGACCCAACCCATGTATGCAGTAATAAGAGAAGCTTCCCAAAACCCTACTACAAGTACTTCAGGAGGTAAAAATTCGAAGGAGTACCTATCTAACTCAGTCACAAGTATCAAGAAAGAGTTTATGGATGTGATTATAGAACAGCTACAAATGTTGAAAGTAAATACCACTAATATATCCACTCCTGTGGGAGGAGGGAGAGATGTGATACGTTCAAATATATGGTGTGGAAAGTGCTATCAAGTGGTACTTTTAGCCACTGAATGTACCTAAAAACCAACCATTCCTAGAGCCTTCTGTTCATACTGTTTGAGAAAAAACCATACAGATGATATCTGCTCTCTGAAAGATATGTACAAACAAAGAAAGAAGGATGAAGATGCAAGATTCAACTTGCTAGAATCCAAAATGACAACGCAAGACATTGGACCAAAGCCTAGGGAGTTTGGTCCTAATTTTGATCTAAGAAGGTTTCCCTCTCAAAGTTACAGAGGACGACAATCTACTGGTGGTGGCCAGAGATCAAAAGTGGAATGTTACAGATGTGGAGAAAAGGGTCATATCTCACCAAATTGTCAAAACCCTAGAAGATCTGTGGATTACAAGCCCTTATGCAGACAATGCAAAGGAGCTACAAAAGATTGTCTAAGTCCTGCCCCTATGAAATCTACTTCTGATACCCAACAAAAGACTCAAGAACCTGCTTCCAATTTGGTGGAATTGGAAGTGGCCGCAATAACGCAAGCAAAAAAAGGAGAATTTGTAGTTTCAAAAGAGGACATTCCTTCTGCCAAGACTATGAAGTTCAGCCTCCCTTGGGAAAAACAAAACAATGCAATCCAAAATAAGGAAGTACAAAGCACTACAGAGCCATAGAGAACTACAGAGACAGAAGCAGAGACAGAGCCAGAGATAGAGGTAGAAGCAGAAGCAGACATAGAGATGAAGGATCTATTCTTCTCCTATAGAGCCTCTACAAAAACAATGACAAAGCCTCCAGAAGAAGAGGATGAAAATGATGAGGAAGAAAAAGAAGCAGGTTATAAAAGTGCAATTGAAGAAGTTCCTCTCATAGTGGATGATCTTGTTGATGTCCCTACAGAGATTTTAGAGGCCAAGGATCTCGAGGTATTGTATGTCTCGTTTATTTTTCCATTCCCCCAAAATTCACATATTAATTTCTAAAATTAACCTTAATCCACCACCATGGCACGTGCATCCGTGCTAAATACACCTTCTTTTTAATTAAATAAAAATCAACCAATTGTTCACTTTCCATGTGCTACATGCATTTTAGAGGCACCTTAATTTTCAATAAAATGAACCAGCCATCACAAAAATGCACACATTGAAAAAGAAAAGCGCTTCAGACACATTAAATTCTTAATTAATGAATATGCATTTAGAGACCCAATCTGGGTATCGAAGTTTGGGATCCATTAAAAGCACCGTTCCACCTTAATAAATTGTAAATAACAATTTAGAAATGAATTGTTGTTTTCTTATTAAGGTTTAAAACCTAATAAAATTTCACCCATTTTTAATAATTTATTAAAACGAATCCTTCACTACAATCATTTCCCTCACTAAACTTTATTTTTTCCCTTTTCATAAACACACTTCGTGGGATGGGCACGTGTAGTCTTCAGAATGGTCTTTCTCATCACTGATGGGTCAATGGTGTTATAGTTATGATGTGTGTGGTTCTTGCTTTGGTTGATTTATATGGTTAAAGGTATACTCTGAATTTATTTTTCATTTTATCTACCTAATACGGGGTCTCGGGTGTCTGTCTGTTGCATAGCATGAAGCTTTCGATTGCATATGTCTAGAGGTCATGTCAAATTTTTTTCTAGGATGTACCTTGCTTGGGGCTAGTTGGTCGAGTTTCATTTCAAAACCTTGGTTAAAAGCTCCATTGCCGTGAGTAAGAGAAGAGAAGAGAAGAGAAGAGAAGAGAAGAGAAGAGAAGAGAAGAGAAGAGAAGAGAAGAGAAGATGGAGAGCTTCTCCTCCCCAGTCCCTCATCCTCACACACTCACTCCCTCACACTCTCACACTCCCTCTCTCAAGCACAAGCTCAAGCAAGCAAGAAGAAGAAGAAGAAGAAGAAGAAAATGAGAGCCACTTTTGGCTACACACAATAATGAGCTTCTCATTCACTTTTCAACTTTATGTACAAAACCCTAAAATCCCATGGGCACCCATCCCTTTTTACATGACCAACCATTGTGGCAAGGTCCCTTTTTCTAATTTCCTCTTCTTGCTTCATGCCCTAAACCTATACCCATCTATTCTTTTACAAATGGCACAGGAGGGAGCTTAGACTCTTTTACAAGAGTTTTTAGAGTTTTTTGAGGTGCCTTTCATTTAAAATTTTTCTTTTTTCCCCAGCTTAGCTTTAGGGGCCGCCTCTACGCCTTTGCTCTTTTTCCATCCTTTTTTCACTTTTTCTTTCATTTTTTCGTCATCCCTAATTGAGGTTAACATTACCCCCCTTCGAGATGGGTGCTAGTCCCATGGCACTTCTAGCTATTTGTTGGGAAAGGGTAGGCGGTTGGCAAGTTGTTGGTCAAGTGATGATAGGGCCACATGTAGACTCAGGTGCTTTGGAAGCTTTGGCAATGATGGTTGATGAAGAAGCCAATCTGGATGATGGGGCCTCCGAAGTTGGCGATTCACCGTATTTTGTGGTATTCGAAAGGAGAAGGTGCAGTGCTGTACCTAAGGGGAGTGTCTACCTTACTGTATGGTGCATTATGCTCCTGCTAGTGGAACAGGGAGCTAGGTCTAACCATAGGCAGGCCTGGGTGATGTCCCGCACTTGAGAACCCCGTTCGTGCAGTAGGGAGGTGTAGTGCATGTAGCATAGGGTGACAGGTCTAACCATAGGTGAGTGTTACCTCCCTAGGTATGTTCTGCCCTTGATGTGCTCTAAGCATGAAGTGGGAGGTCAAAAAGGGGCTAGGGGGTTAGGAGTGGAGCCGGCCAACCGAAGCCACTGAACATGCCTAACTTGAGGACCCATAGGTGCAGTGATCGTGTCTTGTGTGGTCCTGGTTGTGTCTTCATGTGAGTCTTTCTTTCCATGTCTTTTTCTTTTTGTGATGTGTTTTCTTGACTTTCTTTTTTTCTTTTATTTTTATTCTCTTTAAAATAAAAATAAAAATTAATAGCTAGGATGACAGCCATTTTTTAAATTTCATAGTCAAAGTGAGGTGGAGAAGGGGGCCGAATAGATTTGCTAAAAAACTGCCAGCTCTAGATGTATCCCTTGAGATGCATGCAAACATGGAGTGAAGTGGTGGAGAGGAAGGGGTGGTTACATCAAGTGAACTGGCATTATTCATATCTTCAAGAAGAGCTAGGCAAAAGGAAGGTAAAAGGCTAGCTCTCATCATCAAGCGCATCATGACACATCTATCGATGGCATTAGGATAAAAAAAGAGGGGTGGGAGGCCAGGTTCTTATGGGGTAGGGTCCTACTTAAGTAAGAGTTTAAGAAGCCGGCAAGGAAGCGGGTCATGGAAATATCTAGGGTTTCAAAGGTGAAAGTGAGAGCTTGTTCAAAAGAGGTACAGTTAGGAGTATAGATAATGGGGAAGTCATAGCGTCCATGGAGGGTACTGTCAAAATCCACTCCTACCCTATGAGGGTACACCATAAATGTAGGATTATTCCTCTCGTAGGGTAAAGTATTACAAAAGGCCATCCATGCGAGCATGCTAATGTCGCATACCCATCCCCTCCACATGGATTGGCAGTTATAGCCTTGTACAGAATGTGGCACTTCAAAGACCTTATTCTACCAAAAGTCTGCCTCTTCTGTTCCCCAGAGAGTGGGACTCTTTTCTCTCTCTTCTAGCCATTGTTGGCTTAGTTGACTTCCAATCGCAATCACTTCCTCCGCTAATTTAAGTGGCATGACTCTCCTCAGGTTGTTGGGCAGTAGGAAGCTAAAGAAGAAGGGTTTTTTGTCCCTTTCCTATCGCTCCCAAACTATCAATTCAGCATGGAAACCGACTGGGAGGTCATCTAGGCATGGTGGTAGGAGTGCAGATGGTTGCATGACTGGCTTGGCTCTCATTTGTTTCTTGGTTTCTTCCACTAGTTTCTTCCTCCTTTCTCTAAGGGCGGCTTGTCTTTCTGCAGATATGTCAATTGATGGCTACTCTTGGGAATGTGGCGAGGGGGGTTGCAGGATCACCTCTTCTTTAAATCTGCCCATATCAACTTTGATTTCAACTTCATCCCTCTATCGGTCTGCTTGCTATGTTTCCTCTTCCAAGCCTAGTGCATCGACCTCCTGGGGGGTTAGGCCGGCCATCAATAAGTACTTCTGTTGATCATCAAGGCTCAGCCCCATGACATAAGGTTAGGGTGGCATGTGCAATCTTGCTTAGAGGGCCATGCGGGCTATGCTTAGTTTCTCCTTTGCCATCTCAAGGAACTCCCCTTCCTCTAAGTGGTTGGTATCCATTAGTGTATTCAAAAAGGCTTTCTATTGAGTGTTGAAGGCTACTTGGGCGGCCTTTGCTCTCCTCTCTATGAGGATTTTCTCTTTTTCCACGAGAGCCAGGCAACGCGCCAAGGTCTTCATCCTCCATTCATTCTATCCCGCCCATTCTTAGACTCTCTTCTTCATTTCCTCCATGCCTTCCCCCTGCCTTTGCACCAGAGCTATGAGTCTTTTCTCCTAGTCTTTTATTTCTTTGCTCATTCTCTCTTACTCTTTTCTCTCTAAGTTCAGCTTCTCAGTCATGGTCTCCATCTCCTTGTGTTGTTCTTCCTCTTGCTTCCTTTCCTCTTCTTTGGCGGAAAACTCCTCCATGCCTCATTCAATTTGATCAATCTTTGCAGTTAGCTCTTCATGTTGCATGATCAAGAGTTTATGCTCCGTCTGCATTTTTACCAACTCCTGATTCTCATCTTCTAGTCGCTGCCTCCAGATTTCCTCACTGTCGTCCTTAGCCTTCAGCTCCTATTTGAGATCAATGATCTTCTTTTGTTGCATGGCTATTGTCGGGTCTTTTCAAGCTGAAAAGTAGCTACCGAATCTTTTTCTGCAGCTAACTCGGCCATAGATATCTTCCTCTCCTCTTTAGCTTTCTCTAGCTGAGAGAGCAATTCAGCAACGTATTCGTTGTAGTTAGCTGGTGGCATCATCGTCGTGTGGATCGGAGTGGTTGAGGCCTCCACCTTTTGGCATTTTGGATCTTGTCTAGATTCGGCATCTGTGGCTGGCCTCTTCTGCCCTGTGGTTGTGGTTTCCATGCTATTCCCTTGGGCTAACTCTTTAATGATGAAATATTGCATCCAAGCCACAAATTTTGAGATGTCGGCACTAGTGGGGATGCTTGGGGTGAGGGAGGTTGCTTCGATTGTAGGCACTAGGAGGGTCGAGATAGGATGGATGGGGGCTTTACCCTTTCTATGATCTTTGACACCTGAGTGCTTGAGTTTGGCCCCTCCTCCCTGGACAGGCTCAGAGCTCCTAGGTCATTTTCCATGCTTTGTTTCTCTCCGACGTGGGCTTCGGCCATGTCTTCCTCCTCCTTCCTTCTCAGCTCTTCCTCTTCCTCAGTAGCCCTTCTCTCCCTCTCTTCTTCTGCTTTCCTAGATTCTTCCTCCAATTTATCTGCTTATTCTTTTTATTTCTTCTTCCTCTCTTTGGCCTCCTGTTTTGACACCCTCTTGGCTTTCTTGACTTCTTCCTTTGACTTTTCTGCTTCATGTTTCTTCTTCCTCTCCCTCTAAGTCCTCCTTCTCCTTTTTGCTCTCTCTAAGTCCTCCTTCTCCTTTTTGCGGCCTTTTTCCTACTTCTTCTTTTGTGTTTTCCTCTTCTTAGGTTTCTTTGCTTGCTTTTTGCTTGATTATTCCTTCTGTTCTCCCCCTTCTTTGCCACTTTTGGTCTTGTCGCTAGACAACTCTTGGTCCTGGTGAGGGGACGATCTGTCGGGTGTTTCTCCTTCTCTTTCCTCTGCATCTTGTGCCTCTTTTACAGCCTCCTGGATGAGGGAAGTAAAAACACTTCCATAGCTGATGAAAGAGGCTTTGGATGAGGCTTTCTTCCTCTCAGTGCTTCTGGAGGCCGGGGACTCCCCGCTTGTTGGCTTGCTCCCCAAGACTAGTGCTTTTGCTGTCTGTGGTCTATGGTCTTGCGCACATAGCCATTCCAATCAACCTCATCCAGGGTGTGAGTTTCCACATTCTCCAGCATAAGCATGCCGATCCAATGCATGAGGGAATTGTAGTGCTGGCTGGAGAATAGTGCATGCACCAGTTTTGCATGCATGCGGGCTTCAGCATCAGGGATATCCTGGATGTTGATGCTGTCATTGATCAGCACCTCTTCCCTCTTCATCTTAAGCATGGCATAGATGTCTCTTTTATGCTTCTTCTCCATCTTAGGCTCTAATCCCAGTGCCTTCTCCACCAAGGCTAGGTTCAAGGGTACATGTGGCCTTTACCCCCTTCCCACTATTACAGTTCCACATTCCTGATCTAGGTTGTAAGTTCTGAGGAATTCCACACACTTTGTGTGGTCCGGATCTTGTGCAAACTTCGCGAGGTACTTAGCAAGGTTGCACTGCTCTATGACCCTCTTGGCTACTTACTCCTTGGCCACTACTTCCTCCATGTTATGGATGGTTTGAAATTTTAGTTGGTTGTAGTCATGACTTGCCAAGGAGATGTTGTACTGGGTCCTCTCCTCTTCCGTGAAGGGGAGTCGGTGGGCATGGTCTTGTTGCGACATCTTTCGTTCCTGTCATGAACCGCAATTTCCATTAGTGATTTTAAAAAATAATAATTTACTGAAAAGAAAAAATTTATGTTTGGTGAATGAAAGCATTAAGATCCAACATAGATATTTCCCTTCAGAATTTTTGCCTTTTATTTCAAAACTTTTATGACATTCCTTCTACATCACCAGTTTCTTATGTGTTTATGCATTTGCTTGATCTTGATGGTTTTAATTTGATTCACCTTACCCCCTCCCCTTCCACATTGAGAAGAATCATTCCTAGGATTGAAGGTGAGGAGGTCAAGGGCATTCAGCATTCAGATATAAGGGTTACTTGCGCATGAGCCAAGTTTAGAATTTTGGGTTATACTCTAGTTGAGCCTTGTGGTCCAGATCGAAGGGTCGGGTACTTATGTGTGTAATGTAAGTGAGGATATCCATTAGGAAATCGCCAGAATATCAACATGGCTAGCGATGTGTAGCTCTTCTTTGGTCAAGAGACGATAAAGATATGGGTGTCCTTTGATGTGCTCTTCCATGGGTCGGCCACAAAGAGTGGTTAACACTCTATATGAGGTAGGTGCGACATAGGTTGGGTCATACTCCGATGTCTTGATTGCACGATGCTGCTCAGCGTTGGTCATGATTTGACATCCTTCAAGTTCCCACTGCAATCGTAGAGTGTACCAGTTTTGTAAACATGGGGAGTCGGTGTTGTTGAGATATCGAGCTCCACTCGTGATATGCTAGGGTGACTGTTGTACATTTATGTCACTGACTTGTTAGTTGTAGATGCGGTTGGTACACCGCCCATGAATAATAGCTAGATGACAGCTATCCTTATCTACTCTAGTTCGTGGCTCAGTTAGTATGCCACCTTAGTTAGTTGAGTTTGGTTTGAGACCCATATATAGGGTTCTTCTATTTTTATGTACTTGAGTTATTTTGGCTTTCACAACTAAGAAGAGGAAAATTGTTTTCAGCCTCCACCTGTGTGTGTATTCCCCCATTATGCAAGCAAGAAAGCTACAAGTGAGACTCCTTCCTACTCTCCCACAATCTTGACATGGTATCAGAGCCTTGTTTGTGGTAAGGAGCTCAAGAAAGCAAGCCAAGTTCGCGGTGTTCTGGTAAGAGGACCAGTGTTGCTTTCATTTTTCTGTTTTGGGAGCAAGTCTGTGCAGATAGCACAGCCGAAAAGTGCAAGAGTGCATTGTCTCAAATTGAGACGCCCTTTGCGGTGTAGCAAGAAGGTAGTATATGCTGCGGGAGAGGGCTTTAGCCCATGGTTGCTCTGTTTTTTTGATTTGAGGCCATTTCGGGGCCTGTTTTGGAGGCGGAAGTTTTTTGCACGCACTCAAGAAAAGGCCCTGTTTTATGCTGTGCGACCATTGTTCTACAGGTCAGTGAAAAGTTACCACAGAAATTGCATCGTATGCTTGTGTGCAGAGACGTTGGGAGTTACAGAATCATCCTTGGTTCCTATGTATGCAAAATCGTCACTAGGAAGTGACTGTGTGGTCAAATACCACTTTCACCAGTTTTACAGAATTGCCCTTGTGAGGGTGAAGCTGTGCTTTTTGCAGTGACAGAATTTTTTGCAGTGTTTTCTAATGGCGTCTGATTCTCTTTCACAGATTGTAACTGAAAAGCTTGACAAGAACAACTTCCAAGCATGGAAGTTAGAATGACGAATTTCCTTATGGGAAAAGGATATTGGGAATTTGTCACAGGAAATGAAGAAAAACCAGTTCTTCCTTATGTTCCCAATCAACAGCAAATGCAGGCATTTAAAGCATGGCATAAGAGAGCCAGGAAAGTTATGTACTGGCTGTCTATCAGTATTTCAGACTCTATGATTGTGCATATTCAGGATGCAAATACGCCAAAGGAGGCATGGGATACTTTGTCAAAAATGTATAGCACAAATACGCAAGCCAGGAAAATGCAGCTCAAGCAAGAGTTGCATAATGTGCAAAGAGAAAGTATGAGCATAAATGACTACAACATGAAGGTGAAGAAGATTGCAGATGCATTTGCTTCCATTGGGTCGCCAGTGGAAGATGATGATTTAGTTTCTGTGACCTTGAATGGTCTAGGAAAGGATTATGCGCAGTTTCAGACATCCATTTAAGTTCGTGAAAGATTTCCTGATTTTGAGGAGTTGATTGCTCTTCTAATTTCTGAGGAGTAGAGAAATGGTGGTGCATCTTCTTCAGGAGGAACTTCAAAAGAAGCTGTCTTCTACTCAAATGCTAGAAGAGGTAGAGGCAGAGGTAGAGGAGGCCGATCTGGAGGCCGTGGTAGAAATTAGAATATGCAGTAGACTCAAGAAAACCAGTCCTATGGAGGAGGACGTGGTAACTCTAGAGGCAGGGGGAGCCAAAGAGGTCGTGGTGGATGGCAAAGAGGGCAAAATGCAAATAGCAATGTTGAATGCTACTACTATGGTAAAATGGGTCATATGGCTAAAGACTGCTATAAAAAGCAGAATGACATCATGAATGGAAAATTGCAACAAGGGAATTATGCATCTTCTAGTAGATAGGGTGATGACAGAAATGAGCATTTGTTTATGGTGCAGCACATGAACAATTCTGTGACAAGTGTAGAAGAAAGCAACGATGTATGGTATGTTGACTCAGGTGCATCAAACCACATGACAGGTCATGCAGAATGGATGGAGGATGCAAGGAAAATGGAAAAACCAGGATTTGTGGAGACTGGTGATGATACTGCACATCCTATTGTGCAGGTTGGAAATTTTCCTTTGTCCATGCAGGATGGGAAAAAGAAACACCTGTCCGATGTATTTCATGTCCCGAATATCACCAAGAATCTGGTTTCTGTTGGTCAAATGGTTGAGCAGGGCTTACAGGTCAGATTTAATCCTCATGGATGCTTTGTTGAGGATATGAAAAATAAAGGTCGCTTGATAGCAAAAGGAAAAAAGAAGGGCAGAATGTTTACGTTGGATGCAGACATGTCTGAATTGAGTGCAGCAATGTTTGCACATGGGACTGGTTGAAGGATGGATTTTAGGCCCCGAAACGTGCCTAAAAATAGGAGAAAAATGTGGAAATGCGGGGAAAAATGCTCAACCAGGAAGGCGGCAGCTCGACCTAGGACGATTTTAAGCGTCAAGTGCTTGACGGGCGCCCGTACGACACTCCGAGAATTTTCATAATTTTTCCGTGTGCCTGTGCCAGTCAATGGAGCTGCCGGTCAGTGCGGGATGTCGAGATGAGTTCATAGAAATTTTCAGACTGACGATCGGAGTCCGTACGCGGAAGATGGCCCGAAACCGGCCGGGGTGCCCAAAAGGGGGCCCAAATTGGGAAATTCCAAAAGGTGTAAGAGAGGGGGGGTGACCTTTGGCACCCCCCCCTTTCAAAAAAACGTGATGTAGGGGGGGTGCGGCGGCTGTTTTCAGCCGCCGAAAAAAACGCGCCCCCCCCCATAATCGAGATGCCAGCCTCCATGTAAGTCATATGAGAGATCATGCCAGGCTTCTACTTCTATCCTACGCTCCGTATCGCCGATCTCCACTCCCGCAATGGTGGACTGTAGAGAGAGAGAGAGAAAATCAGTCTTTCTCTCTCCTCCTCTCTCTCCTCTTAACCCCCGTTTGTGCGTGGAAGAGTAGAATGGAAATGGATGGCCGGATGGATGCCGATTCTTGACGAGACTGAAGGGCAATGCCAAATCATTGTAGATTGATGATTCCAAGCAGAATTCATGGCTGGAAATCAGTCGTGGGACGTGCCAAATTTAATGGGAAAAACCGCAAGACACGGTAATAATTGTTTTTACAAAGAAAATGGCCTTTTGATGCAAATTTGGTTGATAAAAATGTGTTCATATGGATTGAGTTTTGAGTATGTCGTGCTTTGAGTTGTTTTCTGGCTGTTCATCATTTAAAAATCAGAAAAAACATGTGCGGGATAGCAGAAAATAGAAAACCGAGACACGAAAAACCATAAAAATGAAGGAAAATAGGATTTTTGGGCTAAAAATGATGGAATAAATTAATCCACACCTACTAAAATTCTTTTTTTCTGCTGAAATGAACTAAGGGCCATAGCCCATAAATTGAACTTAATTTTCAGCAATTAAAAAATGGGAGAAAATGGGAAAAATTACAAGAAAATGGTGGAAAAACCCTAAAAATAGGGGAAAAATACATTTTGGGTTCCGAAAAATGAGGATAAATAAGAGCAATGGTTGTGAATGTTTGTGGGGATTGAAGCATGAGGATTTGCCTCAGCTGAACCCCACCTTCTTGTTCTAGTGTGTGTTTTCCCACTTTTTATACATAAAATGGTGTCAAAATACCCTATAAATCCATCCAACGACGCAATATTTGAACGGGGAAGGGTAGAGGAGTTGAAATATGTCTAAATGCTGTGTGAAATGATGGGGGAGTTGCTAATTTCTATGCATAGCATTTAGGACGGATGATAATTAAAATTAAGAGCTTAGTAGCACGAGGATCACCTCGGTGCTAGGCCCATGCAACGAAGTGCAAACGGTAGTTGGAAACCATTAAAAGAATGTTTTTGCACTTGTGCACGATACTGTTTTACTAAATGTTTGAGCACTAGGCATCCACCAAATGCATGGAGCATGAAAAGAATTTAAAAGTATCAGTGATCAGCTCCTGGACATGCATTGCAATTGGTTTTTTAGAACATGACCTACGTTGAGAGGCAGTGAGGCACCCATGCGGTAGGTAGACGGGGATCCTAAAGGGGAAATTAAGTAAGGACAATGGTACATTCCTGGACACGTTTATTTGGTACCTTGAGCGACTTTTATGCGATGTGTCTATTTGTTGAGCGACGCACTAAGGGGCCAATCCCCAAGGTGTAGGAGAGTCGCAGAGGGTTGACGGCATTCAGCCGTAGGAGGAACCCCATGTGTATGTGATTTGAGCCTTTTGGCTATGTAAAAGGGACTCCCTCTGAGGAGTAATATTGGGTTAGGATCAGTTGGACTACAACGTATTACAAACGCAATGTTTAGGAAGGCAGAGATTTTGATAGACGCTCCTGGCCGCGAGGCCGAGGGGTTGTCTTGTGCGTAGTGGCGAGGCCCGGCTAGTGCATGAGCCAGTGTCAGCCCGTTTTTAGGTCCATCAGTGGTGCGTCTGCCGGGAGCCACTTAAAAGTGGCGGTTCTCGAATCCTGGTTGTTTAGGGACCAACTAGCAGTTTATGCCAAAGGATACTGAGATTGATCCGTTATTTATTGATAAGCATCGTCTAGCAGAAATCCAAAAGCAAGAAAGAGACGAAAGAGCTAGGCGACGTGCTGAAATTTTTAGGAGATATTCCCCTAAGCGTAGCAGTGCTGAACCCTTACGAGGGAGTGGATCTAGTGGTCTTAGGACCACAAGCAGCAAGTTAGGAGAAGGTGGAAGCTCTAGTGCTCCCCTTCCTGCCATAAGCCAGTCCACATCAATTGCGGGAGGTGTAACCCCACCGTCCCCTATTCTTAGTACAAATCCAATCCGCGTCATGGCGCAGTCTATTGCAATTCCAGCAGGAACGACGGATTTGCCGGCTCTAGGTTACCCGCTACCCATTTTTAATGGGCTAGTTGAGGAAGATGCGGAACTCCACATTAGGGAGTTTCAAAAGCTGATGTTTAACTGCCGCATCCAAGAAGAAGGACATTTAATGATGTTCTTCAACATGACTCTCAAAGGAAGAGCCGCTATATGGTATCATGGTTTAGAAGCCGGAACCATATTGAACATTGATGCATTTTATGGAGCTTTTCGAAGGGAGTTTGCCCCTGAAAGGGGTGGGCAATATTGGTTGCGTGTACTCAATGTGACCCGCCAAGATCCACACGAGGATATTCGTGCTTATGCGAAGAAGATAAAAGAGGTTTTCCGTAAGTTAGACACCTCTATTCCTATCCCCGCAGCTGCCCAATTGCAATATTTCCTTCATGGTTTGGACTTTAATATCCAATTGCAGTTGAGTAGTGTCCCCTTGGGGGATATAGATACTGCCATTACACGAGCACAAGAGGTGGAATCCCGACTACAAGCAGCCTATGCTTCTCGAGGCAATTCGAACATGGGTTTAGTATTGGGAAATAATCTGGCAATGCCCAATGGCAGTAGTGGCCAAGGGATAGCAATGGCTAACCCTAATGGGAGAGGGAGCATGATGTAGAATGTCCCTTTATTACCAACTCCCCCTAGCATGTCGATGCCTACGGGCAGTCAAATGGCTCCAAATGGTGGAGGCCAGGCGGTTAATTCTAATACCATGCCTGTGGCTCAACAACCTGTGCCTAATCGAATTGTTAGGCCGATTGAACGACATGGTAATGACCAAGGCTATGAGTCGAGTTCTTCCAATGTTCTTGGCGAGGTTAAGGACATGATGAAGCATTATACCGACATGATTACGGAGCAGTATCGACAAATAGCCGTTGATGTCAACTTCCTTAAAAAACAACAAAATTTGATAGGAAGTAGATACCCAAAGGAGGGTGAACCTTCGAGGTTTAGTTGCAAATGGTGTGGTGGGCAGCACTATCCAAGGAATTGCCCGAATGTTAAGTGCGACATCTGTGGAAAATCCGGCCATTTAGCAGCTACTTGCTGGAGTAAGATCAGTTCCCTCCAACGAGGAAGTCGGCAACCAGGGCCTGTTAATCATCGTGCCCAAGGAAATGATTCCCAGCGAGAGGACGGGCCTAAACAAATACTTCAACGACCAAAGACTACAGTAGAGGAGCTACCAAGTGGTAGTGGGGTTAGTTTGATTGAGGCTGTACGCGTTAATGATGCTGAAACCTCTAATCTGCGTGCTGTTCTTACAAGAGGTCAAAAGGGTAGAGAAGCCGACAAGGATAAGCCTGTCGACGGAAACCCTAAACAAGGCGACAAAGGAACGCAAGTTTTGGATCCTGCCATGGAAGGGGGACCTTTGAAGCCCGTAGAGAGTAAAGCTAATAAGGAACCACCAAAGAAGAAGGTGAAAGTTAAGAAAGAGGCAATAAAGCCAGTTCAGCGACCTAAAGAGCGGATGGTTTGGCGTGAAAAGCGAGCTCTATCGAACTATCATGGCGATTTGGCGAGCTCTCTTTGCGAAGTCAAGCCGGATGTGAATCTTTTACAACTTATTAAGCTTTCCCCAGGGGTACGTAAGGAATTTAGAAAGATTCTACGTACCGGGTATATCGTAGAACCTTTGGGTATTGCGCGAGTTGGTGATGACTGGTTTGAGCATGCTGAGAAGCATTGCCCAAGGGTTGCAGCCTATGTCGATGGGATATTAGTAGATTATGCCATTGTCGACACGGGATCATCTGTTAACATTATGAGTTCTGAACTGATGGAAAGGTTGGGTCTTGCGATCCAGAAAGATACCTCCACAATTCTCAGAATGGCAGATGATAGTTTGAGACAGCCAGAAGGCTGCATTACTAAGGTCCATGTTACTGTTGCAAATGTAGAATGCCTGTTGGACTTTAGGGTGATTCGTTTTGCAGGGCGGCCAAGTTACCAAGTATTACTCGGACGACCTTGGATCTTACAAGCGGACTGCCAAGTAGATATACCCGCTGGTCGACTGATATTCGGCAGAGGTGCCCAGCGTGTGGTGGTTGATGCTTATCCGGAGTCCCCGCAGAGTGAGAGAGCTCCTCTATCTTCTACAGAATTGGAGACATTAGAAGATTTATCTGGCAGTGAGACATCATCGAGTGATGAGTCCAAAGAGGGATCCACCACGGAGGACATCTATCAGATCACTTTGAATGAGCCGATAGAGGGCCAAGATCGTATAAGAGATGCAGATGTTATTGAGCTAGACCTTGGTACGCTTGATGATTCGCGGCCAATCAAATTAGGTTCTATGCTCAGTACAGCAGAAAGGGAGGACTATGTGGCCTTGATCCAGGAATTCCGTGATATTTTTGCCTGGAGGTATGATGAGTTGAGAGGCATTCCTCCTAGTCTTGCTGTTCATACAATTCCGTTGAAAGAGGGCAGTCGTCCTGTATGGCAGAAAGTAAGGCGTATACCTTTCGAATTGAGGGACGGCCTGTTTGAAGAGTTACAGAAGCTTCAAGCAGCGGGTTTGATTTTTCCTGTGCAACACACGGAATGGTGTTCGCCAGTTGTGATTAGAAAAAAGAAGAATAATCAAATCCGTTTATGTGTAGATTTTAGAGAGCTGAATAAGCAGATAGTTAAGGACTACTACCCGTTGCCATTTATTGACCAGATTTTGGATCAATTAGAGGGTAGGGAGATATATTCGTTTATGGATTGCTTTGCAGGATATAACCAAATGGCAATTGCAGAAGAGGACAAGTTGAAAACAACTTTCATTACTGTATTTGGTACTTTTGCGTACCATGTGATGGCCTTTGGTTTATGCGATTGCGCCTGGTTCGTGGCAACAAACATCAGATAAGACATTCGGTGACATATCCCCTGAAGAGTTGAAGGTGTTTATTGATGACTTAGGGGCTGCCACCTTGAGAGAAAGGCAGTTGATCATTCTAAGAAAATGCTTTGAGCGCTGTAAACAATTTTGCATCGCCCTAAACCCACGGAAGTGTGTTTTTGGAGTACCTTATGGGCTATTGTTGGGTCATGTGGTCAGTTTGGTAGGAATTGCGACAGACCCTGAGAAGGTTAAAGTCATAGTTGCCATGGGTCCACCACGCACTCCGAAGGAGGTGCATAGCTTTCTGTCTTCGGTTGGTTACTACCGTAGATTCATCAACACCTTAGCAGAAAGAGCGTTGCCGCTTACAAATGTCAAGATTGTGGGAGAGAAGGAAGGAGTCTCACTTGTAGCTTTCTTGCTTGCACAATGGGGGAATACACACAAGGGTGGAGGCTGAAAACAGTTTTCCTCTTCTTAGTTGTGTAAGCCAAAAGAACTCACATACAAAGAAATAGAAGAACCCTATATATGGGTCTCAAACCAAACTCAACTAACTAAGGTGGCATACTAACTGAGCCATGAACTAGAGTAGATAAGGATAGCTATCATGTAGCTATTATTCATGGGCGGTGTACCAACCGTGTCTGCAACTGACAAGTCGGTGACATAAATACACAACGGTCACCTTGGCGTATCACGAGTGGAGCTCGATATCTCAACACTCCCCCTCGAGCTCAATCCCAATTCCTGCACACCAAGCAGGTCTCTGAACTTGCGTAGCTTCTCTGCGCCCAATGCCTTCGTAAATATGTCAGCTACCTGATCCTCTGTGCTGACATAAACTAGATCAATAAGACCTAGTAAAACCCTCTCCCGCACATAGTGATAATGCACCTCAATGTGCTTTGTTCTAGCATGATAGACTGGGTTATTTGCCAAGTGTATACTACTCATGTTGTCACAATAAGTGACAACTGGCCCATCTGTAGATTGATGCATATCATAAAGTAGCTTATGCAACCAAGCTACCTCACATGCAGCCATTGCTGCACCCCTGTACTCAGCCTCTGTGCTCGACAAGGCAACTGTAGGCTGTTTCTTGCTGCTCCAAGTGACTGCAGCACTCCCAAAAGAGAACACATATCCACTGGTAGATCGTCTATCAGAAATACTACCAGCCCAATCAGCATCAGTGTATCCATGCAGCTGTATCTGAACCCCAGTCTCATAAAATAGTCCATATTGCAATGTGGACTTCACATACCTGAGTATGCATCTAGCCGCATCCAAATGCGGTTTCCTTGGAGCCTGCATAAACTGACTTATCAATCCAACAGCATAGCTCAAATCTGGCCTGGTAATAGTCATATAAATCAAACTTCCTACTATGCGTCTGTACATAGTAGGGTCTTCCAGAAGCTCACCCACATCTGTGCTCAGCTTCACATTTTGCTCCAAAGGAACTGAAATAGGCTTACAGCCTGTCATCCCATATTTGGACAGCATGTCCAATCCATACTGCCTCTGCAAGAGCTGTATCCCACTTGGTGATCTAATCACCTCAATGCCCAAGAAATAACGCAGCTCTCCCAAATCCTTCATCTCAAACTTCTGCTTCAATAGCATTTTCACATGAAGGATATCTTCATCACTGTCACCTGTCATAATCAAATCATCAACATAAATGACAAGTAGCATAATACCTTTCTCTGTTTTTCTCACATAAAGTGAGAAATCTGCCTTGGAAATCTGAAAGCCAATAGTGACAAGATACTGTCCTATCTTGTCAGACCATGCTCTAGGTGCTTGCTTCAAGCCATACAAGGCTTTCTTCAACCTGCAAACAAACTCAGGATGAACAGCATGCACATAACCTGGTGGCTGCTCCATATAGACCTCTTCTTGCAAATCACCATGCAAGAAGGCATTCTTTACATCCATCTGATGTAAAGACCATCCCTTTGATGCAGCCATAGCAATGACTGCTCTTACGGTTGCCATCCTTGCAACCGGACTGAATGTTTCTTCATAGTCAATGCCATATGTTTGTGCATACCCCTTGACTACTAATCTTGCCTTGTATCTGTTCACAGAACCATCAGCATTGTGCTTCACCTTATAAACCCACTTACAGCCAATTGCATTTTTACCTTTAGGCAAAGGTACCAATTCCCATGTAGCATTTGCTTCCAAGGCATCCATTTCTTCATCCATGGCTTTCTCCCATTTTTCTTTTCCCATGGCTTGCTCAAAAGAAGTGGGTTCTGGTTCCTGTATCACCTTGACCATATATGCATAGTGAATGGTTGTAAATCCATCATATTTCAGCCTATCCACAGGATACCTAACTCTGGTAGACCTACGCAAAGTGGGTTCACTCCCAGGTGCTCTCAAAACATCCCTGGTCTTCCTTACTCCAGGTGTAACAATAGAAGGAATACCTAGCTCATCATCAATGCTCTGTTCTGAGCCACTGGATTCACCATCCACATAAGAGTGACCTGCATTCACATCAAACATGGGCTGATCAACCTTCTCTTTTCCTTTTCGTGATACCTGCATACCACTATCTGCATTACTTTGAGAAGATTCTCCTGATCTCAATCTGCCTGTCCATGGCGAAGAATGTGAACCACTGCTAGAGGACGCTCCAGGTCCACTAATATTTTGTGACTGCTGCTGTGAATTCTGTGCAGCATTACCATTTTGTGCATCTACATCATCAATCACATTTACAGGTTTATACCAGCTACTCATCTCATCAAAAACAACATCTCTGCTCACTGTAAACTTACGAGTAGAAGGGTTATAGCATCTATACCCTTTTTGCTGCAGAGAGTAACCAATAAAGATGCACTTCTCAGCTTTTGGATCCAACTTGGATCTCAACTCATCTGGCACATGTACATAGGCAATGCAACCAAAAATTTTCAAATGAGAAATATCTGGTTTCCTACCAGTATACCTCTCCTCTGGATTCATTCCATGTATTGCTGCAGTGGGAGTCCTGTTCATTATGTAGACTACTGTAGCAACTGCTTCAGCCCAATAAAAATCTGGCAGGTCTTTTTCATTAAGCATGGCACGCGATACCTCTCCAATATGCCTGTTTTTTCTTTTTGCAATTCCATTTTGCTGTGGGGTATGACTGCATGAATATTGTTGCTTTATGCCATGCTCCTGCAGAAACCTTGCAAACTCATTTGAGAGGTACTCTCCCCCTCCATCTGACCTTAGGCATTTTACTTGCAGGCCTGTTTCTTTTTCAACCATAGCTTTAAGAGTTTTGAAATGCCCAAAAACTTCACTTTTCTTTTTCATAAAATACACCCAAACTTTTCTGCTATAGTCATCAATAAAACTGACAAAATAATAACCGCCTCCAAGAGATGCAGCTTTAGTAGTCCACACATCAGAGTGGATTAATTCCAATGGCTTCTTACTCTCTTGAATATGTCTAGAAAATGGTTTCCTTGCCTGTTTTCCAAACTGACAGGCTTCACATACCTTATGCATTTCTGCAACCTTGAATTTAGGCAATCCTGCAACAATATTTTGGGCCTGCATTGATTTAAGTCGCTGTACATTAACATGACCAATGCGTTTATGCCAGATATCAATATCTGCAACTACACCGGTCCCATGTGCAAACATTGCTGCACTCAATTCAGACATGTCTGCATCCAATGTAAACATTTTGCCCTTCTTCTTTCCTTTTGCTATCAAGCGACCTTTATTTTTCATATCCTCAACAAAGCATCCATGAGGATTAAATTTGACCTGCAAGCCCTGTTCAACCATTTGACCAACAGAAACCAGATTCTTGGTGATATTGGGGACATGAAATACATCAGACAGGTATTTCTTTTTCCCATCCTGCATAGACAAGGGAATTTTTCCAATCTGCACAATAGGATGTGCAGTATCATCACCAGTCTCCACAAATCCTGGTTTTTCCATTTTCCTTGCATCCTCCATCCATTCTGCATGACCTGTCATGTGGTTTGATGCACCTGAGTCAACATACCATACATCATTGCTTTCTTCTGCACTTGTCACAGAATTGTTCATGTGCTGCACCATGAACAAGTGCTCATTTCTGTCATCACCCTGTCTACTAGAAGATGCATAATTCCCTTGTTGCAGTTTTCCATTCATGATGTCATTCTGCTTTTTATAGCAATCTTTAGCCATATGACCCATTTTACCACAATAGTAGCATTCAACATTACTGTTTGCATTTTGGCCTCTTTGCCATCCATCACGACCTCTTTGGCTCCCCCTGCCTCTAGAGTTACCACGTCCTCCTCCATAGGACTGGTTTTCTTGAGTTTGCTGCATATGATTTCTACCACGGCCTCCAAATCGGCCTCCTCTACCTCTGCCTCTACCTCTTCCAGCATTTGAGTAGAAGACAGCTTCTTTCGAAGTTCCTCCTGAAGAAGATGCACTACCATTTCTCTGCTCCTCAGAAATTAGAAGAGCAATCAACTCCTCAAAATCAAGAAATCTTTCACGGACAGAAATGGATGTTCGAAACTGTGCATAATCCTTTCCTAGACCATTCAAGGTCACAGAAACTAAATCATTATCTTCCGCTGGCGACCCAATGGAAGCAAGTGCATCTGCAATCTTCTTCACCTTCATGTGGTAGTCATTGATGCTCATATTTTCTCTTTGCACATTGTGCAACTCTTGCTTGAGCTGCATTTTCCTGGCTTGCGAATTTGTGCTATACATCTTTGACAGAGTATCCCATGCCTCCTTTGGCGTACTTGCATCCTGAATATGCACAATCATAGAGTCTGAAATGCTGATAGACAGCCAGTACATAACTTTCTTGGCTCTCTCATGCCATGCTTTGAATGCCTGCATTTGCTATTGATTGGGAACATCAGGAAGAACTGGTTCTTCTTCATTTCCTGCAACAAATTCCCAATATCCTTTTCCCATAAGGAAGTTTGTCATTCTAAACTTCCATGCTTGGAAGTTATTCTTGTCAAGCTTTTCAGTGACAATCTGTGAGAGAGAATCAGATGCCATTACAGAACAGTGCGAAATATTCTGTTACTGCAAAAACTCAGCTTCACCCTCACAAGGGCAAATCTGCAAAACTGGCGAAAGTGGTATTTGACCACACAGTCACTTCCTAGTGACGATTTTGCATAAACAGGAACCAAGGATGATTCTGTAACTCCCAATGTCTCTGTGCACAAGCATACGATGCAATTTCTACAGAAACTTTTCACCGACCTGTAGAACAGTGGCTGCACAGCATAAAACTGGGCCTTTTCCTGAGTGCGTGCATAAAACTTTTGCCTCCAAAACAGGCCACGAAATGGCCTCAAATCAAAAAAACAGGGTCGGCAAGGGCTAAAGCCCTATCCCGCAGCATATACTGCCCTCTTGCTTCACCGCGAAGGGCGTCTCAACCTGAGACAATGCACTCCTGCAATTTCCGGCTGTGCTACCTGCAGAGATCTGCTCCCAAAACAGAAAATGAAAGCAACACTGCTCCTCTTACCAGATCACCGCGAGCTTGGCTTGCTTTCTTGAGCTCCTTACCACGAACAAGGCTCTGATACCATGTCAAGATTGTGGGAGAGAAGGAATGAGTCTCACTTGTAGCTTTCTTGCTTGCACAATGGGGGAATACACACAAGGGTGGAGGCTGAAAATAGTTTTCCTCTTCTTATTTGTGTAAGCCAAAAGAACTCACATACAAAGAAATAGAAGAACCCTATATATGGGTCTCAAACCAAACTCAACTAACTAAGGTGGCATACTAACTGAGCCACGAACTAGAGTAGATAAGGATAGCTATCATGTAGCTATTATTCATGGGCGGTGTACCAACCGTGTCTGCAACTGACAAGTCGGTGACATAAATACACAATGGTCACCCTGGCGTATCACGAGTGGAGCTCGATATCTCAACAACAAATTTATTGTCCTTTAGCTGTTCGTTTGTATGGAGTGACCCTTGTAAGGTAGCATTCGAGGATGTGAAACAAGAGCTAGCAAGAGCGTCCGTTTTAAAAGCACCTAAAAGAGGTGAGGTGTTTTATATATTTTCAGCAGCCACGATGTATAGTATCAGCTGCTGTTTAGCCCAAATTTGGGAGGAGAAGTGGTACCACCCGATTGCTTTTGCTAGTCGAAAGCTGGGGGTATCCGAAATCAATTACACCTACATGGAGAAGCTGTGTCTAGTGATGGTCTTTGGGACCAAGAAATTCAGGCATTACATTCTCTATGAGAAAGTCGTGCTTTATACGAAGGCGGAGGGACTTCGACTATTGATGAATAAGTTACAGCCGCCTGATCGTTTAGCGAAGTGGTTAATCACTTTGCAGGAATTTGATTATGAAATCAAGAGTAAGCCACCAAGGTTGCAAGGCATCGTGGAATGTCTTGTGGACTTTGGGGAGCCGAAAGAATCTGTGGCTGAAGGTAGTGACATGGAGTTGTTACTTAAGATAGATACGGCATCTATTCCCTCCTGGTATGCTGCAATAACGCATTACTTATCAACAGGAGAGGCGGGATCCGAATTATCTAAAGCTGAGAGAAGGAAAATTAAGCAGCAAGCGTTAAAGTTTGCCTTGATCGTAGGTACATTATATCGACAAGGGGTTGATGATATCTATCGCCGGTGTGTGATGCCTGACGAGGTGCCATTCATTTTGGAAGAGTGCCATGATTCTGCTTGCGGTGGCCATTTTGCTGGACGGCTTATAGCACAAAAGGCTTTAAGAGCAGGTTATTGGTGGCCTGCCATCTTCCAAGATACGTTTGCGTATGTTAAGCGATGCGATATTTGCCAATGGCATGATAGTCGAGAGAATAGGAAACGACCACTCACCCCTATTATGGCGATACTTCCATTTGAGAAGTGGGGAATAGACTTTGTGGGTCCTATTACTCCGTCGTCGACTACGCAAAAGCGGTACATCATTGTCGCAACTGACTACTTCACAAAGTGGTCAGAAGCACGTGCAACAAGGAAAGATGATGCTAAAGAAACTGCTAGTTTCCTTTTAGAGCAGATAATATGCCGGTTTGGTTCGCCGAAAGAATTAGCGTCGGACCGCGAAACCCATTTCCTGAATAAGGTGATCAAAGGTTTGACAGAGATGTGGCAAATCAAGCATAACAAGACAACCCCATATAATCCGCAAGCCAATGGGCAAGTTGAAAGCACCAACAAGCAGCTTGTGGGCATCCTGTCCAAAATTGTGTCGGAAAAGAAACGGGATTGGGATAAAAAGTTATACGTGGCAGTGTGGGCTTATAATATGACCTTCAAACGAGCCACTGGCCATACCCTGTTCAAGTTAGTATATGGGGAGGAGTGTGTCTTGCCTTTAGAGATTGAGCTGCCGACTATTCGGTTTGCCATCAATCATTCTTTGAGCGATAAAGACGCACTTTTTGAGCGCTTGACGACACTGGCACATTTAGATGAGCTTAAGTTGCAGAGCTTATTGCACCAAGGAGTGGCGAAGCGCCGAATGAAGCAGCTACACGACCTCAAAGCCAAGAAATACACCTTCAAGAAAGGACAGCTTGTTCTGTATCATGACGCACGACGAGAATTATTTCCAGGCAAGCTAGAACCCAAATGGGATGGGCCCTATAGGATCGTTAGGATAGGAAAGAATAAATCCACAGTCTTGTTAGCTGACCTTGAGGGGATAGAATTTAAAAATAAGGTTAATCTTAATAAGATTAAACCTTATTACTTCTGATTGCACTAATGCTATGACTGCCTTGCAGGTCTAGGCGAGATCGATCAAACATCTGCAAGGAAATCGTGATAGAGGTTGATGGGTCGTCTGATCCCTTATTTAGAACACCCATATTTAGAACAGAGGTATCATCAGGGAAAGCTCATTTGGTGGAGCAAAGGATACAAGGTGATTGAGCAAGAAGGCGGGACATTTATTTGGGAGATCAAGGTCTTCTGCCATCATTGCCTACAAATTTTGACAAGCATCCCTGTTGAATTC
Organism: Lygodium microphyllum; assembly: GCF_053477565.2. Lineage (NCBI taxonomy): Eukaryota > Viridiplantae > Streptophyta > Polypodiopsida > Schizaeales > Lygodiaceae > Lygodium > Lygodium microphyllum. The sequence goes on from NC_141157.1 coordinate 126,351,983, forward strand.
AATGATGATGGAGGGATGGAGCCTACAGTCCACCCGTTGAATATGCTGAATTTCGATTACCATAATTACGAGTAGAGTTCAGGATGGCAGGATATGTAAACCCTTTATGGACGTACACCTTGTACTTTGATGGGGCGTCCAGGGGTCCATGCAAAAAAGGAAGTGTAGGAGTTGTCATCCGAGACCCCCGACGACGCATTGTCATGAAGTTAGCTGCTTATCTCGGGGCGAATTCTACCAATAATATGGCAGAACACAAAGCCCTGATTATGGGTTTGAATATTGTGAAGAAGGGTGGTATCCGCCAGTTGTTGGTGAAAGGGGACTCTCAGTTGGTTTTAAATCAACTCAATGGGACGTACATGGTACGAAACCCCATCCTTTGTATGTACCATCATACTGCCATAGCCCTGCTAGACGAATTCGATAGAGTGTCTTTTCAGCTGATTCCATGGAATTGGAATCAGTTTACCGATTCTTTGGCTAATCTTGCGTATGAAGAGGACCTCTTCTTTAATTGTGGCCCTTGTCCCGATATATCTATCGATGGTGAGACAGGACCCGGTCGTTTGTGGGGTATGCTTTCTGAACATGCCCTTTTTGGCAGACGATGGTTGATTTGGGTGATGCAGAGGGTAAGCGAGACTCATCTACCTTTATTATTTGGGACGCATAGACTGATTAGATGACATGTGATGCGAACACCTCTTGCGATATACGCAGGAGGGATAGGTCATAATTTAATGCACCTAGTTTAGGGCTACGCGCCTTTGTTCCCCTGGGAATAGTATGCTTTGATGTCTATCATGGTTGTTTCCAGGTGGATGTTCTGTATGGTATTGTTTGATTTCATTAGGCCAAGAGGGCTGATTCAGTTTTGTAGCAAAGTCATGTCTGATTTCATTAGGCCAAGAGGGCCATTTCCCTATCTAGTGCAGGTACGTTTAATTGGGTTTTGTTTAAGTGTTGTGCTGGACAGGTTTTGTGTTTTGTGGAATTTGGTGGAGCCTGGAGGAGCCTTTGCTGCGATGGACACTTCTTGTGGTCAATCCAGGTGATATTTCTCCTTTACGAGTACCTTTCTTTCCTGTTATATGTGTATTTGTACTTGTCGAGGGGATCCATTTTTGTTGGGAAGTCGGCAATCAAGGCATGAAGTTCCAGGTTTAGGCTAAGTATGTTTGAGGGAGGTCGGAGTAGTCATTGCCTCCTGCAAAGACATTGTTAGACATTGAAAGACCTGTTTTAGAAGGACGCCCTAATGGCCCTGTTCTGCTAGCCTGCTAGGCAGCCGTTCTAGGAGTCCTTGTTAGTAGTGAGGCAGTTAGGGAAGCCTGACAAAAGATAACAATGATGATGCCAAAAACTCTGTACATCTTAAAAGATGAATATAAATGCGAAGGTGTGTAAAAAGGGGTTCTAACCCCTATCACAGAAAAGTAAAGAAATGAAAGAATATAAGCAGTTGATCATTGCCTTGCGAGGGCCTGGTAGGTTCCTAGGGACGAGTCAGACCCGGGGCCGATACCTTGTCTTCCTCGGGGTGGCTTCTTGCTGGAAAAATAATGACAAAACAAGGATGGTTGGAGCGAAAATAAAAGTGAGCATTAGAAAAGGATTAAGTGTCGCCTTGCGAGGGCTTGGTAGGTTCTTGGGTGCCGAGACGGGTCCTGAGACCGATGCCTTGTTCTCCTTGGGTCACTACGCTCAGCTCCCTCCTTTTTGCATGCCCAAGTATGTTCATCCAATAACAACCCTAAAAGAAGAAATGTACTGAAAGAAAATACTCTTTGATCAGGCTATAGGAGTCCTCGCCTTGCAGGAGCTCCTAGTGGTGTTGTCTTTAGTTGGTAAGTAGTTCAGACTACCACCTAGGGCAACCTCTTTGATAGGTTTTTTAGTTTGGCTGTGTTGGAGCAGCTGGTTAGTGACTCACTTCGGATCTTCTATTAGATGATGCTAAGCCTATTCCTTGTGGATGTCATGCCTTGGTTCTGTCCAGGGGTAGGGGGAGCATTGTGCTGAGTTTTATTATATATTTGTTTTGTATCAGTTTGATGCTTCTTTGGTTGTTTATGTGCAGATATGTTCGTGGGTTCGATGGACTGAGTCGTCCTATCCCGTGGTCGCCAATGAAGGATGGATTTTAGGCCCCGGAATGTGCCTAAAAATAGGAGAAAAATGTGGAAATGCGGGGGAAAATGCTCAACCAGGAAGGCGGCAGCTCGACCTAGGACGATTTTAAGCGTCAAGTGCTTGACGGGCGCCCGTACGACACTCCGAGAATTTTCATAATTTTTCTGTGTGCCTATACCAGTCAGTGGAGCTGTCGGTCAGTGTGGGATGTCGAGACGAGTTCATAGAAATTTTCAGACTGACGATCGGAGTTCGTACGCGGAAGATGGCCCGAAACCGGCCGGGGTGCCCAAAAGGGGGCCCAAATTGGGAAATTCCAAAAGGTGTAAGAGAGGGGGGGTGACCTTTTGCACCCCCCCCCCCCTTTCAAAAAAACGTGATTTAGGGGAGGGGCGGCGGCTATTTTCAGCCGCCGAAAAAAACGCGCCCCTCCCCCCCCCCATAATCGAGATGCCAGCCTCCATGTAAGGCATATGAGAGATCATGCCAGGCTTCTACTTCTATCCTACGCTCCATATCGCCGGTCTCCGCTCCTGCAATGGTGGACTGTAGAGAGAGAGAGAAAATCAGTCCTTCTCTCTCCTCCCTCTCTCTCCTCTTAACCCCCGTTCGTGCGTGGAAGAGTAGAATGGAAATGGATGGCCGGATGGATGCCGATTCTTGACGAGACTGAAGGGCAATGCCAAATCATTGTAGATTGCTGATTCCAAGCAGAATTCATGGCTGGAAATCAGCCGTGGGACGTGCCAAATTTAATGGGAAAAACCGCAAGACACGGTAATAATTGTTTTTACAAAGAAAATAGTCTTTTGATGCAAATTTGGTTGATAAAAATGTGTTCATATGGATTGAGTTCTGAGTATGTCATGCTTTGAGTTGTTTTCTGGCTGTTCATCATTTAAAAATCAGAAAAAACATGTGCGGGATAGCAGAAAATAGAAAACCGAGACACGAAAAACCATAAAAATGAAGGAAAATAGGGTTTTTGGGCTAAAAATGATGCAATAAATTAATCCACACCTACTAAAATTCTTTTTTTCTGCTGAAATGAACTAAGGGCCACAGCCCATAAACTGAACTTAATTTTCAGTAATTAAAAAATGGGAGAAAATGGGAAAATTTACAAGAAAATGGTGGAAAAACCCTAAAAATAGGGGAAAAATACATTTTGGGTCCCGAAAAATGAGGATAAATAAGAGTAATGGTTGTGAATGTTTGTGGGGACTGAAGCATGAGGATTTGCCTCAGCTGAACCCCACCTTCTTGTTCTAGTGTGTGTTTTCCCACTTTTTATACATAAAATGGTGTCAAAATACCCTATAAATCCATCCAACGACGCAATATTTGAACGGGGAAGGGTAGAGGAGTTGAAATATGTCTAAATGCTGTGTGAAATGATGGGGGAGTTGCTAATTTCTATGCATAGCATTTAGGATGGATGATAATTAAAATTAAGAGCTTAGTAGCACGAGGATCACCTCGGTGCTAGGCCCATGCAACGAAGTGCAAACGGTAGTTGGAAACCATTAAAAGAATGTTTTTGCACTTGTGCACGATACTGTTTTACTAAATGTTTGAGCACTAGGCATCCACCAAATGCATGGAGCATGAAAAGAATTTAAAAGTATCAGTGATCAGCTCCTGGACATGCATTGCAATTGGTTTTTTAGAACATGACCTACGTTGAGAGGCAGTGAGGCACCCATGCGGTAGGTAGACGGGGATCCTAAAGGGGAAATTAAGTAAGGACAATGGTACATTCCTGGACACGTTTATTTGGTACCTTGAGCGACTTTTGTGCAATGTGTCTATTTGTTGAGCGACGCATTGAGGGGCCAATCCCCAAGGTGTAGGAGAGTCGCAGAGGGTTGACGGCATTCAGCCGTAGGAGGAACCCCATGTGTATGTGATTCGAGCCTTTTGGCTATGTGAAAAGGACTCCCTCTGAGGAGTAATATTGGGTTAGGATCAGTTGGACTACAACGTATTACAAACGCAATGTTTAGGAAGGCAGAGATTTTGATAGACGCTCCTGGCCGCGAGGCCGAGGGGTTGTCTTGTGCGTAGTGGCGAGGCCCGGCTAGTGCATGAGCCAATGTCGGCCCATTTTTAGGTCCATCACTGGTGTAGTTGCAGATATTGATATCTGGCATAAACGCATTGGTCATGTTAATGTACAGTGACTTAAATCAATGCAGGCCCAAAATATTGTTGCAGGATTTCCTAAATTCAAGGTTGCAGAAATGCATAAGGTATGTGAAGCCTGCCAATTTGGAAAACAGGCAAGGAAACCATTTCCTAGACATGTTCAAGAGAGTAAGAAACCATTGGAATTAATCCACTCTGATGTGTGGACTACTAAAGCTGCATCTCTTGGAGGCTGTCATTATTTCAAAACTCTTAAAGCTATGGTTGAAAAAGAAACGGGCCTGGAAATAAAATGCCTAAGGTCAGATGGAGGGGGAGAGTACCTCTCAAATGAGTTTGCAAGGTTCCTGCAGGAGCATGGCATAAAGCAGCAATATTCATGCACTCATACCCCACAACAAAATGGAATTGCAGAAAGGAAAAATAGGCATATTGGAGAGGTATCTTGTGCCATGCTCAATGAAAAAGACTTGCCAAATTTTTACTGGGCTGAAGCAGTTTCTATAGCAGTCTACATTATGAACAGGACTCCCACTGCAGCAATACATGGGATGACTCCAGAGGAGAGGTATACTGGTAGGAAACCAGATATTTCTCATTTGAAGATTTTTGGTTGCATTGCCTATGTTCATATGCCAGATGAGTTGAGATCCAAGTTGGATCCAAAAGCTGAGAAGTGCATCGTTATTGGTTACTCTCTGCAGCAGCAGAAAGGGTATAGATGCTATAACCCTTCTACTCGTAAGTTTACGGTGAGCAGAGATGTTGTTTTTGATGAGATGAGTAGCTGGTATAAACCAGTAAATGTGATTGATGATGTAGATGCACAAAATGGTAATGCTGCACAGAATTCACAGCAGCAGTCACAAGATATTAGTGGACCTGGAGCATCCTCTAGCAGTGGTTCACACTCTTTGCCATGGACAGGAAGATTGAGATTAGGAGAATCTTCTCAAAGCAATGCAGATAGTGGTATTCAGGTATCACGAAAAGGAAAAAAGAAGGTAGATCAGCCCATGTTTGATGTGAATGCAGGTCATTCTTATGTGGATGGTGAATCCAGTGGCTTAGAACAGAGCATTGATGATGAGTTGGGTATTCCTTATATTGTTACACTTGGAGTAAGGAAGACCAAGGATGTTTTGAGAGCACCTGGGAGTGAACCTACTTTGCGCAGGTCTACTAGAGCTAGGTATCCTGTGGATAGGCTGAAATATGATGGATTTACAACCTTTCACTATGCATATATGGTCAAAGTGATACAGGAACCAGAACCCACTTCTTTTGAGCAAGCCATGGGAAAAGAAAAATGGGAGAAAGCCATGGATGAAGAAATGGATGGCTTGGAAGCAAATACTACATGGGAATTGGTACCTTTGCCTAAAGGTAAGAATGAATTGGCTATAAGTGGGTTTATAAGGTGAAGCACAATGCTGATGGTTCTGTGAACAGATACAAGGCAAGATTAGTAGTCAAGGGATATGCACAAACATATGGCATTGATTATGAAGAAACATTCAGTCCAGTTGCAAGGATGGCAACCGTAAGAGCAGTCATTGCTATGGCTGCATCAAAGGAATGGTCTTTACATCAGATGGATGTAAAGAATGCCTTCTTGCATGGTGATTTGCAAGAAGAGGTATATATGGAGCAGCCACCAGGTTATGTGCATGTTGTTCATCCTGAGTTTGTTTGCAGGTTGAAGAAAGCATTGTATGGCTTGAAGCAAGCACCTAGAGCATGGTCTGACAAGATAGGATAGTATCTTGTCACTATTGACTTTCAGATTTCCAAGGCAGATTTCTCACTTTATGTGAGAAAAACAAAGAAAGGTATTATGCTACTTGTCATTTATGTTGATGATTTGATTATGACAGGTGACAGTGATGAAGATATCCTTCATGTGAAAATGCTATTGAAGCAGAAATTTGAGATGAAGGATTTGGGAGAGCTGCGTTATTTCTTGGGCATTGAGGTGATTAGATCACCAAGTGGGATACGGCTCTTGCAGAGGTAGTATGGATTGGACATGCTATCCAAATATGGGATGATAGGGTGTAAGCCTATTTCAGTTCTTTTGGAGCAGAATGTAAAGCTGAGTGCAGATGCAGGTGAGCTTCTGGAAGACCCTACTATGTACAGACACATAGTAGGAAGTTTGATTTATATGACTATTATCAGGCCAGATTTGAGCTATGCTGTTGGATTGGTAAGTCAGTTTATGCAGGCTCCAAGGAAACCGCATTTGGATACGGCTAGATGCATACTCAGGTATGTGAAGTTCACATTGTAGTATGGACTACTTTATGAGACTGGGGTTCAGATACAGTTGCATGGATACACTGATGCTGATTGGGCTGGTAGTATTTCTGATAGACGATCTACCAGTGGATATGTGTTCTATTTTGGGAGTGCTGCAGTCACTTGGAGCAGCAAGAAACAGCCTACAAATGCCTTGTCGAGCATAGAGGCTGAGTACAGGGGTGCAGCAATGGCTACATGTGAGGTAGCTTGGTTGCATAAGCTACTTTATGATATGCATCAGCCTACAGATGGGCCAGTTATCATTTATTGTGACAACATGAGTAGTATACACTTGGAAAATAACCCAGTCTATCATGCTAGAACAAAGCACATTGAGGTGCATTATCACTATGTGCGGGAGAGGGTTTTACTAGGTCTTATTGATCTAATTTATGTCAGCACATAGGATCAGGTAGCTGACATATTTATGAAGGCATTGGGCGCAGAGAAGCTGCGCAAGTTCAGAGACCTGCTTGGTGTTCAGGAATTGGGGTTGAGCTCGAGGGGGAGTGTTGAGATATCAAGCTCCACTCGTGATATGCCAGGGTGACCGTTGTGCATTTATGTCACCGACTTGTTAGTTGCAGATGCGGTTGGTACACCACCCATAAATAATAGCTAGATGATAGTTATCCTTATCTACTCTAGTTCGTGGCTCAATTAGTATGCCACCTTAGTTAGTTGAGTTTGGTTTGAGACCCATATATAGGGTTCTTCTATTTTTATGTACTTGAGTTCTTTTGGCTTACACAACTAAGAAGAGGAAAATTGTTTTCAGCCTCCACCTATGTGTGTATTCCCCCATTGTGCAAGCAAGAAAGCTACAATTGAGACTCCTTCCTTCTCTCCCACATCTTGACAGGTGTTAGCTAATGCTTTCAATTCCTCGACTTCATTGTCAGTGGTGGAAGAAGTCACGTGCTTATCATAGGACGTAATAAGGCACTGTTTGATGGTTTGTTCTCTTGATATCTCAGTGCGTAGCAACTCGGCAGGTGAGTGGGGTGTTTTGACAAATGCGAATTTGAATGTTTCCCAGGAACAAGGCATCATGCGAACTTCAACTGCTAAAGGCTCTTGTAAGAGGCCTAAGTCTAAGCGGTCATAACTAAGAGCCAGTGACATGAACATGAGATTCGGTGGATGGTGGCCGAGCACTACCCCCCTCCATAGACTTGGCTGTGAGTATTTCTACTGGTGGCCTTGCGGACTTTGATGAGGTCAAGCAGCCCTTGCTAAAGGCTGTAACAATGCGAACGTTGCCTATGGCAAGGTAGATGCACTATGACTCATAATCGACATTGCAGTGAGTCTGTTTCTTGAAGGTTTGCCCTAATAGTGACTCTATGCCTACATCTTTGGTGTTTGCAACACGTAAAAGATCATTGGTACATTCTCAGACTCGATAGCAATATTAGCCCTGCACTTGCCGAGAAGTGCATGTGAGCAGCCCCCATATGGGCTTAATTTGGCATTAGTGGGCTATAGTGGTGGTTTACCAAGTTGGGTCCAATGATTGTGAGTTAAGACATTGAAGTATGCTCCCTCGTCGATCAAGGCATTACAAGCGCATGTTTGCTTGGTAGTGATCGTGATGTGGAGGTATGCGGGTTCTATGGCTTCCTCATCCTCATCATCAATTTCTATGATTGTGGCGACTCATACTTTGACAAGGGGTTCTAACATTGGTGGCTCATGCAGTGGATGCATGGGAGGGTAGTACTTCTTAATGTGACTGCCATTGAAGAAGCCTATGCTCTCGCCGTCTAGAGTCTTGAGCTCAATGTTGCCAGTTCGACTGATTGCACAAATTTTGTAAGGCCCAAGACCTCTAAACTTCATTTTCTGGTTGTGTCCTCTAAGTGAGTACAGGTTCACTAAGTCGCCCTATTCAAAGTTGTCTGCTTGACATACTTGTCAAACCAACTATTGCATCGTGCCTTCTCGCATATGAGTGCATGAGTGGCTAGAAGGTGAGTTTTCGAGAGGCATTCAAGTTCAACTAGGTGTTGCCTCCATGCCTTCTTCTCTTCCCATCGTTCTTGAAGCGCTATTCTCCTGCTAGGAACGAAGAATTCTACTGGTAGAATTGCCTCAGTCCCATAGGTCAACCTAAAGGGATCTGGCCGACAGCTATTTTATAAGTTATACAGTAAGCCCACAAGGCTACCATCAGCTTGTTATTTGGTCAAGACATTTACAAGGATCTTATTTGTAGGTTCTGCCTTCCCATTTTCTTGAGGGTAGTATGGAGAGGATTTTTTATGGATAATTAGGAAGGTGGATAGAAGATGCACTATCACTTCATTAATGAAGTGCGTGCCCTAGTCACTGACTAGTTCGATGGGGTAGCTGAATTGTGAGATCACCTGCTCCCATAAGAACATGGTAGTCATTCTAGTATCATTCTTTCGTGTTGCTCTCTCTTCTGGCCACTTCATTAGGTAGTCTGTGGCCACAATGATATATTTGGTATGCGAATACTGTGCCACAGGACTAATGGGCCCTATGAAGTCGATCCCCCATTTTTCGAAGGGTTGTCGTGCAATGATTGGGGTCAACTCCATTTGATCCTTGCGAATCGAGACCTTTGTCACTGATACTCATCAGAATGCTTGACAAATCATGCTGCATCGCGAAAAAGCATGGGCCACCACAATTGAGACTGTAGCACCTTGCAGGATGTTGTGTCTCTATTAAAGTGCCCTCCAACAATTCTGTTGTGTGCCTCTGTGAGCACATCGTGCATCTCATGCTCGCATATGCATCTACGCAACAACCAATCTTTCCCTAGCCTATATAGTTGGCATGCTATCAATTGATAGGGCTGTATTTTGTGGATAAGTTGCCTAAGTCTGACTTTTTCTATCGATCGCTCAGGCAGTCGCTGCTCCAGCACTTGGACGATGTCATCTGCCCAATATGGCATTAGATCAGCCTTGAATAAATCTCTCTCATTGGAAAGGTTAAACAAATGGGCATTTGGCAATTCATTGGCAATGCCTTGTCCAACGGCCTCTCCCGTGGGGATGCATGACATGTAGTCAACCATGTAGTGTTGTTTTTTCTTCTATACAACCACGGAGAAGTCAAATTCTAAAAGCAAAAGGAGCCATCGAGCTATGCATCCTATAGCGCAGGGTTTGTTTACTAGATATAGCAAGGCTTGATGGTCCACAAAGAAAGTAAAAAGGCGTAGCCAACAGATAATGCTGAAACTTCTTTACAGCAATTACCATGGCTAAGCCCTCTCTCTCAGTCATCGAGTAATTCATTTGAGTCTTAGTGAGTTGTTTGCTAGCAAAGCTCACTTGATAGTTGAAGTTGTGTTTGCCATGTTGGCACAACACTACCCCAGGCGAATTTTGAAGCATCAATATGCACGTGGAAGGTAATGGTCCAATCTGAGGCTCGTATAATCGGTGCAGTAGTCAGAGCCTTTTTCAATTCCTCATACACTTGTTGGCATGCTTTGATCCACTCGAAGACAATCAACAGATTGTATAAAGATCTGGCAATCAATGCATAGGTCAGCACAAACCATTGATAGTATCCCATATGGCCTAAGAAGCATTGAACTCCCTTATAGTTGATTGGGGGCAAAAGATCAACAATAACCCTGAATTTCGAGAAGTTAGTGGCAATGCCATTCTTTGACACCACATGCCCTAGGATGCATCCATGTTTCACCCAGAACTGGCACTTTAAGGGGTTTAGGGAGAGACGGTATAGGCGACACCGCTCAAAGACTGCACAGAGTTTGTCTAAGTGTTCTCTCCAGGTCGAGTGAACACACAAGTCATCCACGAAGACTTCCAATTCCTTACAAAGCATGTCTTTAAATATGGTGCACATGAGGCATTAAAAGGTGGATGGGGCATTAGTCAACCCAAAGGCATGACTATGTAAGCAAACACACCCCACTCAGTGGTGAAGGCAGTCTTATGCCTGTCGGGAGGATGCACTTGCACCTGATTGTATCCAGAGAAGCCATCCAAAAAGCTATAGGCCTCTTTGCCTGCCACTCTTTCAAGCATGTGCTCGTCGGTGTACAAAAATGGGTAGTTATCTCTCTTAGTGGCAGCATTTATCTTCTTGTAATTGACGGACACTCTAATTTTTCTGTTTTTCTTCATCACTTTGACTATGGGTGACACCCAATATGTGTGCTCAATTTCGTAAATGAATCCTGCTCTCATCAGCTTGTCAATCTCCTCTTTGACTGCACGAGCATGTTTTGGATTCATCGGGTACGGTCACTGCTTGATCGACATTGCGTCTGGCATCATGGGTATGTTATGAGTCACTACACTCGGATCTACCCCCTTAAGCTCTTCCAAGGACCAAGAAAACACATCTATATACTCTCGCAAGAGAGAAACAAGACTCGTCTCCTCTTCCTCAGTCAAGTCATTGGCAATAAAGACCGGTCGGGGTGTCTCCCCTTTTTGTGCTAGGTTCACCTCCTTTGACCTTGGCTAGTCCCTCGATGGGTTCACTCATTTGCCCTTGGCGTTTGGCACCCAACAGGATTACTACCCTGTCACCCTTCTTGAATTTCGTAAATCTCTTCAGGAGATCCTACGGCTTTCTTTGCTCTTTTGTTTGCGTGTCCCTAGGCTATTTTTCCCTTTCTTCCTTCTACCATCTACGCCTCAGGTGGATGGGTAGGTCCCCCTTGGTGCATGGTCTAGGTATTTTTGGGTCGCTATCTGAGCTTACTTTCGAGTCAGAATTGAACTTGCCATTTTCATTAGAAGAGGTGGTTTCTCATGGTGATTACATCTTAGAGGGTGACTCTCTTCTAACCACTGGTGTCATACCTAGTTGGGTTAGGCCTACTTATTCGAAATATATGTCTCTTATATGTTTCAACCAAGCACGGTCACAATCCATGTGCATGACCCCTCGCTCTATCTTAAAGACACTCTTTTTCTATGGCTTGGAGTCTACTCGTATCTATTCTATTTCTAGTCCCTCAGTGTCGTATTCCACCGTGTCTATCTCACCCTCACTTTTGTCACTGAAAGAACAATAGTCTGCGTACTCGTCATTGGAGTCATCTTCGTCCGATTGCTCATCATCTCCTAGGTTTTGGTATATCTCTTCTCTCTGATCAGACTAGGGTCAAATTGTACATGAGATTCAAGTCATGCACCCTGGTCCATTGCCACCTTGGTTCATCTAACAGATCTTAGAGTGGCTTGAAATTTGCTACTAGATTGCTAGCTAGCTTGCCAGTCAAATACTCCAGAATCTCTTGGAGTTTCCTCTTGTTATTTGGCACTTGGAATGTGACAGGTTTAGGTTTCCCATGAAGGGTTCTTGCCATCATGCTGACTGCTGCAGAGTGTGTGTCTTTTGACTTGCCAACTCTCTTGATGGCTTGCTCGTATGCCACATGATTTGAGAAGGGCAAGTCGATTGTAGCAAGGACATGCATCTAGTCTTGCTCATCCTCTGGGCATGGGATATACTTGGTCAAGGGCCCATAGGACTTCTTGACTTGAGCATTACCTTTAAGCATCGCGGAGATGGCGTCCAAGTCAACTGGTGAGGTCTGTGTCCATCTCTACCCTCACAGCTTCCATTACCCCAATCTTCGATGACTCTAGCATTGTCCATCCAGGGTCGGACTAATAGGATACCGTAGTCCACTCCCTTCATGACTATAAAGTCAACCAAGAACTAGATACCTACGATTTTCATCGACCAATTTTTAAGTACCCCGAACGGTTTCACTCTCATACCATTTTCTAGTGTGACTTTGAACTTGGTGGTCTCGATAGGTGGGTTTTCCCAAGTCTAAAGCACTACATGGATCAGTACACTAACCCTCGCTCCTGTGTCTACAATCCCCTTTCTCGTTGTGTCGCCTAGGGCTAAGACAGGTAAGACTGCATGCATCTTGTTGCCTTTCCAAAAAGCATTAACGTGCAAGGACTTAGGCACAGAGTGCAGCATTAGACTTAGTGTTTGTGTCTTTGCATCATGGTCGTGCAGGTGGCCATGACTGATTTGCTGGCCTGTAGCGTCAAGACTTTGCCTAAGCGGTACTGCTTGCGGCACAGTCGCATCTCTCAGTTTTGGTTGAGGGGGTGGGACTAGTGTGCTTATGCTGGAGAGATCTTCGAACTCATCCTTTAGGATGGGCTCAACATATTTTAGGTGCTCTTGGGACTCTTTTAACCATTCCTTCACTTTCTCGATAGCCTCTAGTTGGCGCTTTGGATGCGGGTATTCCCCCACCTTAGCACTTCCTTTTTCGACCGTCTTAGGAGCTCAGGTTTCTGCCTCTGCATCAATGACCTTCCTTCCAGCAAGTAGAGTCATGTCGCTCTCAGTTTTCAGTGTGATCTTAGCTTTGGGTTTCTTCTTTCTCTGTCTATGGCTCTTCCTCCCGATCAAGGCTGCATCGAGGTTGCTAAAACGTGGGCAACGATATGCATACCTACTTCATTTGTGCTCGAGTCATGACACGCAATGGGATAGGTGTGGCCTCCCCATTGAGGTTCTCGATGTTAAATAGTCCCAATGGGAGAGATGGCATGTTGGTTGAACTTGAGGATGGTTTTCACTTGGGACAGTCAATGAAGAGATGAGTGATTCCACACTCATGGCACCTTAGGTCTGCCTTGTCTCTATTTGGTTGCTCCCTTTCAGGACAATGTGATGAGACGTGCCTTGAATGACCACAAGTCCAACACATGATTGGATCCTCCACCTGCCCTCCTAGGCCTCTACCTTGGTCTCTTCCTAATTCCATCACTGGTACTGGTCGATGTCCATAAGGATTGTGTTTCCCTCATCGTCGTGCGAGACATATGGGTATACGTAAGTCTCTTCCTCATTTGGCTCCTCCACATAGTGGACTGGAGCATCACTTGGTGGATGGGTCATGTAGGGACCAGGCGGTCTAGGTATACTTGTAGGGTTTATGTCCATTCTAGGAACAACCAGTTTAATGTCATTAGGTGCAGGAAGGGCCAATGGGACTCCCCTTTCGAAGAATTGTTGGGGTCTACTCGCTAGGTATGGCTGGTTGTATGGTTGTGCATATGGAAGTCTTCTCGGTAATCTGCAATGTGCGATGTCGTAACTGATCTACTGCAATTAGCCCAAGGTCATGACCTAGGGTCTTGACACTTGGTTGGCAAGTGGTTTTTGCCACAGTATACACATTGGATGTGTGGGCGTGTTGGTCGTCTCAACATATCCTGCAGTTTGGCTATCTCCATTTTTGACCTCAACCAAGTCTTGGTTTGTCTCAATGGCTTTCCCTTTATCCTGGGCCGTTGGACCTGATCGTTCACTAGAGGCTGACGCTCTCTCTGAACTCTGCAAGTTGGTCCCCTTTGAATTTGAGCTCCTAGAGCTCCGCTCTTTCAGTTGGTCGTCTACTCGAATGGCCTCTTCAAACACCCTAGCTAGCAAGTCTTGTTGCAAGCTTGAGTTGCCTACCAAGGCCTTATAAACCTCCTCATTCCGTATTCCATTGATAAACACGGTGGACACCACTCTTTTGGTAGGTCATTTGCCCATGGGGATTCTCTTGAAGAGGCTCCTCATGTGGGTGACATAGTCGCAGATGTCCTCTTTCTCTTTTTTCTTGACATTCATCAGTCTTACTAGCAGATTGTCAAAGTATTCAGGCTCGGAGAATCTCTTGATGAAGAGATTTTTGAGGCCGTTAAAGTCTGCTCGTTCTCTGGCATCTAGACTCGTGTACCAAGTCCTACCTTTGTTGCCTAAGCAAAGCCAGAATGCTTGAGAGCATTGAGTCAAGTCAGTGAGGCCGTTGGCCTTGCAGACTTGCTCGAATTGCTCTACAAAGCTATATGGATCGTTGTGAGATTGGTACTTCTCGAGTTTCTTTGCAACAAGTGGGATTTTAGACTGGCCCTTAGAGCCTTGGTTTGCTCCTAATCCTGCTAGTAATGATGTCGCTAGTGCTACAGCACTTTGTTCCGCTGTTGTTGTGTTGTCGAGCAGTCGCTTCATGAGAAGCTCACTCAATGTCAAGTCTCCTTCCAGGGCTCTCTCATGATTGGTCTGATTCCCACCTACTAGGTTCAACACCCGTTGTACCTCGCACAATTTTGTGTTCTACCTTAATCTCCTAGCACACTGGTCTTGGTTGTATTTCATTATGCCTTGCAGCACCTTGTGGGCTAGCTTCTGTTCATCTTCCAAGTCTATTATGATGGCCTTTGTCGTTCTGTTGCGGTGCTCATACCGAGCGTGTGCATCGTAGTTGCTCACTAGCTGCTAAATTGCCTTTGGAAAAACTCATAAGTCGAGTTCCTCGTTTGGCCTGCGGTCTGAGCTTTTCTATGTCATGATCACATTCTCGTGTTCCACCAAGGTGTTAATCAGGTTGAGCAAGTTGGTTAGATCCACTTCTCTAGTGCCGCTTGCTTGGTCCTCTCTGTGCTTTGGTCATCTGTCTATATCTTGGGATCTTCTCCTATTGGTGGGTTCCTTGAGGTGTTTATCTGAGTGAGTTCCTTGACTTTTTGCATCCAATCCTCAATTCATCTCTACTCAGTGTGTGTGTGTTCTTTCCCGTTCACTTGTGCTCAATCAGGCTTTCGCTGTCCTTAAGTGTACTTTAGGTGCGGAAATTCAGGGTAAGTGCGAAAAACAAGTATCTAAGCGGCTTACACACTCTCGCTTTGTTTTAGGCCTGATAGGCTTGTTAACCCACTTCTAGCCGTCTTGTTAAGTTTTAAGATTTCTCGCTGCATTGTCTTACCCATTCTAGGTTTGTTCAACGTCTTTGGCTCAACTGGCTGTCGCTAGAACTCTGGGTTTTGCAATAGCCTACTCGAGCTTCTAAGTGGCTGCGTCCTATGAATTTGCCTATTTCCTGTGCCAGAATCGAGTTCTACGCATCGGGATGACTAACAAAGGTTTACGCAGCTGAACTCTAGTCGGGTCTGGTCTAATTTCCTAAAATTTTGGAAAAATACACACTCGGCCCAACTTGTCCAAATTGCAGGAGCCGAGCGATGGATTCAAATGGGCCAAGTTGTGGATTCGAATAGGCCGAGTTATCATGGCTGTGGGCCGAATGGGAAGCTCGGATAGGGTGACTCGAATGGGGTGATTCGGACAGGCCTAGTGAACTTTTGGCCAAGTGGTTTATTCGGACGGGGTCTATTCAGACAGTTCGATATGGCCAAGTGAACTTTTGGCCAAGTGGGTTCGTTTGGATGGGCCGAGGGTCGAATTGCGATTGGGCCGAGTGATGGATTCGGGCAAGCCGAGTTGACTAGTGAGCGGGCCAAATTGACGAATGGGCCGAGAGCAAGTGGGCCGAGGGTCGATTCTGGGACTCGGCCCAGGAACTAGCCACTCGGACGGGTGGAACGGCGCGCGATGACGGCAACAAAGGCATTAATTTGCTCAAATCTTGCAACAGATGCAATCATATCACACAAGAGCTTCCAGATCAATACCAAGACATAAGGGGAAGGGCTTGATATACTTGGAATGCGCGGTACACTCCCTGGCGGCAATATCAAATCGAATCTCTAAGAGCTCTCTCTCTCTCTCTCTCTCTCTCTCTCTCTCTCTCTCTCTCAATGTCAGGGTATGAAACGAGCTCTTCCTTGACATCTTGGCTCTTCAACCCCTTTCCGGGTAAGGTTTTGATGTCCCCAATCACTCACTTTTGCTGACATTAAACATCCCAAGCACTCTTTTTTCCCATTTTTGCATGATTTGTGCCATGTTTTGCCCAGTTTTATAGCAACAAACCCTACACTTTTCCAATCCGATTTCCTAATCCTAACCTGCGCTAAATGCAACAAAGATCAAAGGCAAAAAACTAAAATGATTTCTCCATATTTTCCAATCATCAAACCAAAAAAATAACCCAAAATACTTACTTGTTTCGAAGATTAAAAAACCGAAACTTCCTACCTATCTCAAGCTCCATTTCGGGGATGAATCCCTTACTTCGATGCTCGATATGAGGTGCGCAAGTGCTCAAGCTTGAATCCATTGGTCCCGACAATGGAACCAAAATGTAGTGGGAGCTCACGCTCAACCGCTAAGACCCACGGACCGCTTATTGCTTCAACCATTCCAAGTCGAGCACTAATGGTTACCTCTCACATAGCCGACATCCTACCTATCCATGAGTGTAGTGAGCTTACCTCCATGCTGATCGAGTTACCTCCTCTCCTGTGCACTCTGGTAGCTCCACGATCCAAGTGCAAGCTTCAAGCAAGCTCCATCCTCAAGCTCCACGCTCCAATCTCCATTTTCGCGAGCAAGACAAGAGAAGAGAAGAGAAGAGAAGAAGAGAAGAGAAGATGGAGAGCTTCTCCTCCCCGGTCCCTCACCCTCACACACTCACTCCCTCACACTCTCACACTCCCTCTCTCAAGCACAAGCTCAAGCAAGCAAGAAGAAAAAGAAGAAGCTCACACTCTCACACTCCATCTCTCAAGCACAAGCTCAAGCAAGCAAGAAGAAGAAGAAGAAGAGAGCCACTTTTGGCCACACACAAGAATGAGCTTCTCATTCACTTTTCAACTTTATATACAAAACCCTAAAATCCCATGGGCACCCATCCCTTTTTACATGACCGACCATTGTGACAAGGTTCCTTTTTCTAATTCCTTCTTCTTGCTTCATGCCCTAAACCTATACCCATCTATTCTTTTACAAATGGCATAGGAGGGATCTTGGCGCTCTTTTACAAGAGTTTTTTGAGGCTCCTTTCATTTAAAATTGCACTTTTTACCCCAAATTAGCTTTAGGGTCCGCCTCTACACCTTTGCTCTTTTTCCATCCTTTTTTCGCTTTTTTTTTAATCTTTCCACCATCCCAAATTGAGGTTAACACACAACCAAACAATTATTCTCCAATGAAGACATCCTCAAGCTATAAGCAGACTAAAGGGTTCTCGATGTCAAGAAGATGATTAACAGTTTAGGAGTGTCTTTGTCAATGATCTCACTGATCCTCTCTAGGAGCTAGTCTGCCAATTCCTTAAGGACAGATTCATGCATGTCAAGACACCATCTCACTACTTGTCCAAGGAGCTCTTCACAGCTTCCAAGATGGTTTTGAAAGGGGCTGCCATTGACTGGAGCACTTACCTTCTTACGAAGATGAACTAACATTTTGTCAAGATGGCTAGAGGGAATGTTACCAATGTAACCTTTGGTTCATGTTTATATGCTTTTCTAACATATTCAGGCCTTTAGAAGGGTGTTTTGCCTCCTCTTCCATCTAATCTAGTCCCACCCCCTCTAATAGATGATTTTTGATGCCGAGAAGTACTTAAAAATGGCCAAAATTTCCAAATTTCAAGGGAAAAATAGACTTCGTCGATTTTTCAGACCATGATTCGGGTATTGGATGCAAAAGAGGGAGTGCCCAGAAGGCAAAAGGCCAAAATGCCAAGTGGGAATGGACTTAATGAGTCCCAAAAGGCATGCCTTTTGAGGGCTCCCTTTGGGGAGCCCCAAAAATCAAAAAACATGGGCAAGGGTGTTTTTCACGGGCACATCCTGAGAGAAGGTGCCATCATTCATGGTGCAAAGAGATGGGTTATGGGGACTAAAAGCAACCCCCCAACTGATCTTATGCTTGAGATACACTCTATCTTCGGTCTTCATCACCGGTCTCTGCTCGTGGAATGGCTGCCTGGTTGTGGAGATAAAAACCTAGTATTTCTCTCTCCTCCCTCTCTCTCCTGCATAGAGGCACTTCATGTGCCAAGAATCAAGACGAGAACCGAGTGATGGATGCTTGTCCGGGAGGCACTGAATTGTTCCAAGAGGCTGAGGAGGATGAAGGCTAAAGATCTATGTTGAAATCCATGGCTGGTTGGTCGATACACAGTCCCAATTAAATATTCAAGAAACCCGAAACATGTAAAAAGGCGGTATGCTCTATTTTATGAAAGAATTTTGCTTGTTTTTAATCGTTCATGGTCTAAATGGTGTGCACATGGGCTGAAATTTTATTTGAATGTTCATTGCATTATGTTTGAGGGTTGAAATCACTATTATGTAGAACCCGTGTTGATTTATAGCAATTATAAATTTTCAAAACTTGAAAAACTACTAATTTTGATGAAAATTGCTAGTTTCTTTGATTTTGATTGGGAAAAAATGAGTGGACATGGGATAAAATGAGGAAAAATGCCGAGTTTCAGTTCAAATGATTAGTTATAAAAAAAACCAAAAAATACATATTTTTATTAAAAATAAATAGAAAAAATAAAAAAGGTTTTTTTGCGCTAGAAAAAATTGAAAAAATAAGATCTATGTATGTGAATGTCTGATGGGGCTGAAGCATGAGATTAAGCCTCAGTTTGGCATTGTTAATGTGCATATTTATTACTTCTTTTACATACAAAAAATGACATAAAAAACCCACTACACCTATGCACCGCAACAAAATCTAAATGGTGAGGGGGAGGATGATGTTATATAATAGTTTAAACACTGAAATAATAAAAAGTCTGATTATTCTCTTTATGCATAACACTTAGGGTGCGGTTTATTTAGAAATAATGGATCTAGCAGCACGAGGGTTAGCCTTAGTGCTAGGTTCCTACAATGAAGCATTGGGTATTAGCGGAAATTCATTGAAAGGACTGTTTTTGCACAACACATAGGCTGATTTTAAACTATAATTGTTTGTGCACAAAATAAGGCATACAGTTTTTCATGAATCATATACACATGGTATCTATTCTTGGCATGCATAGCACTTGGTTGAATTTTAAATGACCCATGCTAGAGAGAGTGAGGCACCCAAGCTGTAGGTCTAGACAGTGGGTCCAAGGGGACAAGTAAGTGAGGATTGGTACATTCCTAGAATGTTATAATATTGGTACCAAGAGCGGAGTCTGTTTTGTATGTGTTATATGTGTAGCGATGCATCGAGGAGCCAATCTCCAAGGTGTAGGAGGGTCGCAGTGGGGCCGCGGCAATCAGTCAAGGGGTGCCTCCTATGTTATTCTACGTGGTGAATTAAACCAAAATGTGTAGGGTCTCCCTCTGAGGAGTCTGACAAGGTTAAGAGTGGACTACAGAACACGATACAAACATAAGAATGTACGTACGATGGCAAGGCAATGTGTCTTGTAGACACTCCTAACTGTGAGGCCGTGGGGTTGTCTTGTGCATGTTAGAGGTCCGCCTAGTGCTATAGCCAGTGCCGACCCATTTCAGTTCCCATCACCCTCCACCTCTAGAAGATTCAGAACCCATTGATATAGAGGATACTGATTCCCCTCCTCCACTGGTCATTCATTTCCCATCACCCTCCACCTTCAGAAGATTCAGAACCCATTGATATAGAGGATAATGATTCCCCTCCTCCACTGGTCATTCAGTGGAAGCACTTCAAGCCGGTTGCAAAGACAATTTCACCAGTCATTCCTTCAGTGTCGGTTCCTACTACCTCTGGAAGTGAACTTCCTACCTACCTCACATGCAACAACTTATTCAAGGCACATTGGGAGGGTTCTTTGGATATATCAGTTCCTTTGCTAAACCGTTTAGTGACAGGGGATGCCATTCCTTTCCTTTGCAAAGAGATCCAAGGTTCTATTGAACTCTCAATATGAGAGCTTGTGCTCAACAATTATATTCTTTTTTTAATGAATAATTGATGCAATCCAAAGACCAGATGAATAAGGCAACCATTGAGATAGCCTCTGCTAAAGACACTCTTTTTGATCTGTTTAAGCAGATGGAGCAGCATACTAAAATTATTGAGACCCAGAGAAAAGAAATATCTTCTTTGAGAAATTAGTTAGTAGAAGCCCAGTCAGAGGTCACCAGGGTTTCTGAGGAGAAAGAGAAAATGTCCAAAGAATCTCAAGAGTTCAAGACTCTTCTAGATACAAAACTGTCAGACTTGCAGACTGCTCACAATACATTGGAATCCTAAGCCTCCCATATTAAACAGTTGAAGGACCAACTAGTGCAATCACGATCCATTCCTCCAAGTCCCAGTGTCCCCATGATTCCTTCTATGTCTCAGCAGGACTTGGCTACTCTTCAATGGAATGCCACTTTTTGTCCTTTATTTCAAGCCAAGGTTGAGAGATTGCAGTCTAGAATGGATATCTTATGGACTACTTTTGAGTAGTTTATGGAGTTTATTCCTCCCGCCCACTCTTTCTTTGTTCATTATTAACAACAGAAGTTGACCTTTTATGTTAAACTTTCAACCATGTATTTATCTCCTCTAGAGGATGTCTAGAGTGGAACCTAGTGTGCGGATCTGTTGTCTGAAGTGGTCAGGATGGTGTTTGAGGATTTGGTAGTCCCAAATTCAATATTGATGTCCTATATGTACCTCAGAGGTGACTTGTTAATTCCAGATGATGAAGACCTCTCTTGGTATGTTGGAGATGTAGTCTTGCAAGCAATACTCTATGTACATCAGTTGGAGCGTTAGATTGATGAAATGTTTCAAAAATATTATTCTAGAGTAGTTGACTATCCAGAGGATTCTTGGCATCCTATGCTGGATTCTGTGATTTTAAATCAAAGACAATTAAAGGCTTTGTCTCATGTGAAAAATGTCAATCAACTGAGGGTGGATTTGTTATCCTATCTTTCCAAGCAACCTCCTTTTGATCCTTTATTTTTTCAAGCCTATGCTAGACGTTCTGCCTTAGGACCATCAGTTCCATCCTTGACTTACTATCAACAAATGGCTCATAGGTATGATTCTTATCTCTATTTTTTCTAGAATATCCCACACATCATTTTACCCCTTCTATTTCAACCTAAAGATGCACCCCATATTCCTATTTTTACGAAATGTCCTTTTATCATTGATCGGGTATTTTCTCCCCTTCTTCCTTATCCTCCCCCATCTTTTCATTTTCTGGTCCATGTTCCCACCACATTTCCTTACTCCCTTTCTTTCTGATACTGCTAAATTGCCAGATTCTCCTATCTTATCTTATTCTTCTTTTTACAAATTTTCTTATCCCTCTCTTCATCCTTTATCCCTTATTCCATTTCCATCTCCTTCATCTTTTATTAAAACTCCCCCTCAGTTGGTTACAGAATATGAAGGTTTTGATCAGACAATCCTGAGAAGAAGAAGCTGGAGTGCTGGAGATTCTTTGACGAGACCCCAAATTAACTAGCCTATGATTCCAGGAGAATGGAAGACTACAAATCAAGCCTTTCACAACTATTTACATTTTTCTTAGCTTCATCTCAATCTTTGGATCCATCAATGAGACTGACTGCTCATTTTTCATGGTATCTAGCCTTTATGCACCGTCAGTCTCATGGTGATCAAAAGCAAGTGCCAAAGTTATGTTTGGATGTCAATATAGATATGGATACCCATCAACTAGATGTGCTTTATTTTCATGCTTTGTGCTTGTCAAGTAGGTTTATTATCCTACTAGAGAGAATGTGTTATTTACATTCTTGAAAAATCCTCCAAAAACCTTTGTGGATAAATCTTTATCCCTAGAAAGGTTTAAAAATCATCAATCCTTTAAAAGGAATCATCTTCATTGATCAATTATCCTCTATAAATTTGATGCTTGATCAAAATACATCTATCTACCTTTTTCCTTCTATACAGAGGTGCCATTTAGATATTGTTTGTGTAAGTGGTGTGAGTTGTGGTATGTGTATCTTGTTTATCTTTGTTGAATGGAGCTGAAGTTGAAGCTGGAGTGATGAAGATGATATTGGATTAAAAGCTATCAGAAGATGATGCTGATTTCAAGAAACTCTTATATCCTTTATGAGTTTGTGTTGCTATCAAAATTTTAAAAAAATGGAGATAATATCCATAAGGATGTTTTCCTTTTGTTGTAGTCTTATCAGAATGGTTGATTTAAGGCATGAATGGTTGATTTTTGATGGATTTTGAGTCATGTTTGGTTGTTTTGGAAGTGTTTGAAAGTTTTTTGGATGATACTGATTATGTTTTGGAAGCTCATGATGATTCTTAGTAGAAATATGAGGCTCTCTGATGTTCTAATAGGTCTTGTTGAGATTCTGATTGGTTTTGATACCTTTTGTTTTGTTCTGATTTTCTTCTATATGAATCATGTATTGATAATTGATGAAGGTTGAGGTCTTTTGAAAGCTTATTGAATGGTTTTTGATAGTTTGGGATGGTTTTAGTATGAGTTATGAGGTTTTGATGCTCTCTGATGACCTTCTGTTAACCCTTTGTAGACCTTCTGTATAGCCTCTGTTCCTACTCTGTTTCTGTTTTGTAAATCCTCTATAGATCTTCTGTAAGTGTTTTGTGGAATGTATATGTGACTTTGGGAAAGTTTTATAAATTTTGGAAAGGAAGACAGTTAAAAAGAGCTAAAACAAATGGAAGAAGCAGCTGCTGAAGACTAAAGAGAAGACACAAGTGAAGTGACAGTAATGAGCCAATAAGAGACACTGTAGTGACTCTGGTGCCCTTTCATACCTTCCATGCCTTTTTGGAGGTGCATCCACAACCTAAGAAGGATTAAGGAGATTGATTATTGAGTATTGTAGTGAGGAGATGATGTACTATTGATTGATTGATTGATTGAGAGAGAGAGAGAGAGAGAGAGAGAGAGAGAGAGAGAGAGAGAGAGAGAGAGAGAAAGAAAGAAAGAAAGTTATATTAACGTCTTCTAAAGACCAAAACTGGCCTATGAGACAAACTGTGATACAACTGATGAGGTCCAGCTATCCAAAATAAAAGTGCTGAATGAAAAGCTAAAAAGAGAGAGAGAGAGAGAGAGAGAGACAGAGAGATAGAGATAGCTAATTCTATCAAAACAATGTTTCTATCTATGAGAGATTGAGAGAGCTATGAAGACAATGAAGATGAATAATATGTGATTATTTCCATTTAAAAATGGTGTATTCTTTTGTTTTTCTTATTCTATTGATGAATTCTATGAAGATGTTGAAGATTATGGTTGATTCTATCAAATCCGTGGGAGATATATACTATGATGATGCGTGAAGATTTGTTCTTTTCCTTGTTGTGGTTCTCAAAAGAATGAAATAAAAGGTTGTTGATGTTACAATATATATTTTCTTGTAGTAAAAATCCCTTTTCCTTGGTGTCTTTCTTGGGACTCCACATAGCTTGTAAAAGCATATTGATATCATGATGTTTTGAGAACCTCCTTAGAAAGAGGGTTTTGGGATTGCAATGCATCTTTGGAAAACAACCACCATGGCTTTACTTTTCCAAGCTTTTTCCTTTTGTCTTCAGAGTATTGGCATGGAGAAAATATCGCTTCTTTGTTTCTTGTTGCTAATTAGAATGATGGTGCCATCCATAACCAATCATTGTTTAAAAAGAAATAAGAAAATCAAGAATCACTTAAATTTTATAAGGCTTTGGGGCAAAGGTCCATTTATTATGCCATGTTGAAACTAAAACCATAAATAGATCAAGAGCCAATATATGATTTGAGAGTTGAAATCCAAATCCTAGGTGGAAATATCAAATTCATTGGAATTTGATCTATTTGAGTTCGATAAATTTATTCCAAACTTGAACATTTTTAAGCAATATGATAGTATAAAAAGAAAAATGTGAGAATATTCCATCTTCATAACACACTCAATTATAATGCAAACTTGCAAAGGGATGCCCCATTCTAATGCACTTGGGCATCTCCCACAACATAATGTGCTCATATCGTATGACAAGTGATGGGACTCTAAGATGTGGATGATGTGGTAGAGAAAGCACATGAGAAATATATTGTGATAGTGGTTTAGCTTTTTTAATGCAAAGTTGAACACACTATTTTTGTGCAAATGTTTAGAAATTTGATGATTTGGCACATAATTAAGGTCATCTGCATACTGATGAAAAGAAAAGTAGCAAACAATGACTAGCATTCTCAACTATTGCATGTGTTGACTACACAAATTCCAAATTATAGATAAAGACAAGTTTATGGTAATTTGGGTGGGCATCATGGTGTTCATCCTAGTGGTGACCAACAAAAACTTATTCTTCTTCTATTCTAGCCAAGTAATGAGGAGTAGTGAGCAAGTCTATTTGCATGTTGGAATGCATGTAGATTGAGGAAAGCCAAACCATTCATGGCTTGATTGAGGTGAAGATTGTTTGAGGTGGATTGAGATTTAAGTATTTCATGATAATTTTTACTACTTCCTACTACTTCTTTCTAGGATTTGCCATATACCTACTAATAATTCCCACTGCATAGAAAATATTTAGATATGTAGCAACCATGGTGTACATCAAGCTACCAATTATGGATGCATAAGGAACCTTGGCCATTTCATTCTTTTTCTCATCTAACTTGGGATCCTCTTGACTAAGTTTCAAATATGGAGGCAATGGAACACTAATAGTCTTCCCCTCCTTCACATTGAAACACTCCAATACCTTCCCAATGTATTCCTTCTAAGACAAATAAAGTATCTAATTATCTCAATCTTGCATAATGTGCATGCTAAGAATGTCTCCATTAATTCCTCATATCCTTTATGCCAAAGGTTTCATCTAACATTTTCTTTAAAGCATCCACACTTGACTTCCTAGAAGTTAGCATGTCATTTATATAAAGAATCAAGATCATGAGCCTACCATCCCTAGCCTTCTTTCCATGACAATGATCAATCTCACTCCTAATATATCCCTAAGACTGCATAAAGGCATCAAACTTCTGATACCATTTCCTAGGAGCCTATTTCAAGCCATATAAGCTCTTATGCATCTTACAAGTCATTCAATGTGCTTATGTGCTAGCTACCCATCTTATTGAAATACCATTCTATAGACCTCAACTATTTTGATAGGCTACTATTGCATCTTATCCTCATTAAAGATTATATCATGGCCATGTACTACCCTTCTAGATTCATTATCCCACAAGAAATAGCCTATTTTATATGATTCTCCATAGCTAAGAAAAAAGTATTTCTTAAACCTAGGATCATGCTCACGCCAATTGTTCTTAGGTATATGCATAAATGCCTCACAAGAAAATGTAGAAAATGTCAGATCTAGAGCATGGCTATGGAGGTTGAAAGAGGAGGAGTGAGATCATGAGGTAACAAACATCAAGACCAAATTTCACACAACTAAATTAGGTTCCAAGATGGAAGCTTGGACTCATAAACATAGTCTTGTGTGTTGACAATGACACAAACACTTTGATCGAAGTACAAAAGTACAATGACAATGCATTCAAAATGAGAGCAAGTACAATGCTTTATAGGAATAGACTAGGTTGCACTTTCCATCACTGTACATATGAGAATATTCTACATCTTGAGCCCACACTGCTCCATACAAAGAGCCTAGGTTGAGTGTGATTGCCAATATCTCAACACTCCTCCTTAATCACAACCAGAGAAGTACAAAGTGTGTAAAGGCTTTAGTGAGAAACCACTTGAAAAGTGTGGGCACACCACAAACATGGTAGACACTAGAGGATGTCGCAAAAAAGGCTAAGTGAGGGTACCCAAGATGTGGTGGACATCCAGAGGCTATAACAAGGGCCTCACAAAGTGTACATAGGCTGTAGTACAAGGTTACAAGAGGAGTTTACAAGCTTATGTTAGAAGCATTAGGGCTAGGCAATACAATTAAAAATTATAGTAAAAATTTGGGTCAAGGACCGAAATGTCCTTATGGTTTTTAGCATTTTTAGATATGTCATTATGAATCTTCTTGTCCTTCTTCATGTAGTCCACTTTGCTCTTTTTGATCTTGTACTTGTCCTTCACTTTGCTTGCAACTTTAGGGTCCTCATGGTTGATCTTGTTCTTCTTCTTCTCCACTTTACTTGCAACTTTCATATTTTGTTCTTCTTCTTTATTGACTTTACTTGCATTAGTCTTCATGTCCCCCTCAAGAAAAGATATCATCGTCTTTGAGGCAACTGGAATGTGTTCAAAGTCTTTAAATAAGGTCATTGATTGTTCTTTGATGTAGGCAACTCCATGTCTTCCTGCAAGTGGGCCAAACAAGTCTTCCATGTAGTGCAAATGGACAACAAGAATACTGTTGCTTTCAATGAGTAGTAACCACTCAAGATACTTCATACTTGGAAAAAAAAACAAGTGAAAGTAGTGTGAAAAAATACACTATGTAGAATCAAGAGATACTAGTAAACTTAATGTTGTTTGCTTAAGCTTTGAGTTCTCAAGATATTCAAATTTTCATCAATCTTCTCAGCTTCAAAATGGCTTCAATTGTTTGAGGTTGATCAATAAGCCAAGTTGACTTGTAGTGTGTTGAAAAACACTAGTAGTGGTAGCTTAAAATTTCACTATGCTTGATGCTTGTCCTTTAGTGAAAACTTCAAATCTTCAAAATCTTTCCAAGGGTTTCTTGTTGGATACTAAAATCTTTCTAGAAACTTCAATTCTCAGTGGATCAAAGTAGCAGTAGTTTCGTTTAAGTGGCAAGAGAGAGAAAATGAAGGAAAAAATGAGCTTGAATGCAAGTGGCTATGGCTGCCATACGACTTCAAGACAACAACCTGATATTTTGGCTATAGCAGCTCACCCAATCAACCATTTGAGTTGAAATTTTGTTAAGAGGTAGCCCGTATGATAAACTTCAAAAGTCCTATGGTAGCTCTTGATATTGTGAGGTGTGATGATTGCACCATCAGTTGAATAGTAGCAGGTGGCTATGGCTTCTTGCAGTACCACCTCTAAGTAATCTTCTTATATCTCTCTACTGGAGTGGAATTTTCTCAAGTCCTCTTAGCTGAAGTAAGTCATCTATATGAACAAAAAGTTTCCTATGATAACTTGTGGAATAGTACTCATGATAGGGAAAGAGAATAGGTCCAATATACATCAAAAAAATTTGCACCAAATCTATGTTTTTCATGTTTTTCAACAATCACAGGCTATATGTTGCACAATGTCATGCAATTTTGGGCTAGAAAGATGCATCTTGACCTAAGGAACAACTCTTGAGAAGAAATCTTGAAGAGATATGGCATGATTGAAGAGATATGGCTTCTCAAACAAAGATAGTTAGGTGTCGTCTATGGTAGCCAAGAGAGATAGAGTGAAGATGGAGGTGGAAGATTAAGGGTTTATGTCAAGCTGAGCTAACCAAAGATTGAGAGGAGATGAAGGAGTGATTTGTATTGCTGAGCCATGCCCAACTAGGCTCTGATACCATGTAAAAAATGTAAGATATAGAGCATGGCTATGGAGGTTGAAAGAGGAAGAGTGAACACATGAGGTAACATACATCAAGACCAAATGTCACACAAGTGAATTAGGTTCTAAGATGGAAGCTTGAACTCATAAACATAGTCTTGTGTGTTGACAATGACACATACACTTTTCTAGAAGTACAAAAGTACTATGAAATTGCATTCAAAATGAGAGCAAGTATAATGCTTTATAGGAAAAGACTAGGCTGCACTTTCCATCACTATAAGGGATTCTACATCCTAAGGCCACACTGCTCCATACAAAGAGGCTTAGCTGAAGGAGCAACTCAAGAAACTGTTAGACCAAGGCTACATTCATCCCAGAAATTCACCATGGGGAGCTCCAGTGATGTTCCAGAAGAAGAAGGAGGGAACGCTTCGGTTACGCATTGACTACAGAGGGTTGAATCAATCAACCATTAAGAACAAATATCCCATTCCAAGGATAGATGAACTTCTTGACTGTCTTCAAGGTGCAAAGATCTTCTCCAAGATTGATCTCAGGTCTAGATATTATCAGATAAGTATCAAGGAAGAAGATATCCCAAAGATGGCATTCATCACAAGATATCCCAAAGATGGCATTCATCAAAAGATATGGATAGTTTGAATTCCTAGTCATGTCATTTGGGCTGACAAATGCTCCTGCCACCTTCAACAGGCTAATGCAGGATATCTTTAGGCCCTATCTTGATGACTTTGTACTCATCTTCTTTGACGATACCTTGGTCTACTCCAAATAGGAAGAATATCATGAACCCCAGCTTTGCATTGTCCTTGAGACAATGAGGGCACACAAGCTTTATGCCAAGAAGAAGAAGTGTGCATTTTTCAAGCGACAGATTGAATATCTAGGATTCATTGTATCAGCAGAAGGAATTTCAGTAGACCCGCCAAGGTCAGAGACATTTTGGAGTGGCCAACACCAACAACTGTCAAAGAAATATGCAATTTTCTTGGATTGACAGGATGGTACAGGGTCTTTATCAAAAACTATGCCTTGATTGCAGCGCCTCTGATGGATCTACTGAAGAAGCAAACATCAATTGTATGGTCAACTACTGAACAATCTAGCTTTGATAAACTAAAGAAAAGCTTGGTATCAACACCTATCCTGAAACTTCCAGACCTTGGTAAGGAGTTTGAAGTGATAACTGATGCTAGCACACTTGCCTTAGGATGTGTGCTTATGCAAGAAGGTCATCCTGTAGCATACTCTTCAAGGAAACTGAAAAGCCATGAAAGGAATTATGCTACCCATGATCTGGAGTTGTTAGCTGTCATCCATGCTCTCAAGCTTTGGAGACACTACTTGCTGGGTAACAAGTTTACCCTAGTGACGGATCATAAAAGTCTTAAATGGATTTTTACCCAGAATGAGCTCAATATGAGGCAACGTCAATGGATTGAAGTGCTGGAGGAATATGATTTTGAAATCAAATACCGGCCTGGAAAGGAGAATGTAGTTGCCGATGCACTCAGCCGCAATGCATTTTTGAATTCTCTGATTTTGCAAGATCCATCAACAGCTATCTTCTCTAGCCACAAAGGTATCCATGCCAAACAACCCAATTCTTGAGCTAGCTAAAGAAGAGGTATGCTATGATCCAACTTATTAGAATATGCTAAGGGAGATCCCCATCAAGGATCAAGACCCGAAGCTACAAACAAAGTATCAAGAATTCTCTATCAATAGTGGACTTGTCTACTATAGAACGAGATTATGTATACCGGCAAGCCAATCTCTCAAATAGAAGATACTCTGAAAAGCTCATGACTCCTCTTTTTCAAGACATCCTGGCTATGCCAAGACCCTCAATGCAGTCAAAAAGAGCTATTATTGGGAGAGGCTTAAAGGTGACGTTCTCAAATATGTCACTGAATGTTTGTCTTGTCAACACATTAAGGTTGAACATGTCAAAATGCCAGGGAAATTGCAACCGCTTGACATTCCCCAAATGAAATGGGAATTCATTAGTATAGAATTTGTTGTTGGCCTGCCCCAAGTTCAGGAAGGATACAACTCCATTATGGTTGTGGTTGATATGCTTACCAAGCTTGCACATCTTATCCCTGTTAAGACAAACTATAAAGCCTCAGACATCGCAAGGTTATTTATCAAGGATATATTCAAACTACATGGATTGCCCAGGAGAATCATCAGTGATCGTGACTCTCTCTTCACATCACATCTCTGGAAGGCTATCTTCAAGGCCATTGGGACTCAACTCTGTTTCAGTACAGCTTACCATCCCCAAACCGATGGCCAAATGGAGTGAGTCAACCAAGTCATTGAGGATATGCTAAGGGCACACTGCTACCATGAACCCAAAAAGTGGATTCAATATTTGCCACTGGTTTAGTTTGCTTACAATGCTTCCTACTAACAAAGCATTCAGATGACCCCTTTTCAAGCCTTGTATGGGCACGATTGTTGTAGTCCTTTGAACTTTTCGGATCCAACCTTGAGGGTTGAAGCCTCAAAGCAGATGCTGGAAGATATGGAGGACCAAATCAAGTCAATAAGACAAGACATCCAAGCTGCCAAGGATAGACAGAAGGCTTACACAGACTTGAAACGTCAAGATAGATCCGTCGCGCTGAAGGAGAT
Source organism: Lygodium microphyllum (assembly GCF_053477565.2). Classification (NCBI taxonomy): domain Eukaryota; kingdom Viridiplantae; phylum Streptophyta; class Polypodiopsida; order Schizaeales; family Lygodiaceae; genus Lygodium; species Lygodium microphyllum. The sequence continues at coordinate 126,382,369 of NC_141157.1, forward strand.
ATGGTCTTCATTCATGTACGCCCAAAGAAGAGTTCCCTATCCTTGGGTGAATGCAAAAAGATAAGTCCAAGGTATTGTGGACCTTACAAGATTCTCAAGTGCCTAGGGCCTAATGCTTACAGACTTCAACTCCCCGACAACCTAAAAGTCCATAATGTATTCCATATTAGTCCACTAAAGAAGTATGTACCTAACCCTAGTCATGTGCTTGATGATCAACAAGTCGTAATGCCTAGCCAAGGAGTCCTTGAGCTACAGCCTGAAAGGATCTTAGATATTAGGGAGAGGCATTTGAGATCCAGAACCTTGAGAGAATACCTCATCCATTGGAAAGATTATCCCGAAGAGGATGCCACTTGGATGGATGAAAGTATTCTCAACCAACAATACCCCCAATTCTCTTGATTCCTCAAAGGGGGAGAGAATGTAATATTTCCGTATGAAATACTAATGACCCCGCACACGACACACAAAAAGTGGTTTAAAATAATCTTCTGTGTCGATTAATGTTGGTGGCTAAGTGCTCCCTCCGTGCGCATTGATAAATTCCGGCTCCGTGACGTGCATACGAGGCCGAGGCTAAAAACCCATAGGCCGCACAAGAACACCCTTCACGAAAAAAGGTAAAAGGGGATAATGGTTAAAATTTTGACAAATTTTTTAAATAATCCCCCCCCCCTCAACCGATGCATGGCAGGAGGAGAGGGGGTGTGAGAGGAGTGGTGTAGTGGTGGAGTGCATGGGGGAGGGAGGAGGCATGCAGAGCCACGTGTATGGCTATCTCTCCCCCCCCCCTTATCCTATATGACCCCCTTGGAGCTTGTAAGGGGAGGAGAGAGAGGGAGCTGTCATGCTGCCCCAGGCCGTCGCCATCCACCACGCCACGCTGCTGCTGCCTGCCCCATCCCATCGCCATCATCATCATTATTATCATCATCTTCATCATTATCCTCATCATCATCTCCTCCATCAAATTCTTCTCTCTCCACGATCGTTTCTGACTCAGAAGCATTAGAAGCTTCTTTGGAAGCTTCTAATCTTAAGCCTCCATAGGCCTGGTTCCCCTGTGCTTCCCTGGGAAATTTAAAACCAAGTCCCTAAGGCTGTGTCCTACGCGAGAGGAGGGAAATAATGGACAGACGTCGATTCTATACATGGAGTGACTGAAAGGAGAGTTGCTGGAATGAAACTACTACGTCACATGGCCCCCAAACAAAAGACGCGAGGCGCACACACGGGAGCTTCTACTCTGAGTTTGCATGTGGATAACACCCTGAACCTCAATGTCCAGGTTCTTAGAAATTGATTTTGCATGAAAAGAATGCATTTAGGCATGTCTTTAATACACGTAGTCGAGTTAAATACATTTGGAAATTTTAAGCGCAATTATCCATTCGTTTACGAAGTTAGTGCGTGTCATGCCTTTGAAAAATGCTTGCACTTCCAAGTTGCAATCCCAAATGCATATTGCATAGGTTATAAGGTGGATTTTTCTAAATGCATCCTTGATTTCTTTGCAAAAAAGAAACAGTGCATAATGCATTTAGATAATAATCTCCTAGTTGTGATTCGTATGAGTTAATCATTGACCTCCATTAGATGTTGTCCAAGTAGTTGCATTGCATGAAAGGGATTTATGTACCTTGCAAATCGCATGTGGTGAAATTTGCATCCTAGGTTGGCTAAGTGCTGAAGGACAAATTAAATCAATAATGGTCCCATGTCATTCATGCATGGACTTCGTTTATCGAAGTTGGATTTAGGAATGGATGAAATTTCATATTAAAGCTAGTATTCAAAGCATTAAGCGAAGGGTTATGAGCTTATTTCTTGATGAAATTCAATGTAGGTTTTATACGAGTTAGCCCTAAACTTGTCAATCATTATGAATTAGGCAAGGAAAAGAAATGGTCCTTGTACATCTTATAGTTGCATAAAAGGAAAAGTTTATGAATGGCATACTTGCATGGAATGTTGTATCTTGAATTTATTTATGTATATCTCTTAGGAAAAGTATTTACACCTCTTCTAAGGAAAGATCACCTCTTGTCGCAAGACAATTAGATCGATTAGGTAATTTGCTTGCAATGATGTAACTCAAATGATGATTACCTCAATGTGCTAGGTAGAGTTAAGTCGCGATAAAATTCTGCTTAGTATCGCACTCGGAAAACTGACTTGATAGTTCCGACCTCAAAGGTCCTACCCTCGTTCACGGAATGTTAGGATTAGTTAGATGTCCATACAATAACGATCTAGGGTTTTTACCCTAGGGTAAATTGGCCTAATACTAGACTTCGGATTGAGTTTAGAAACCCTAGGGCCAAATGTTGTCGAGCTAGTAAGGTTAGGGTTGGGTTGGGTCAAGAGGACATCCCAAACCCTACATCTTAACCAAAGGTATTCTCGACCAAGGAATATCGTTTGCTGAGAGAACTAATCCCGCAATTCAGATGCGACTCCTATGCAACAAGTTGCAATGTCGCATGGTTTGTGACTAAAACACAAAATAGCATTGCCACTCCTTAGAACAAGAGTTGGCACGTTCTAAGTACAAGACTAATTTGCAAGAGGATGAGTAGTCATCCTGCTACATCACCCTTCTTTGGACCGACTTGCCAAGTTAGGAAAGTTATGTATTGCCTAGCAAGAAATTGACCAATCAAGTTAAGGTGACGAGGTTGCCCAGGATTTACTATCTTAATTTAAGGAACCTAAGGTGTTGGTTAATTTGGGTTAACCGGGTATAAACCCTAACCCAAGGATAAAAGGGTAAACAAACAACAAAACCCTTGGGGATCTTGCCAAGTCGCAATCGATCCCAGGATCAGATGCTAGATGCATTCGAAGAGAAGAATTCACACCTTAGCAGTTGGCCAAACAAACGACCACTGGATTGATTGTGTTTGTACAGTTAGGAGCACTGTTTGTACTTCTTTGCTCAAGGAATTAAAGCTGGAAAAGTAATTAATGCTTTAGGTTGAAGGCTAGAGGGAGAGGTAGCATCAGTTACCCCTGACTGTCTGCTTAACCCTATCCAAGGGGGTTGTTAGCCGTGTCGGGTACATGGACCGAACCCGCCGCGAGAGGTCTCTCCGTGGGTGCTACTTGGAGCAGGAGGATGCTTGGGTGCTAGGGGGGCTCTAGCCATAAATCCCTTACCTCCGGGTCTTGCACAAGAGGCTAACGTGACTCGAGATTGGATCTCAAGGCCCGCATACTAGTCTACGGGTGAAAACTTGGATTAGTAATCCCTGAGGATTGCTGGATTAGCCTTCAGGCGGATTATGGAATTGCCTTCGGGCAGATTTATGGATTAGCCTTCGGGCTGAATTATATGATGTATTCCAAAGACTGATAAATAAGATCAATTATTGAAAAGGAACTTGCTTGACATTGCTTTTCTATGTTAGTGCTCAAGTTACGTGAAGGAACCAGTGACTAATTGGCTAATTAAGGAAGTTGTTTTTGCGTGTCAAATTAAATATGATAGGTAATTAGATAACTAAAGTAACCTTGAGGAAAGTGCGGTGGATGTGACCATGGGTCCGTCCTACGGAAGGGTGGTCTCAATTGGTCGGGAACTTTTCTCGAAGGAATTTGACAGTAAAGAACGATGACCTAGAATCTAGAGTACTAGAGTCCTGATTTATGCTGTTTTAGGGGAACGAAATGGGACTATGCCTTACGGGCAGAGAGGTTGAGCTTTGCATCCCTCTCGTTTTTCATTCTCCTTGAACCAAGTGCAGCATGAATCCGCTTCGACCCTGATGTTTCTGTGTAAAGTAGTTTGTCTAGGGCTCAACGCTAGTTACTTTCTAGGAACTTGACCATTAGGAAAACCCTGATTTAGGTCGATCCTAAGTGGGAATGGCCGGAATGCTTCCGCTACATGGCAGACTCGGGAAGACCTAGATCGCAAACCCTGTGACATTCCATGGGAGTGCGGGGCGTCGCTTTCTGGACTCTCTTCCTAATGGGCTGCTAAGATATGCCCTACAAGTAGACAGGTGGACACGCTACAGTAACTAAATAAATGATAAGTTAATAACCATGTGAGGGTCATGATGATGACTGACATACTAAGTAAATAAGTGGATTTATCTAGCTAATTGGTGCACTTTCAATATCTACATGTGTTGAGCCTTATATATCAGCACTCCCCCCTCAATATCAATTGTATATCTTCCAAGTAAACTTTGATGTCTTGAAATTTCCTATGTAGCCAAGGCCTTTGTAAAAATGTCAACTACATGATCATGTGTACAAACATATACCAACTCAATCCACTTGAAAGTACCTTCTCTCTCACAAAACGATAATGCATCTCAATATGCTTTTCCCTAGCATGTAACACATGGTTCATACCCAACTATATGTGCCACTCATCTTGTCCCAATGAATGACAACTAGACGATCTACCTATACATAGCCAACAAATTTTGTAGCTGTACCACCTCAAATCCCACCATAGCAACACCTTTGCACAACAATTGGAGTTGCGAGCACGGTAGTCACTAACAAAGTCTCATGCGCGGATAACAACTCTTTACCAATTCCAATACCACAGGTTTTTTACTCAAAATTTATATTCAAATTCAATAGAAATGAGATAAGTCTCTTAAGAAATATTGTGATCTTAGAGTATCCACTTGGTAAATTATTAGAACATCTTATAGGCTAGAAACTGTTAGGGAAACTACGAAATTCTAGAACTTAAGAGAAATCATGAGGTCTTTTTCAAGACAGATTTATTAAGAATGAACCTTGAAGAAATTAGTCGAGGATATATTTTAATCTAGAAGATTTGATAACAGATTTTAAGACCAAAAATATCTCTAAGTTGAAGATCGAACTTAAGGCCAAGAAACTTGGTTACAAGAATGTCATTATAAACCTTAAACTGAGAGTTTAGAGACCCCAAAATCTAGATACCCTAGGGGAAGAGCTCACTGCGTGAGTTTCAAAGGTCGATTGCTATGAGATTAATCATCACTTGAAAGTTGCATGAGTGCTTGAAGTCAAAATTTCTTGAAGACATGAACCTTGTTTGTGATTTTCTAGATTAGATCCTAATTGAACTAAGTATTGGAACATATATAAATTAAGGAGCCCTATACCTCCCCCAAGGATAGGTGTTGACCCTCCATACCTAGAGAGGATGTTTTAATTGCTACGAAAGCATGGACCGACTTCGATGGCGAGAGCTCTCCTAATAGGGATCCTATTAAGTATGAGGTGGCTAAGGTTCTAGGGGGGCTCTAGCTAGTAAATCCTTTACGAACCTAGGAACTACTTGATCCCCTGTATGGCCCAAGTTCTACTTGGGACACCTAAAAAATGCTAGCTATAGTTGGATTTGATCTTGGTGATGTGCAGTTGCATCGGATGAGGCAACACGTGAAATTATAAATTTTCTCCTGTATGGGTGGGAGAACACACATTATGGAACATAATCAATGAATTTGTTTTATTTTGATTATATATTTATGAGTAAATTACGCAAACAAACAACTGTGCATAAAAGGATTCTTTTTAATTAATGAAGTTGTTTTAATATGTTTCATGCAATGTGGTAGGTAATTAGATAACTAAGAACTTCCATAGAGAGAAACAAGTGAGTGGATTCTCGACGAATCCAGTCCTATGGCAAGGTGGTCTCGATTAATCGAGAGGTTTTCCCAAAAACAAACGCTAGGAAGAAACTCTAGGAAGGGCTAGTTCACTGACTTACTTAGGGTTTGGTCTCAGAACCCGAATTGTAAATTATCTTAGGGGAAATGTACAGTAGTTGTACTAGATCACTGCGAGGGATTTCATAAATCGTTAGTTTGCTATTACTAGAAAAAAGTGTTGTACTCCATGAACCAAGGGTAATGAGAATCGCTCCTTCGGACAAGAAGCCTCTTGAAGGACACCTCTGAATGTGAGATAGTTGGTGATAGATGATTGTTATGTCAATCAAGAACCTTCATGTCAGTTCTTTGTGGGTAACAACATGACACTTCCCTTGTAGGGTAGACCTAGGGTTAACTATCCAGACAAAATCAGATCATTCTGGTTAGAGTACGAATGGCGACGGCTAGAATGTAAACTCTGGGTGACTACTAAAATGTCAGGATAACTTAAGTGTCAGGTATGGTCATACCAAAGATAGTAGATCAAGCTTGAAGTCTCAACACTCCTCTTCAAGCTCAAGACAGCATCTACACACCAAGCAGCTATCTAAAAACACTGAACTTATCTTTACCCAAGGACTTGGTAAAGATATCCGCAAAGCCTGCTCATCAGTCTTTACATGCATGAGATCAACTTGTCCTACAAGAAACATCTCTCTGATGCTCTATGTGTTTCGTTCTGGCATGATATACTGGATTCATGGCCAAGAGTACACTACTCAAATTATCGCATAGTAACTTCACTAGAGCATCTACCTGTATGTCCAAATCAGCCATAAGCTTGAGCAGCCATGAAATCTCGCATGCTGCCAATGCAGCACCCCTGTACTCTGCCTCAGTACTCAACAAAGTAACCGTAGGCTCCTTCTTGCTGCTCTAGCTAATCACACCGCTACCAAATCCAAAAGCATATCCACTCGTAGATCTACTGTCATATGAGCATCCTGCCCAATCTGCATCCGTGTATCCAATGAGTTTCAAGGGCTTATCTCTGACATAAAACAGCCCATACTCTACAGTGGACTTAACATATCTCATAATGGGTCTAACTGTATCCAAGTGCAGCTTTCTGGGCTTTTGCATAAACTGTCTTATAAGCCCTACAGCATAGCTCAAGTCAGGCCTAGTGATGGTCAAGTAAATCAGACTGCCAACCATCTTCCTGTACATAGTCGCATCCTCTACTTCAGCTCCAGTGCTCATGTCTAGCTTGACATTCTAATCAAGAGGTGTATCCAATGGTTTGCATTCAGCCATGCCATACTTCTTCAGCATTTCCATGGCATAATGTTTCTGCATCAGCCATAAACCATTTTCGTCCTTGATCACCTCAATACCCAAAAATCAATTCACCTAGATCTTTCATGTCAAATTCAGATTTCAGCATCTACATAACATGTTGTATCCCCAAGTCATCATCACTTGTGATTATCAGGTCATCAACATAGATAACCAGCACTACCAAGCCTTTGTCTATCTTTTTCGTAAACATACTGTGATCAACCCTACCGACAGCAAATCCCAATCTCTGCAAATAGTTACTGATCCTAGCATGCCAAGCTCTTGAAGCCTGCTTCAACCCATACAATACTTTTTTCAGCTTACATACATAATGCTGAAAATCAGGGTGAACATACCCTTCAGGCTGAACCATATAAACATCCTTTGCTAAGTCACCATTAAGAAATGCATTCTTAGCATCCATCTGTTGCAATTTCTAGCCTTTAGCAGCAGCCAAAGCAATCACAGTGCGTATGGTTGCCATCTTGGCAACAGGGATGAATGTTTCCTCATAATCAAGTCCATACTGTTGGGCATACCCCTTTGTGACTAGCCTGGCTTTGTACCTTTCCACACTGCCATCCAACTTGCATTTGATTTTGTAGACCCATTTTCAGTCAATGTTCTTTTTCCCTTCAGGAAGTGGCACAAGATTCCATGTCTTATTTTCAGCCAAGGCATTCATTTCTTCATCCATAGCTGCACACCAGTTCTCATCTTTCACTGCTTCAGCATATGCACCTGGTTCTTTGATCTCCATCACTTTTGTCATGTAAGCATAATGCTTGGTAGAGTAGCCATTGTATGTCAACCTGTCAACAGGGTATGTGACCCTCTACGAGAGCTTCTAGGCTATGGTGCACTGCTCGATTCCCCTCTCTCATGAGGCGAAATGTACCTACTCTGCCTTGTGCTACGTGTATAGACAGTCGGAATACCAAGTTCACTGTCTAAAGTGTGAGCAGACTCATATCCAAAAGTCATTCTACCAGGTGTCATCATACTAGATGCATTCTCAGTAGCTTTCTCTTTTCCTTTGCTGTCCAAGACATCATATCTCCCCCTCACTGACATACTGGTGTCAGTGGGGAGGATGAGCTCCTCAATCTCCCTATCCATGGGGATACTGTCTGACTACTAGGTCCTGTCATAGCAGTGCTCTACTGCAAATCAGCTGTAGATACATGAGTGGAAGGCATATCCGATGGCACTGTAGCCGGTGATATATACCAAGAACCCATCTCATTAAAGATAATATCCCTGCTCACCAAAGTCTCCCTGGTAGAGGGATCATAGCATTTGTATGCCTTCTTCTCTTGCGAATATCCAATGAAAACACACTTATGAGATTTTGGATCCATCTTCTTCCTTTTTTCATCTGGAATATGCACATAAGCAAGACAACCAAAGACTTTCATGTGACTTACATCCGGCTTATAGCCATAAAACTTCTCAAACGGTGTCATCTCATGAATACGTGCAGTGGGAGTTCGATTCAAGATATACATGGCTGTCATAACAGCCTCAGCCCAATAATAGAGCGGCATCTTCTTCTCATTCATCATGGCATAAGCAACTTCCATCAAGACCCTGTTCTTTCTTTCAGCTACCCCATTCTGTTGAGGAGTGTAGCTCCAGGTAAGCTGCCTACGTATGCCATTTTCAGCAAGAAAGTTGTCAAACTCATTTGACACATACTCCCCACCGCTATCTGATCTCAAGCAAGAGATATAGCAATCAAATTCCTTTTCAACCAGCTTTTTAAACTGTTGAAAAACAGCAAACACCTCATCCTTTGTCTTCAGAATGTAAACCCAAGTATAGCGACTGTAATTATGAATGAATGTCACATAATACTTCGAGCCTCCCATAGATGCATTATGGGCTGGCCCCCAAACATCAGAGTGCACTAACTGCAATGGATGTGTACTCTGCCTTACATGCCTAACAAATGGCAACCTTGACTGCTTACCAAACTGGCAAGCATCCCATACATGACCAATATCTGAATATTGGAACTTGGGTAAACCTGTAACAAGCTATTTTTTCTGCATAATTTGTAGCCTTTGCAAATTCACATGCCCCACTCTCTTGTGCCATATTTCCAAATCTCTAATAGTGCCAGAACCATGGGGAAACATAGCTGAATTTAGCTCTGGCAAAGTAGCATCAAGAGTAAATATTCTGCCATTCCTGTGACCGTGAGCTATCAACTTGCATCCATTGTCAAACTCTTCAATAAAGCAGCCATGCTTATTGAATCTAACCTGTAAGTTCTGCTCAGATAGTAAGTTCTTTGTAATCAAAGGAACATGCAATACATCATGCAAATTTTTCTTTCTGGCATCATGAACCACAAGAGGCACTTTGCCTTTATGCTCAATGTTATGCTGCGTGTCATCACCTGTACAAACATAGCCATGTTTTTCAGCCACCATATCAATAAACCAATCACCGTGAGGGGTCATGTGGTTTGATGCCCCTGAATCAATGTACCAAACTGCATCATTAGTGGATTTTTCAGCAGCTCTGTCTTTTACATAATGCATGGCAAACAATCTATCTCCTGAAGTATCATCTGCCTGACTAGACGTAGCAAAGTGTCCATGCTGTTTGCTTTTTTGATTGCCCTACTTCTTCCAGCAGTCCTTGGCAATATGCCCATACTTCCCGCAGTAGTGATAATCCTTATCCCTATTGGGATTGTCAGATGGGCGCTGCTGTTGCCAGGAGCCTCTGCCTCTAGGGCTAGAACTCCCCCTGCCTCTAAAGTTTCCACCACCTCTTGCATTCGATACCTGCTAGTTGTTATTGCCATAGGATGCATTCTGCTAGCCTCATCTGCCAGATCCATAGCCTCTAACATGGCTGTTGTGAGAAATGCGGGATCTAGAGCATGGCAGTGGCTATGGTGGAATTAGGGTTTCTGAGATAGGGGCCTGGTTTTTCTCAGATTTCAGGAGCTATACTTGATCATTTTCAAAAAAATTTACATGTCTAGGAAGCTTACCTCATGGACTATCAAAGCCCCATGATAATCGATTAGATTGCAGGCAGTATGGCGCGCGCAGGCAGCTCGATCAGACATGGCGCGATTCAGGACAGCGATGACAAATTTTTGTAATGCCAGGGTCAGGGCGCAGCAATGTGATTGATTGATGTGCCAGGGTGAAGCGTCTTGAGTAGGAGAACAATCCCCTAGAAGGAATCAGGAGCTGAAGTGGCGTGGTTGAGAAGTTATGGAAGCTCCAAGTGAGGTAGGTCCTGTTTAGCTATGGCAAACACATGGCAGAGATTGAGAATTTTCACAATGCTGAGCTTCAGATAGCCAAATGTGATGGATTGATGTGATACAAGGAAGCTTTGTGAGTTGGAGAATACTTTTCCTGAAGGAATCTCCAAGAGATTTGACCTGTGGAGTGAGATATAAGCAGCTCAATCTGATAGGGTGCTGCTGGCTATGGTTGCCATGGAAGCTTCAGTGAGGGTAGAGTTGGGAGATGAAGTCATGGGATGGAACTAAGCTGACTAGAGATTGACATGAGCTAAGAGAGAGCAGAGAAGAGCTAAGCCGAGCTGAGCCATGCCCGACTGGGCTCTGATACCATGTGAGAAATGCGAGATCTAGAGCATGGCAGTGAGTTATGGTGGACGAAAGGAGAAGTGTGGACTCATGATGGAGAAGACAAAGACACTGTTTGTTACACAAGTGAATTAGGTTCCAAGATTGAGACTTGGACTCATAAACACAATCTTGTGTATGTGGACAATGACATTGACACTTCACTGAAAAGAAAAGAGTACTATCATTGCATTAAGAAAATGAAGCAAGTACAATGCTTTATAGGAAAGTAGGAAACTGTAGTAGGCACCATTGTGCATATGGGATAGGTAAGCCTGCATGTCCTTGGCCCTGAAGCTCCATACAAAGAGGCTGTTTAGTGAGTGTGATTGCTGAATCTCAACAGCTGCCACGGCCGTGTTGATTGGAATAGAAAACTGCATCCTTGTTTTTAGAACTGCTAGATCCTGTAGCCAAGCCAAGCTTAACCTCTTCATGGATAAGTAATGCAACCAGCTCATTGAAATCAGGCATTTCAGCCCGCATAGACACAGAAGTGTCAAAAGACTTATACTCAAGCCCCAAGCCATTCAAAGCCACAACAACCATGTCTTCATCTTCAACCTGTGAACCAATAGATGCCAGCTGATCCGCAATGGTCTTAACCTCCGTGACATAATCCTATATAGATCTGCTCTTTCTCTCCATGTTGTTGAACTTTTGCTTCAACTGTATCTTCCTGGCACTTGTGGTTGTGCCATAGTACTTGACCAAAATGTCCCATGCATTCTTAGGAGAGCTGCAATTCATTATTTGCATTACCATGGCATCTGATATACATAGAGATAGCCAATGCAACACCCTACAAGCTCTTTCTATCCAAGCTCGATGTAGTCGTCTCTGATGAGCCGTAGGTTGCTCTAGGAGCTCAGGTTCACTAGCTTCTGCTCCAGTCACCAACTCCTAGTAGCCTTTCCCTATTAAGAAGTTCTCCATGCAAAACTTCCATATGGCATAATTGTTACTGTCAAGCTTTTCCCCCACAATCTGGGTTATGTTGTCGGTTCTTTCTGCATTTTCCATGATGTCAACACTACGTGACTTCTTGCAAGACAACAAGTCACTCTCACCAACTTCCATCCTTGACTATTTATGACAGTTTTCTACAGCTATTCTTTGCAAAAAACCAAGAAATTTCAGCTCTTTACAACCTCAAAAACATCCACCCATAGGTATAGCAATCAATACATATGCTATGTAGTTGCTTCAGCTTAAACTCCTGCAACCTCACTGCTAGAGTAAATACATACAGTTTGAAAACTGTAAATTGTGAGTAACCAGCAGCAATTTCAAGGCCAAAATCAATGTGTATACATGTCATACATGTCCCAAACCCTCCAGAATATCTGCTAGTACATGTGGCAGTCCAGACATAAGCATACGGGTACAAAATAGTGCATAACCAGCAAGTACGGTTGTCAAATAACTTGTTCACAGATTTCAGTCAGCAAATACTCAGTGAAATCAAGCCTTTTTAGCTCCAAAATAGCTCAAAAACATGCCATACATCCACTTTGAAGTATCAAGGTCACTACATGACCATATGGGCACCCATAGACAAGCTGTCTTCAATAGCCAGTGGCATACATTGCATTTACAGTTTGTACCTAGCTATGACAACGTAAATGCATTAAATTTTAGCTTCAGATTTCATTTTTTAATCATGCTCAATGCTTGATTCAATGCTCCAAGCATTCCCAGACACATTCCCAATAGCATGCAGTTGTTAGAGATCAACAGTGTCATAACATGCTTCAGCAGAAGATGATGCTTGCTGCCCACATTCAATGACAGTTTTCATTCTGTCAATGGCTTCTAGATCAGAATATTTCAGTCATAAAAAACTAGCTCCAACACATGAGAACATGTACATACGGCCTCCAAGAAAATGTCTAAGTCTTGTTGATGCTTTTGGGCATGACCAGAAGCTTCTGTAGCTCAATGATGATCAAATGCAAGCTGTCCTTTCACTTTCCCAATAGTTCAAGAATGTTTTATAAATCTGTATACTCTGATTCCAGTTCATAACAGAGATCCAACACAAGCAATAGCTTCTTATAGTCTTCAAGTACCTTCCAAAGAGTGCAAACATGCTTTATAGCACTTTGCAGATCATCAATAGCTTGATTTTCAGTCAACAGAGGTAGCCTTCTGTCCTGGCACAAACACACAGCCTACAGGAATTTCTTCAAAAGCAGCAAATGTTGATGATGATGATGAAGATGAACACTTAGATGTGCTCAAGCGTGCTCCCCAAAGCTCCCACAGAAGCCTCAAACACTAACATGAAGCATAGACTCCATCTAACCAAAATGCATACCTTCACAAAGACAATGGTAGACAGCCCTTCTTCTCTTTTCAACCTTGGCAGGTCAGTCTTTAGATCTTCTTCCTGCATGCACTCCACAGAGCCCAATCATGGGTGCTCTGATACCATGTTAACAATCAGAGATAGAGATAAGAGTGAAGAAGCAACAGTCAGAGCAGAGTGCTCTCTCATTCTTCCATTATCATTCCACACACAACTTAGTGAATGTACAACCTAAGGTCACAAAGGACCATTCACACCAAAGCAGTTAAGTCCTAAGCACCGACTTATTTAATGTCCACATAGTGTGGTACAGCTGGACAACTTAAGTGTCGAGTATGGTCATACCAAAGATAGTAGATCGAGCTTGAAGTCTTAACAAAGTAGCCATTGGAGGAGCCGAGAGTGGCAACGGAGGGAAAATAAAGACACAAGATCACTGTTTCAGTTGTTGGGAGGGTTGTTCTTTAGCCCCCCATCTCAAATTTTTCATGGAGGAGGAGAGTATGATGTCGTTTCTCTACTGCGCAGAAACCCCCCCCCCCCCCCCCCCCCACGAAATTGATTTTGGGGCCACCCGCTTTCAATTCTTGTTTTAGGGCCACCCCTTCACATCAACTTAGTCATTTGCCCTTGGTCTTTGGCCGTTCGGTGTCCAATTTGAGGTCTGAAAAATTATGCGCGTCCATCTTGAGGTCCCACACTGCCTGGAACTTCCTAGAGTCTCATCAGATAGTCAATAAAATAATGAAAACTCCCCAACCATCACTCGATGGGACTTTAAAGATTTTTTGGAACTCGTCGGCTTCTTGCTACTTAAAATCAACTCGATTTCCTATGCCGCCTTGGACAAAGTCTATTTTTTCCTTGAAATTTAGATTTGTTGGCTAATTTTAAGCACTTCTCGGAGTCAAAAATAAGCTCTCATTGGTGACCACAGGATAGGGTGACTTAGCCCGTCGAATCCCACGAACAGATCTGCACATAAACACAACCACAAAGAGCATCAAGCTTATACAAGATATACTCAACAAAACACATCATAGCTTCCACCCTACCCCCTGTCAAGACCAAGGCAGCAAATCCACAAGGACTAGGCCTAGCATAATCTGTCAAAAAGCCGAGAGCTATCCACTAACCAACTATTCCAACACGGCCAAGCTCAAAATAACTACTAGAGAGGTCGTCCTAAGTGGTGGTCTAAACTACCTACCTAACTGAGGACAACTCAACTAGGAGCTCCTACTAGATGAGGACTCCTATAGCCTGATCAAGAAATATTGTATTGTAGCACATTCTCCTTTTAGGTCATTATTTTTCATACTCGGGCATGTAAAAAGGAGGGAGCTGAGCGTAGTGACCCAAGGAGAGCAGGGCATTGGCCTCAAGTCCTGTCGCGGTACCCAAGAACCTACCAAGCCCTTGCAAGGTGACACAATCCTTTTTTTATGTCACTTTTATTTTCGCTCCAACCTTCCTTATTTTTATTTGCTTTTCAGCTAGATGCCACCCCTAGGAAGACAACGCATTGGGTTTGACTCATCCTCTAGAAACCTACTAGGCCTTTGCAAGGCGATGAACGACTGCTCAAGAATTTTTCTTTCCTTTTTATAGGGGTTAGAACCCCTTTTTACACACCTCTATATATTCATATATTTCCTTCAGATATTTAGGGTTTGTTTTTTTAGTCACGTTATTTTTAGCAGGCTTCTGTAACTGCATCACACTAACAGGAACTCCTAGAACAGCTGTCTACTAGTAGGTCAGCAGAACATGGTCACTCATCAAGAAAAAAATGAACTCACAAATGGGCCTTTTAGCCCCTCCTCTCTCCTCCTTAAAACAATGAAAAGAGAAGAGAAGAATAGTAAAATAATCCTCCTCTCTCTCCACTTTTGCAATCTCCTTTACCTTTCTTATATTATCTACAAAGATATACTCATATTCCTTGTCTCTCATCATTCAAGAAGTCTTTTTTAACCAAATTTTATATTAAAAAAGAAGTTATTTACAGGAGTGTGGTGCTTCGTTTTCAATGCATAATGATTAGTAGATACGATGTAATTGATTTTTTAATCGAGAACAAGGAAAATGAAATTTCAGAAGTTTCTTTTAAGATATTTTGGGGATTTTTTATGTCCTAGCTTTTCGTCAAAAAACAAACCAATTGGTCAAATTTCGTGTTTTTTGGAGATGTTTTTAGAGGAAAAATAGAAATATCTAAAATACAAATAGTCTTGGACATCTCTACCCTCTGAGCTATTTCCCCCCATATCTATACTCTCTCATGGCTCTATTGTGACCTCTTCTCTGTGTTTATGCAACCTTCATTAGTAGAGTGAATTACTTACACCCCTCCTTTCACTTGGCACCTTTGTGTGCCTCTTTGTGCATCTCCACTGTACCTCTTGTGACAACCAAGTAGGCTCCCCATTTCTATTAATAGTAAAATGAATACAGGAAAGAAGGAGCTGCATATTGAGGTAGAGATTGAATATGCCCCGTTATTCAAAAGAACCTAGCATACCAGTGTCAACCCTCAGGTTTTGCAGAGTTACAGGCAAATGGGATTGAAACATGTGGATTTGTGGGTTGATGGGGGAATCTACCCAATTGACCCCTTAAACAATAGACCTCCAACTTTCTCAGGAATCACAAATTTGCTGAAGTATGTATGCGAGGGTGAAAATGGTTTACTTGGTTATACTAGGCGGCTCAATGATTAGACGTTCAAAGTATTTACAACTTGCCAAGGAACCATAAAAAATTGCCATGATGTGATCACTGCACATCAACTTCATATGCAACAGCTCATAGGACAAGTGGTACAACTGAATGACACTATAATTCAACAAAACAATCAAATTATTTCAATGCAGGACACTATCCATGACATTGGTATCTCATATGAGGAGGCAAAGGCACAATTAGATAACTTGAGAAAGATCAACAACAAGCTAACATAGGAGTGCAAACAAAGGAAGAAGCCAATCAATGAGTTAATTGTGAATAGTGGCTAGTGGAAGAGACGTATCAAAGCATGTAAGGTAGCTCAGAAAAGAGAACCTAGGTGAGGGTGAGGTTGGATTGTGTATTAGTAGATTGTTGAAGGCAAGTAGATTGGAAAACGATTTGAGCAATCATAAGTTTAAGGCTGTGAAGGAAAAGGTGATTGAGTGTACATTAAAAGATGTGTCAAATGAGTTCTCAGCTATGGATGCACAATCTATTTGTGGCCGGGCCAGTATTAGCACAATGACTTACTCAAAGATATTCAAAGGTGTGAAGGTTGGGTTTGGTCGTGTGCTGAAGAGAAATAGAATCGTGCCTCTTCCTCAACCTTCAAAGTTATTAGAGGCCCGACGGCAACTTAATACAAAGGTTTTGGAGTTTATAGAGATCCCATGCATGTTCAATGTGTGGAAACACTAAAGGTGGGGGACCAAAAATGCATATGAGGTGAAGTTCACAGAACTCAACAATTACTATTTAGATTTGAACAAGGTGCAGTCGGCAATGGTAATGTACTACAATATGTCTATTGAGGAATGTAATGGTAAATTGCAATTTGTTATAAAATTAGATGAAAGTGAGGTCATTATAGGAGTAAAGCTTGAAAGAGTTAGTGTATGAATAGAGCTTTACAATTCGACAAGAACAACCCATGGAACTTTAGTGTTCAATCTCAGCACCATGTGTGGTGGCTCGCTGCATTTGAAGTTCCTAAGGAAACATTTGAGGTGTTGCATCTATTCTTTATGCACACAAGCATTCCAAGCATCATCGAGCATCAGGAATATGGTGAGATACTGTCGATTGAAGGGTATGGTCAATACTTGGTTGAATGGCATCTTGCAGGAGACTTGAAAACTTTAAAATGCATGTGTGGAATCTCCAATGGTTCAAATACAAAGAATCCATGCCTATATTGCTTGACAGAGAGGGCGGAAGAAAAGGACGGAAAGAAGAACTGGTGAAAGGTGACAAGTGCTGCACCGACGCACAATAAAGAAGATCCCACTTGGAAGCCCATCTTCAACATTCCCTTGGATTGTATTCACATTTGTTCATTGCATGCTTTTGTCAAAATCATGGAGAAACTTGTATATGAATACATTTTCTTTGCTTATAGGATGCAACCAGAAAAAGAAGCCATTGCAGTGTGTAGGAATGTGGAGCGAGTGCTATCAAAAATTGGGCTACACAAGCATCAAGTAACGATTGAAAAAGATGAGAAGAGATCAGAAAAATCTAGTAACTTGCCAAAAAAGCCTTGATTTTGAGGAGCAAAGGCTAGGAAGTTTCTCTCAGTATCCATCAATGAGGAAGGGAATTCATAGGCTGTAGGACTACAATGGGTGGAAAAAGTTACATTTTGTAGTTCCTGATTGAAGTAATGGAGGAAAAACAAGATTGGCCAAAGCTAAGGTTTGGATAAGTCTTAACAAATTGGCTCGCTTACTTTGCAAGATGGTGTTTAACAATGAAGATAAGCAAGAATTTATCAATGCTGTGCATAGCTTCTACAAAAACATGGTGGAAGCATGGGGCAAAAGCTCTATCACACATTACATGATGCGTACTAAGTTAATATTTTAAAATTGTATGAATTTTATAAACTATTGAGCATAGTTTTACTCATGTGTGATATGTGTCTTTGTAGCTTATCCTTGAGGCACATGAGCCATACTTTGCAGAAAAGGAAAGCATCGGAATTTGGTCCACACAACGGATGGAAAATTCACATTGGATAGTGCATGGTGCATACCAAAGAAAAATTGATCATGGTGGAGGGGTGAATGGTAGCAATCCAATGATCCAATTGCTATCTTGGTGGTAGAGGATTATAGTAGCGGATGAAGCTAAACTCTCGCAAAAGAGAGCAAATGATTTGCTGATGAATCAACTGCAGACATGATGGAATCACGTCATGTCACTAAAAGAGTGCGTTATGAAGCCTCAAGTGCCAAAGAAAACCATGCCTCAAGTGCCAAAGAAAACCATGCCAAGTGGCTAGAAACAAGGCTTTGACAAGGCAACAAATGGGTTTGAAAAGAGCTAAGATAGTAACATGAACAATGTGAGTCAGTGTGAATGCAATTCATAGTTTAAGAGAGAAAGAGAGAGTATGTATCTATGTGAATGAGTCTCACAGTTTAGGGTTATATAAAAGAGGGTTTCACTTTCTATCTTATTCATTGAGTTCTCACATATCTTGTGCAAAAAAGGTGGCTAGATCTAAGGTAGTTGCAAATAAGATTCAGCTCAGAGCCCCATATTGTGTTCAACCTCTTGGAGCCTCTACTAGCTCAGATGCACCCCCTTCTCAACCTAATCCACCTTCCTCAAGTCGCCCTCACAAGGGTCCTCCTCAGCATCCCCACAAGAAACACAAGTGGAAGCTAGGTACAGTGGCCTTGAGAGAAATTAGAAGGTATCAAGGCTCTTTTGATCTCATCATTCTGAAGGCAAGCTTCTCGAGACTTGTTCACGAGATTGTGCAAGACCTCTATTGCATAGAATGTAGGAGGTGGTTTTTGGCACAAGGTCAGGATAGACCTGGTCGCTTCACAAAAGAATGTCTTCATGCTCTACAGTGTGCTGCAAAGGCCTTTTTAGTTGACTTGATGACTAATGCTCAACGTTGTGCAATACATGTGAAGTGCATCACTATAACTCCCAAGGACTTTCAACTTGTAAGAAATCTTCAAGCAGTGAAGGATGCATTCGTTCTAATGGAATGAACACAGTTTGCAATGTTATCTTTTTTGGCATAGTGTTATCCTCGTGCATTGGACATATGATTGTGTCCCAGTGCAAAACTATTGTATGTGCCCTTAAAATATGAATTAAAATTTTATACTTGTCCTTCGCTCTCAACTTTGACTATGCATCTTCACTGTATTTTCAATTCTTACTTACAGTTTTTGTTAGCACTATCAATTTCAATAGGAATAACATGCAAAAATTTGATGTTTCTTGTTGTAGACTTTACACCTAATGCCTCTATATAGTCTATGTGGTGCAAAGTTTCTAAGGGCCAATAGTCGTGATGTTGATTTCTCAATTATCAATCCACCCATAATTTTGGTGTGGGATAATTCCTAAAATACTAAACTGTATCAAAATGCGACAAAACTTCACACGCGCACTCGTTAGGTGGCCAAGAGCCCTTTTTTTAAAAGTGACTGCAGACCCCTGGTCCAAAGTCTGGCTCTGCTTGCTGGAGCCACTTTCTTGGTAAGAAAGTGGCTCTAGATGCTAGACTTTGGACCAGGGGTCTACAGACACTTTTTTTAAAAAAAAATTGGGCTCTTGGACACCTAACGAGTGCACTTGTGAAGTTTTATTGCATTTTAATAAAAGGTTATGGATTTATGATCACACGATGGACAGTGCGTATGAAGCTGCATTAACCTGGTTTTGGGGTTTAAATGGGTTAAAAGTTCATTCTTCTTCTCATTTTCACATCTTGATTTCTTTGCTTCCTCCATTTTCACATCCCCAACCTCTGTCTCTTCTTTGTCTTGCCCTCCTTAAGCTTGTATGGCACGCACCAAGCAAGCATGTCGCCGTTTTGGTCTCGAGAAGACATCACGCCAAGGCTCGCCACCTAGAGCACAAGGTGGAGCCTCCTCTAGTGCAGCAACAAGTGCTCCCCCTAGAGCACAAGGACCACCATAGAAGAAGAGGAGATGGAAACCGAGCATTGTTTCCCTTCGAGAGATAAGGTGAATCCAACGCGGATATGAGCTTCTCATCCCGAAAAGTTCTTTTCATAAAGTTGTTCCAGAAGTCATGCAAGACTTGGAGCTGAAAGGGATGGGAAGATTTTGGGCACGAGTGTGGGATGGCCCACCAGTAGGAAGGTGGACTCCTACAGGTAAAAAAGGAGGCACCTCTTTGGGCAGAGGGATCTACAAACTCCTTGGTAGGAAACTGAGGCATTGGTCCAAACAAATCATGCTGTAGTGCTTCAAATTCAACATCTGGCACAAGGTAATCTTCTTCAGCCGAGATAATATGCTCTTGTGCTGCTATGATCGCACTCACAGTTTTTAAGATTATGCCATCATATCTTCCAATCTCTGCCATTGTTCGATGCACATCCATGTAATCATAATCGATCAGGTCTTTCATTGAATCCCTGACTAGGATAGAAAAAAACTCTTCTTCCTTCATTTCCAAGTATTGCGTTACATCTAATAGAAGCAATTATTGTACACCATCTACTTCAATGGGTGTCAAGGAGGCAAGGTTGGTTTTGTTGACTTGTGGCTATTCTGAAGAAGATGGCACCATGAGAGCCAACCCTTGCTCTACCACCCCTCGATGTTCCTCTTCAATATTTATAAGCTCTTCAATCGGTTCTTCTCCCATGTATGTGATAGAAACAACCTGTGGAGTTATATCTTCATTGCTCTCCTCCTCTAGGGGTGTATCCAATGCAAGGAGGTAAATTGCCAATGTGCAATCACACTCCACGAGATCCAAAGGTGATGTACGTGGTGCACTTCCCATGGGAATAGTGCATACTCTATGCGAAGGATCCACATGGGCTAGACACCTATTCACCACTTTTTGGTGATCCTTCCCTGCCTGAAATACCATGAGCTGTTCGAGAGGCACCCAAGTAATGTCGGATCCCTCGATGGAGTATGTGCATGTAGCAATGGTACTCACAAATTCTTCCAAAACTTGAAGGGAGGATCCAGTGATGAGAGTATGCTTTCAAGGTTGAAGTTCTTAGAGAAAACCTAGAATATCTCGTCACCCTGGTTGGCAAAGATATTCTCATGGATCCACTCATCAAACTGTATGCGAGCATCCATCGTAACAGGTAGGAGTGGATATAAAGAGATGAAGAGAGAAAGTGTGAAATGAAACAATGAAACAAGAACTAAACTAGTTATACCTTAAAAACCTTAAGTTTTAAGCTATTAAGGGTTGTTCGCATATGATATTTAGTTATGGCTTTACTTACATCTTTGTAAAGTTTACATGCATATGTAAATGTGTTGATGTGGAAAGTGTATAACAAGTGTATGATTTTGCATAAATACCATAATTTTTAAATATTGCAAGTTTGTAAGCGACAATATTCTATTGGCCAAAAAAATCCAAAAATTTATAGGTGTTGGATATTACAACTTGTGGTGTTCGGATTTTTAGGGAGACTCTACAATTTCTAAAATATGTGGAGCCACACACTTTCCGCTGGTAATAGTATCCTCAGCTCAGCTTCGAATTTTCCTAACATCTAATTTAAAATAGAAGCTAACAAATGGATTCTACATTAACATTGTAATTTCATGCTCGCGCATTATACTCAAGGGCTAATCATCCTCCATTTGCAACACTTGGGGCTCGCAGCCCTCACAAATGACAGTAACATCCATAGCTGCACTTTATATTCAAAATTTATATTCAAATTCAATAGAAATGAGATAAGTCTCTTAAGAAATATTGTGATCTTAGAGTATTCACTCGGTAAATTATTAGAACATCTTATAGGCTAGAAAGTGTTAGGGAAACTACGAAATTCTAGAACCTAAGAGAAATCATGAGGTCTTTTTCAAGACAGATTTATTAAGAATGAACCTTGAAGAAATTAGTCGAGGATATAGTTTAATCTAGAAGATTTGATAGAAGATTTTAAGACCAAAAATATCTCTAAGTTGAAGATCGAACTTAAGGCCAAGAAACTTGGTTACAAGAATGTCATTATAAATCTTAAACTGAGAGGTTAGAGACCCCAAAATCTAGATACCCTAGGGGATTTGCTCACTACGTGAGTTTCAAAGGTCGATTACTATGAGATTAATCACCACTTGAAAGTTGCATGAGTGCTTGAAGTCAAAATTTCTTGAAATCATGAATCTTGTTTGTGATTTTCTAGATGAGATCCTAATTGAACTAAGTATTGGAACATATATAAATTGAGGAGCCCTATTCCTCCCCCAAGGATAGGTGTTGACCCTCCATACCTAGAGAGGATGTTTTAATTGCTACGAAAGCATGGACCGACTCCGATGGTGAGAGGTCTCCCAGTAGGGATCCTATTAAGTATGAGGTGGCTAAGGTTCTAGGAGGGGCTCTAGCTAGTAAATCCTTTACGCACCTAGGAACTACGTGATCCCCTGTATGGCCCAAGTTCTACTTGGGACACCTAAAAAATGCTAGCTATAGTTGGATTTGATCTTGGTGATGTGCAGTTGCATCGGATGAGGCAACACGTGAAATTATAAATTTTCTCCTGTATGGGTGGGAGAACACACATTATGGAACATAATCAATGAATTTGTTTTATTTTGATTATATGTTTATGAGTAAATTACGCAAACAAACAACTGTGCATAAAAGGATTCTTTTTAATTAATGAAGTTGTTTTAATATGTTTCATGCAATGTGGTAGGTAATTAGATAACTAAGAACTTCCATAGAGAGAAACAAGTGAGTGGATTCTCGACGAATCCAATCCTATGGCAAGGTGGTCTCGATTAATCGAGAGGTTTTCCCAAAAACAAACGCTAGGAAGAAACTCTAGGAAGGGCTAGTTCACTGACTTACTTAGGGTTTGGTCTCAGAACCCGAATTGTAAATTATCTTAGGGGAAATGTACAGTAGTTGTACTAGAGCACTGCGAGGGATTTCATAAATCGTTAGTTTGCTATTACTAGAAAAAAGTGTTGTACTCCATGAACCAAGGGTAATGACAATCGCTCCTTTTGGACAAGAAGCCTCTTGAAGGACACCTCCGAATGTGAGATAGTTGGTGATAGATGATTGTTATGTCAATCAAGAACCTTCATGTCAGTTCTTTGTGGGTAACAACATGACACTTCCCTTGTAGGGTAGACCTAGGGTTAACTATCCAGACAAAATCGGATCATTCTGGTTAGAGTACGAATGGCGACGGCTAGAATGTAAACTCTGGGCGACTACTAAAATGTCAGGATAACTTAAGTGTCAGGCATGGTCATACCAAAGATAGTAGATCAAGCTTGAAGTCTTAACACTCCCCTTCAAGCTCAAGACAACATCTACACACCAAGCAGCTATCTAAAAACACTGAACTTATCTTTACCCAAGGACTTGGTAAAGATATCCGCAAAACCTGCTCATCAGTCTTTACATGCATGAGATCACTTGTCCTACAAGAACCATCTCTCTGATGCTCTATGTGTTTCGTTCTGGCATGATATACTGGATTCATGGCCAAGAGTACACTACTCAAATTATCGCATAGTAACTTCACTAGAGCATCTACCTGTATGTCCAAATCAGCCATAAGCTTGAGCAGCCATGAAATCTCGCATGCTGCCAATGCAGCACCCCTGTACTTTGCCTCAGTACTCGACAAAGCAACCGTAGGCTGCTTCTTGCTGCTCTAGCTAATCACGCCGCTACCAAATCCAAAAGCATATCCACTCGTAGATCTACTGTCATATGAGCATCCTGCCCAATCTGCATCCGTGTATCCAATGAGTTTCAAGGGCTTATCTCTGACATAAAACAGCCCATACTCTACAGTGGACTTAACATATCTCATAATGGGTCTAACTGTATCCAAGTGTAGCTTTTTGGGCTTTTGCATAAACTGTCTTATGAGCCCTACAGCATAGCTCAAGTCAGGCCTAGTGATGGTCAAGTAAATCAGACTGCCAACCATCTACCTGTACATAGTCTCATCCTCTACTTCAGCTCCAGTGCTCATGTCTAGCTTGACATTCTAATCAAGAGGTGTATCCAATGGTTTGCATTCAGCCATGCCATACTTCTTCAGCATTTCCATGGCATAATGTTTCTGCATCAGCCATAAACCATTTTCATCCTCGATCACCTCAATACCCAAAAATCAATTCACCTAGATCTTTCATGTCAAATTCAGATTTCAGCATCTACATAACATGTTGTATCCCCAAGTCATCATCACTTGTGATTATCAAGTCATCAACATAGATAACCAGCACTACCAAGCCTTTGTCTATCTTTTTCATAAACAGACTGTGATCAACCCTACCGACAGCAAATCTCAATCTCTGCAAGTAGTTACTGATCCTAGCATGCCAAGCTCTTGAAGCCTGCTTCAACCCATACAATGCTTTTTTCAGCTTACATACATAATGCTGAAAATCAGGGTGAACGTACCCTTCAGGCTGAACCATATAAACATCCTTTGCTAAGTCACCATTAAGAAATGCATTCTTAACGTCCATCTGTTGCAATTTCTAGCCTTTAGCAGCAGCCAAAGCAATCACAGTGCGTATGGTTGCCATCCTGGCAACAAGGCTGAATGTTTCCTCATAATCAAGTCCATACTGTTGGGCATACCCCTTTGTGACCAGCCTGGCTTTGTACCTTTCCACACTGCCATCCAACTTGCATTTGATTTTGTAGACCCATTTTCAGTCAATGTTCTTTTTCCCTTCAAGAAGTGGCACAAGATCCCATGTCTTATTTTCAGCCAAGGCATTCATTTCTTCATCCATAGCTACACACCAGTTCTCATCTTTCAGTGCTTCAGCATATGCACCTGGTTCTTTGATCTCCATCACTTTTGTCATGTAAGCATAATACTTTGCAGAGTAGCCATTGTATGTCAACCTGTCAACAGGGTATGTGACCCTCTGCGAGAGCGTCTAGGCTGTGGTGCACTGCTCGATTCCCCTCTCTCATGAGGCGAAATGTACCTACTCTGCCTTGTGCTAGGCGTATAGACAGTCGGAATACCAAGTTTACTGTCTAAAGTGTCAGCAGACTCATATCCAAAAGTCATTCTACCAGGTGTCATCATACTAGATGCATTCTCAGTATCTTTCTCTTTTCCTTTGCTGTCCAAGACATCATATCTCCCCCTCACTGGCATACTGGTGTCAATGGGAACGGTGAGCTCCTCAATCTCCCTGTCCATGGGGATACTGTTTGACTACTAGGTCCTGTCATAGCAGTGCTCTGCTGCAAATCAGCTGTAGATACATGAGTGGAAGGCATATCCGATGGCACTGTAGCCGGTGATATATACCAAGAACCCATCTCATTAAAGATAATATCCCTGCTCACCAAAGTCTCCCTGGTAGAGGAATCATAGCATTTGTATGCCTTCTTCTCTTGCGAATATCCAATGAAAACACACTTATGAGATTTTGGATCCATCTTCTTCCTTTTTTCATCTGGAATATGCACATAAGCAAGACAACCAAAGACTTTCATGTGACTTACATCCGGCTTATAGCCATAAAACTTCTCAAACGGTGTCATCTCATGAATACCTGCAGTGGGAGTTCGATTCAAGATATACATGGCTGTCATAACAGCCTCAGCCCAATAATAGAGCGGCATCTTCTTCTCATTCATCATGGCACAAGCAACTTCCATCAAGACCCTGTTCTTTCTTTCAGCTACCCCATTCTGTTGAGGAGTGTAGCTCCAGGTAAGCTGCCTACGTATGCCATTTTCAGCAAGAAAGTTGTCAAACTCATTTGACACATACTCCCCATCGCTATCTGATCTCAAGCAAGAGATATAGCAATCAAATTCCCTTTCAACCTGCTTTTTAAACTGTTGAAAAATAGCAAACACCTCATCCTTTGTCTTCAGAATGTAAACCCAAGTATAGCAACTGTAATTATGAATGAATGTCACATAATACTTCGAGCCTCCCATAGATGCATTATGGGCTGGCCTCCAAACATCAGAGTGCACTAACTGCAATGGACGTGTACTCTGGCTTACATGCCTGACAAATGGTAACCTTGACTGCTTACCAAACTGGCAAGCATCCCATACATGACCAATATCTGAATATTGGAACTTGGGTAAACCTGTAACAAGCTATTTTTTCTGCATAATTTGTAGCCTTTGCAAATTCACATGCCCCACTCTCTTGTGCCATATTTCCAAATCTCTAATAGTGCCAGAACCATGGGGAAACATAGCTGAATTTAGCTCTGGCAAAGTAGCATCAAGAGTAAATATTCTGCCATTCCTGTGACCGCGAGCTATCAACTTGCATCCATTGTCAAACTCTTCAATAAAGCAGCCATGCTTATTGAATCTAACCTGTAAGTTCTGCTCAGATAGTAAGTTCTTCGTAATCAAAGGAACATGTAATACATCATGCAAATTTTTCTTTCTGCCATCATGAACCACAAGAGGCACTTTGCCTTTATGCTCAATGTTATGCTGCGTGTCATCACCTGTACAAACATAGCCATGTTTTTCAACCACCATATCAATAAACCAATCACCGTGAGGGGTCCTGTGGTTCGATGCCCCTGAATCAATGTACCAAACTGCATCATTAGTGGATTTTTCAGCAGCTCTGTCTTTTACATACTGCATGGCAAACAATCTATCTCCTGAAGTATCATCTGCCTGACTAGATGTATCAAAGTGTCCATGCTGTTTGCTTTTTTGATTGCTCTGCTTCTTCCATCAGTCCTTGGCAATATGCCCATACTTCCCGCAGTAGTGATAATCCTTATCCCTATTGGGATTGTCAGATGGGCACTGCTATTGCCAGGAGCCTCTATCTCTAGGCCTAGATCTCCCCCTACCTCTAAAGTTTCCACCACCTCTTGCATTCGATACCTGCTGGTTGTTATTGCCATAGGATGCATTCTGCTAGCCTCCTCTGCCAGATCCATAGCCTCTAACATGGCTGCCATGGCCACGTTGATTGGAATAGAAAACTGCATCCTTGTTTTTAGAACTGCTAGATCCTGTAGCCAAGCCAAGCTTAATGTCTTCATGGACAAGCAATGCAACCAGCTCATTGAAATCAGCCATTTCAGCCCGCATAGACACAGAAGTGTCAAAAGACTTATACTCAAGCCCCAAGCCATTCAAAGCCACAACAACCATGTCTTCATCTTCAACCTGTGAACCAATAGATGCCAGCTGATCCGCAATGGTCTTAACCTCCGTGACATAATCCTATATAGTCTGCTCTTTCTCTCCATGTTGTTGAACTTTTGCTTCAATTGTATCTTCCTGGCACTTGTGGTTGTGCCATAGTACTTGGCCAAAATGTCCCATGCATTCTTAGGAGAGCTGCAATTCATTATCTGCATTACCATGGCATCTGATATACATAGAGATAGCCAATGCAACACCCTACAAGCTCTTTCTGTCCAAGCTCGATGTAGTCATCTCTGATTAGCCGTAGGTCTCTCTGGGAGCTCAGGTTCAGCTTCTGCTCTAGTCACCAACTCCCAGTAGCCTTTCCCTATTAAGAAGTTCTCCATGCAAAACTTCCATATGGCATAATTGTTACTGTCAAGCTTTTCCCCCACAATCTGGGTTATGTTGTCGGTTCTTTCTGCATTTTCCATGATGTCAACACTACCTGACTTCCTGCAAGACAACAAGTCACTCTCACCAACTTCCATCCTTGACTGTTTATGACAGTTTTCTGCAACTATTCTCTGTAAGAAACCAAGAAATTTCAGCTCTTTACAACATCAAAAACATCCACAAACATGTGGTCTAACCCATAGGTATAGCAATCAATACATATGCTATGTAGTTGCTTCAGCTTAAACTCCTGCAACCTCACTGCTAGAGTAAATACATACAGTTTGAAAACTGTAAATTGTGAGTAACCAATAGCAATTTCAAGGCCAAAATCAATGTGTATACATGTCATACATGTCCCAAACCCTCCAGAATATCTGCTAGTACATGTGGCAGTCCAAACATAAGCATACGGGTACAAAACAATGCATAACCAGCAAGTACGGTTGTCAAATAACTTGTTCACAGATTGCAGTCAGCAAATACTCAGTGAAATCAAGCCTTTTTAGCTCCAAAATAGCTCAAAAACATGCCATACATCCACTTTGAAGTATCAAGGTCACTACATGACCATATGGGCACCCATAGACAAGCTGTCTTCAATAGCCAGTGGCATACATTGCATTTACAGTTTGTACCTAGCTAAGACAATGTAAATGCATTAAATTTTAGCTTCAGATTTCATTTTTTAATCATGCTCAATGCTCGATTCAATGCTCCAAGCATTCCCAATAGCATATAGTTGTTAGAGATCAACAGTGTCATAACATGCTTTAGTAGAAGATGATGCTTGTTGCCCACATTCAATGACAGTTTTCATTCTGTCAATGGCTTCCAGATCAGAATATTTGAGTCATAAAAAACCAGCTCCAACACATGAGAACATGTACATACGGCCTCCAAGCAAATGTCTAAGTCTTGTTGATGCTTTTGGGCATGACCAGGAGCTTTTGTAGCTCAATGATGATCAAATGCAAGCTGTCCTTTCACTTTCCCAATAGTTCAGGAATGTTTAATAAATCTGTATACTTTGATTCCAGTTCATAACAGAGATCCAACACAAGCAATAGCTTCTTGTCGTCTTCAACTACCTTCCAAAGAGTGCAAACATGCTTTATAGCACTTTGCAGATCATCAATAGCTTGATTTTCAGTCAACAGAGGTAGCCTTCTGTCTTGGCGCAAACACAAAGCCTACAGGAATGTCTTCAATAGCAGCAAATGTTGATGATGATGATGAAGATGAAGACTTAGTTATGCTCAAGAGTGCTCCCCAAAGCTCCCATAGAAGCCTCAAACACTAATATGAAGCATAGACTCCATCTAACCAAAATGCATACCTTCACAAAGACAATGGTAGATAGCCCTTCTTCTCTTTTCAACCTTGGCAGGTCAGTCTTTAGATCTTCTTCCCGCATGCACTCCACAGAGCCCAGTCATGGGTGCTCTGATACCATGTTAACAATCAGAGATAGAGATAAGAGTGAAGAAGCAACAGTCAGAGCAGAGTGCTCTCTCATTCTTCCATTATCATTCCACACACAACTTAGTGAATGTACAACCTAAGGTCACAAAGGACCATTCACACCAAAGCAGTTAAGTCCTAAGCACCGACTTATTTAATGTCTACATAGTGTGGTACAACTAGACAACTTAAGTGTCGAGTATGGTCATACCAAAGATAGTAGATCGAGCTTGAAGTCTTAACAAAGTAGCCATTGGAGGAGCCGAGGGTGGCAACAGAGGGCAAATAAAGACACAAGATCACTGTTTCAGTTGTTGGGGGGGTTGTTCTTCAGCCCCCCATCTCAAATTTTTCATGGAGGAGGAGAGTATGATGCCGTTTCTCTACTACACAGAACCCCCCCCCCCCCCCCCATGAAATTGATTTTGGGGCCACCCGCTTTCAATTCTTGTTTTAGGTCCACCCCTTCACATCAACTTAGTCATTTGCCCCTGGTCTTTGGTCGTCCGGTGTCCAATTCGAGGACTGAAAAATTCTGTGCGTCCATCTTGAGGTCCCACACTGCCTGGAACTTCCTAGAGTCTTATCAGATAGTCAATAAAATAATGAAAACTCCCCAACCATCACTCGATGGGACTTTAAAGATTTTTTGGAACTCGTCGGTTGCTTGCTACTTAAAATCGACTCGATTTCCTATGCCGCCTTCGACAAAGTCTATTTTTTCCTTGAAATTTAGATTTTTTGGCTAATTTTAAGCACTTCTCGGAGTCAAAAATAAGCTCTCATTGGTGACCACAGGATAGGGTGACTTAGCCCGTCGAATCCCACAAATAGATCTGCACATAAACACAACCACAAAGAGCATTAAGCTTATACAAGATATACTCAACAAAACACATCATAGCTTCCACCCTACCCCCTGTCAAGACCAAGGGAGGAAATCCACAAGGACTAGGCCTAGCATAATCTGTCAAAAAGCCGAGAGCTATCCACTAACCAACTATTCCAAAACAGCCAAGCTAAAAATAACTACTAGAGAGGTCGTCCTAAGTGGTGGTCTGAACTACCTACCTAACTGAGGACAACTCAACTAGGAGCTCCTACTAGATGAGGACTCCTATAGCCTGATCAAGAAATATTGTATTGTAGCACATTCTCCTTTTAGGTCATTATTTCTCATACTCGGGCATGTAAAAAGGAGGGAGTTGAGCGTAGTGACCCAAGGAGAGCAGGGGATTGGCCTCAAGTCCTGTCTCGGTACCCAAGAACCTACCAAGCCCTTGCAAGGTGACACAATCCTTTTTTTATGTCACTTTTATTTTCGCTCCAACCTTCCTTATTTTTATTTGCTTTTCAGCTAGATGCCACCCCTAGGAAGACAACGCATTGGGTTTGACTCATCCTCTAGAAACCTACTAGGCCTTTGCAAGGCGATGAACGACTGCTCAAGAATTTTTCTTTCCTTTTTATAGGGGTTAGAACCCCTTTTTACACACCTCTATATATTCATATATTTCCTTCAGATATTTAGGGTTTGTTTTTTTAGTCACGTTATTTTTAGCAGGCTTCTCTAACTACAGGAACTCCTAGAACAGCTGTCTACTAGTAGGTCAGCAGAACATGGTCACTCATCAAGAAAAAAATGAACTCACAAATGGGCCTTTTAGCCCCTCCTCTCTCCTCCTTAAAACAAGGAAAAGAGAAGAGAAGAATAGTAAAATAATCCTCCTCTCTCTCCACTTTTGCAATCTCGTTTGCCTTTTTTATATGATCTACAAAGATATACTCATATTCCTTCTCTCTCATCATTCAAGAAGTCTTTCTTAACCAAATTTTATATTAAAAAAGAAGTTAGTTACAGGAGTGTGGTGCTTCGTTTTCAATGCAAAATGATTAGTAGGTACGATGTAATTGATTTTTAAATCGAAAACAAGGAAAATGAAATTTTAGAAGTTTCTTTTAAGATATTTTGGGGATTTTTTATGTCCTAGCTTTTGGTCAAAAAACAAACCAATTGGACAAATTTCGTGTTTTTTGGAGATGTTTTTAGAGGAAAAATAGAAATATCCAAAATATAAAAAGTCTTGGACATCTCTACCCTCTGAGCTATTTCCCCCCATATCTATACTCTCTCATGGCTCTATTGTGACCTCTTCTCTGTGTTTATGCAACCTTCATTAGTAGAGTGAATTACTTACACCCTCCTTTCACTTGGCACCTTTGTGTGCCTCTCTGTGCATCTCCACTGTACCTCTTGTGACAACCAAGTAGGCTCCCCATTTCTATTAATAGTAAAATGAATACAAGAAAGAAGGAGCTTCATATTGAGGTAGAGATTGAATATGCCCCGTTATTCAAAAGAACCCAGCGTACTAGTGTCAACCCTCAGGTTTTGCAGAGTTACAAGAAAATGGTATTGAAACATGTGGATTTGTGGGTTGATGGGGGAATCTACCCAATTGAGCCCTTAAATAATAGACCTCTAACTTTCTCAGGAATTACAAATTTGCTGAAGTATGTATGCGAGAGTGAAAATGGGTTACTTGGTTATACTAGGCGGCTCAATGATTAGATGTTCAAAGTATTTACAACTTACCAAGCAACCATAAAAAATTGCCATGATGTGATCACTGCACATCAACTTCATATGCAACAGCTCATAGGACAAGTGGTACGACTGAATGACACTATAATTCAACAAAACAATCAAATTATTTCAATGCAGGACACTATCCATGACATTGGTATCTCATATGAGGAGGCAAAGGCACAATTAGATGACTTGAGAAAGATCAACAACAAGCTAACACAGGAGCACAAACAAAAGAAGAAGCTAATCAATGAGTTAATTGTGAATAGTGGCTAGTGGAAGAGACGTATCAAAGCATGTAAGGTAGCTCAGAAAAGAGAACCTAGGTGAGGGCGAGGTTGGATCGTGTATTAGTAGATTGTTGAAGGCAAGTACATTGGAAAACGATTTGAGCAATCATAAGTTTAAGGCTATGAAGGAAAAGGTGATTGAGTGTACATTAAAAGATATGTCAAATGAGTTCTCAGCTGTGGATGCACAATCTATTTGTGTGGCAAGGCCAGTATTAGCACAATGAATTACTCAAAGATATTCAAAGGCGTGAAGGCTGGGTTTGGTCGTGTGCTGAAGAGAAATAGAATCGTGCCTCTTCCTCAACCTTCAAAGTTATTAGAGGCCCGACGGCAACTTAATACAAAGGTTTTGGAGTTGATAGAGATCCCATGAATGTTCAATGTGTGGAAACACTAAAGGTGGGGACCAAAAATGCATATGAGGTGAAGTTCACAGAACTCAACAATTACTATTTAGATTTGAACAAGGTGCAGTCGGCAATGGTAATGTACTACAATATGTCTGTTGAGGAATGTAATGGTAAATTGCAATTTGTTATAAAATTAGATGAAAGTGAGGTCGTTATAGGAGTAAAGCTTGAAAGAGTTAGTGTATGAATAGAGCTTTACAATTCGACAAGAACAACCCATGGAACTTTAGTGTTCAATCTCAGCACCATGTGTGGTGGCTCGCTGCATTTGAAGTTCCTAAGGAAACATTTGAGGTGTTGCATCTATTCTTTATGCACACAAGCATTCCAAGCATCATCGAGCATCAGGAACATGGTGAGATGCTCTCGATTGAAGGGTATGGTCAATACTTGGTTGAATGGCATCTTGCAGGAGACTTGAAAACTTTAAAATGCATGTGTGGAATCTCCAATGGTGCAAATACAAAGAATCCATGCCTATATTGCTTGACAGAGAGGGCGGAAGAAAAGGACGGAAAGAAGAACTGGCGAAAGGTGACAAGTGCTACACCGACGCACAATAAAGAAGATCCCACTTAGAAGCCCATCTTCAACATTCCCTTGGATCGTATTCACATTTGTTCATTGCATGCTTTTGTCAAAATCATGGAGAAACTTTTATATGAATACATTTTCTTTGCTTATAGGATGCAACCAGAAAAAGAAGCCATTGTAGCGTGTAGGAATGTGGAGCGAGTGCTATCAAAAATTGGGCTACACAAGCATCAAGTAATGATTGAAAAAGATGAGAAGAGATCAGAAAAATCTAGTAACTTGCCAAAAAAGCCTTGCTTTTGAGGAGCAAAGGCTACGAAGTTTCTCTCAGTACCCATCAATGAGGAAGGGAATGTCATGGTTCATAGGCTGTAGGACTACAATGGGTGGAAAAAGTTACATTTTGTAGTTCCTGATTGAAGTAATGGAGGAAAAACAAGATTGGCCAAAGCTAAGGTTTGGATAAGTCTTAACAAATTGTCTCCCTTACTTTGCAAGATGGTGTTTAACAATGAAGATAAGCAAGAATTTATCAATGCTGTGCATAGCTTCTACAAAAACATGGTGGAAGCATGGGGCAAAAGCTCTATCACACATTATATGGTGCGTACTAAGTTAATATTTTAAAATTGTATGAATTGTATAAACTATTGAGCATAGTTTTACTCATGTGTGATATGTGTCTTTGTAGCTTATCCTTGAGGCACATGAGCCATACTTTGCAGAAAAGGAAAGCATCGGAATTTGGTCCACACAAGGGATGGAAAATTCACATTGGATAGCACATGGTGCATACCAAAGAAAAATTGATCATGGTGGAGGGGTGAATGGTAGCAATCCAATGATCCAATTGCTATCTTGGTGGTAGAGGATTATAGTAGCGGATGAAGCTAAACTCTCGCAAAAGAGAGCAAATGATTTGCTAATGAATCGACTGCAGACATGATGGAATCATGGCATGTCACTAAAAGAGTGCATTATGAGGCCTCAAGTGCCAAAGAAAACCATGCCAAGTGGCTAGAAACAAGGCTTCGACAAGGTAGCAAATGGGTTTGAAAAGAGCTAAGATAGTAAGATGAACAATGTGAGTCAGTGTGAATGCAATTCATAGTTTAAGAGAGAAAGAGAGAGTATGTATCTATGTGAATGAGTCTCATAGTTTAGGGTTATATAAAAGAGGGTTTCACTTTCTATCTTATTCATTGAGTTCTCACATCTCTTGTGCAAAAAAGGTGGCTAGATCTAAGGTAGTTGCAAATAAGCTTCAGCTCAGAGCCCCATATCGTGTTCAACCTCTTGGAGCCTCTACTAGCTCAGATGCACCCCCTTCTCAACCTAATCCACCTTCCTCAAGTTGCCCTCACAAGGGTCCTCCTCAGCATCCCCACAAGAAACACAAGTGGAAGCTAGGTACAATGGCCTTGAGAGAAATTAGAAGGTATCAACGCTCTTTTGATCTCATCATTCCGAAGGCAAGCTTCTCGAGACTTGTTCACGAGATTGTGCAAGACCTCTACTGCATAGAATGTAGGAGGTGGTTTCTGGCACAAGGTCAGGATAGACCTGGTCGCTTCACAAAAGAATGTCTTCATGCTCTATAGTGTGCTGCAAAGGCCTTTTTAGTTGACTTGATGACTAATGCTCAATGTTGTGCAATACATGCGAAGTGCATCACTATAACTCCCAAGGACTTTCAACTTGTAAGAAATCTTCAAGCAGTGAAGGATGCATTCGTTCTAATGGAATGAACATAGTTTGCAATGTTATCTTTTTTGGCATAGTGTTATCCTCGTTCATTGGACATATGATTGTGTCCCAGTGCAAAACTATTGTATGTGCCCTTAAAATATGAATTAAAATTTTACACTTGTCCTTCGCTCTCAACTTTGACTGTGCATCTTCACTGTATTTTCAATTCTTACTTACAGTTTTTGTTAGCACTATCAATTTCAATAGGAATAACATGCAAAAATTTGCCGTTTCTTGTTGTAGACTTTACACCTAATGCCTCTATATAGTCTATGTGGTGCAAAGTTTCTAAGGGCCAATAGTCGTGATGTTGATTTCTCAATTTTCAATCCACCCATAATTTTGGTGTGGGATAATTTCTAAAATACTAAACTATATCAAAATGCGACAAAACTTCACACGCACACTTGTTAGGTGGCCAAGAGCCCTTTTTTAAAAAGTGACTGCAGACCCCTGGTCCAAAGTCTGGTGTCTGCTTTTGTTGGAGCCACTTTCTTGGTAAGAAAGTGGCTCTAGATGCCAGACTTTGGACCAGCGGTCTACAGACACTTAAAAAAAAAAATTGGGCTCTTGGCCACCTAACGAGTGCACTTGTGAAGTTTTGTCGCATTTTAATAAAAGGTTATGGATTTATGATCACACGATGGATAGTGCGTATGAAGCTGCATTAACCTAGTTTTGGGGTTTAAATGGGTTAAAAGTACATTCTTCTTCTCATTTTCACATCTTGATTTCTTTGCTTCCTCCATTTTCACATCCCCAACCTCTGTCTCTTCTCTGTCTTGCCCTCCTTGAGCTTGTATGGCACGCACCAAGCAAGCATGTCGCCGTTTTGGTCTCGGAAGACATCACGCCAAGGCTCTTCACCTGGAGCACAAGGTGGAGCCTCCTCTAGTGCAGCAACAAGTGCTCCCCCTAGAGCACAAGGATCACCATAGAAGAAGAGGAGATGGAAACTGGGAACTTTTTCCCTTCGAGAGATAAGGTGAATCCAACGCGGATATGAGCTTCTCATCCCGAGAAGTTCTTTTCATAAAGTTGTTCCAGAAGTCATGCAAGACTTGGAGCTGAAAGGGATGGGAAGATTTTGGGCACGAGTGTGGGATGGCCCACCAGTAGGAAGGTGGATTGCTACAGCTATGGAGGCCCTACAAACAGCTGTGCAGAGGAGTTTCTCATCGACTTGTTTGATGATACAGAGCTTGCGGCCATCCATGCAAAGCGTGTCACAATCACAGATAAAGACATGAACTTTATCATTCCGCTTCGACACGGCAAGGGGACTCTGCCATAGTTTAGTAGATTAATGATGCAAGGTTTGTAATGAGTGTTATAGTGCCATAACATCTTGAAAGCCAAAAAATTTTGTACACTTTGCCACATTGGAATATTTATTTATATATACATAATATCTCATGCGATGTGTACTGAATTCAAATAATTGAGTAAACTTTTTTTGTTTTGTTTCTTGAAACGCATGACTCTTAATTTTTGTTGAACGTACGAATGCATCAAAAGTAGTAATACGTATGGATACAAGTTACATTATTGCTTATGTACAATTGCAAGTGCAGTACTACACGTTGAATTATCTTAATATATGTGGATGCATCATTCACGTACCACACATTATCGTCACACTTACACAATCGCAAGTGCAGTACTACACGTTGAATTATGTTAACGTATGCGAATGCGTCATTCACGTACCACACATTATTGTCACACTTATACGAACAACACATTTATTTAATAAATATTTATTTGTAGGGACAAAGTAAAGTATCTTATATTCATCAAGAAAAATACATTTGATGGTTGTTAGTAATGGTAGATACAAAAAGCCGATAGCCAACAAGAACTCTCAATTGTTCCTTGGCTTTTTCATCGATGGAGAGGAGGAGCTAGCTTCCGATGAAAATATGAGTTCCTTATTTGCTTCAAAAATGATGTGTTCCCCCTTCAGCTCTTTCTCTAGGAGAAGCGGATCTAACACTTTAGTGAGGTCGCCTAATGTCGCAAGCAGACACATTGCTCCACCACGCGTTTGGTCAAACAAGTAAAGAAGCTTTGACCACTTGATTAGCACCACCTTCTCCAAGCTAGATGTCACAGGTATCACTCGAAAAGGTCCAAAATTGGTCAAAGCTCGAATTTTCATGATTGTTTCTTGCCCTTCTGGTGAGCACTTCTTATGGAAGACCACCAAATCTGTAACAAGGTTACCAATATACTCCTTCAGAGCTAAATCCTTCTGTCGATCCGCATTTCGAGCTCCTCCTTACCTTGATGCAAACTCATCTATATACAGTATGTCCTGAATGACAAAGTCCAATCAAACAATATATTTAGCGACTAACCAAGAGTTAGGCCCCAGATGCCAGACTTCAGACAGGGCAGTTGTAGACATCATTTTTTGCCAAGATTTCACCGGTGGACTCCTGGGGACCTGATGCACCCTATCGTCAAGTTTCATTGCATAGAAATATACGGTAGTTAGAAATCTCACCTTCTCTAGATCATCTTGTATCTTCATTTCCTCATGTCTCAAGGAGGCACCTCTTTGGGCAGAGGGATCTACAAACTCCTTGGTAGGAAACTGAGGCATTGGTCCAAACAAATCATGCTGTAGTGCTTCAAATTCAACATCTGGCACAAGGTAATCTTCTTCAGCCGAGATAATATGCTCTTGTGCTGCTATGATCGCACTCAGAGTTTTTAAGATTATGCCATCATATCTTCCAATCTCTGCCATTGTTCGATGCACATCCATGTAATCATAATCGATCAGGTCTTCCATTGAATCCCTGACTAGGATAGAAAAAAACTCTTCTTCCTTCATTTCCAAGTATTGCATTACATCTAATAGAAGCAATTATTGTACACCATCTACTTCAATGGGTGTCAAGGAGGCAAGGTTGGTTTTGTTGACTTGTGGCTATTCTGAAGAAGATGGCACCATGAGAGCCAACCCTTGCTCTACCACCCCTCGATGTTCCTCTTCAATATTTATAAGCTCTTCAATCGGTTCTTCTCCCATGTATGTGATAGAAACAACCTGTGGAGTTATATCTTCATTGCTCTCCTCCTCTAGGGGTGTATCCAATGCAAGGAGGTAAATTGCCAATGTGCAATCACACTCCACGAGATCCAAAGGTGATGTACGTGGTGCACTTCCCATGGGAATAGTGCATACTCTATGCGAAGGATCCACATGGGCTAGACACCTATTCACCACTTTTTGGTGATCCTTCCCTGCCTGAAATACCATGAGCTGTTCGAGAGGCACCCAAGTAATGTCGGATCCCTCGATGGAGTATGTGCATGTAGCAATGGTGCTCACAAATTCTTCCAAAACTTGAAGGGAGGATCCAGTGATGAGAGTATGCTTTCAAGGTTGAAGTTCTTAGAGAAAACCTGGAATATCTCATCACCCTGGTTGGCAAAGATAGTCTCGTGGATCCACTCATCAAACTGTACGCGAGCATCCATTGGCCAAAAAAATCCAAAAATTTATAGGTGTTGGATATTACAACTTGTGGTGTTTGGATTTTTAGGGAGACTCTACAATTTCTAAAATATGTGGAGCCACACACTTTCCGCTGGTAATAGTATCCTCAGCTCGGCTTCGAATTTTCCTACCATCTAGTTTAAAATAGAAGCTAACAGATGGATTCTGCATTAACATTGTAATTTCTTGCTCGCACATTATACTCAAGGGCTAATCATGCTCCATTTGCAACACTTGGGGCTCGCGGCCCCTCACAAATGACAGTAACATCCATAGCTAGACTTTATATTCAAAATTTATATTCAAATTCAATAGAAATGAGATAAGTCTCTTAAGAAATATTGTGATCTTAGAGTATTCACTCGGTAAATTATTAGAACATCTTATAGGCTAGAAACTATTAGGGAAACTATGAAATTCTAGAACCTAAGAGAAATCATGAGGTCTTTTTCAAGACAGATTTATTAAGAATGAACCTTGAAGAAATTAGTCGAGGATATAGTTTAATCTAGAAGATTTGATAAAAGATTTTAAGACCAAAAATATCTCTAAGTTGAAGATCGAACTTATGGCCAAGAAACTTGGTTACAAGAATGTCATTATAAACCTTAAACTGAGAGGTTAGAGACCCCAAAATCTAGATACCCTAGGGGAAGAGCTCACTACGTGAGTTTCAAAGGTCGATTGCTATGAGATTAATTATCACTTGAAAGTTGCATGAGTGCTTGAAGTCAAAATTTCTTGAAGACATGAATCTTGTTTGTGATTTTCTAGATGAGATCCTAATTGAACTAAGTATTGGAACATATATAAATTGAGGAGCCCTATACCTCCCCCAAGGATAGGTGTTGACCCTCCATACCTAGAGAGGATTTTTTTATTTCTAGGAAAGCATGGACCGACTCCGATGGCGAGAGGTCTCCCAGTAGGGATCCTATTAAGTATGAGGTGGCTAAGGTTCTAGGGGGGGCTCTAGCTAGTAAATCCTTTACGCACCTAGGGACTACTTGATCCCCTGTATGGCCCAAGTTCTACTTGGGACACCTAAAAAATGCTAGCTATAGTTGGATTTGATCTTGGTGATGTGCAGTTGCATCGGATGAGGCAACACGTGAAATTATAAATTTTCTCCTATATGGGTGGGAGAACACACATTATGGAACATAATCATTGAATTTGTTTTATTTTGATTATATGTTTATAAGTAAATTATGCAAACAAACAACTGTGCATAAAAGGATTCTTTTTAATTAATGAATTTGTTTTAATATGTTTCATGCAATGTGGTAGGTAATTAGATAACTAATAACTTCCATAGAGAGAAGCAAGTGAGTGGATTCTTGACGAATCCAGTCCTATGGCAAGGTGGTCTCGATTAATCGAGAGGTTTTCCCAAAAACAAACGCTAGAAAGAAACTCTAGGAAGGCCACTAGGTCTCATTAGCAATACCAGTCTTCTCTAGATATGGACATTCCAAGGAGAAGCATCTAAGATAACCACAATATCTGCTCATCCTCGCCGTGCCATTGAAGAAATCTTGAGAAACAGTAGTGTACTCTGCCCATGTGTGCCCATCATTCTTTTGGTCCATTCCATGCATTGAGCTGCCCTCGATCGGCTTAGGTGGCAACTCAAACATAATGTAGCCATTGTATGTAATTGGTAGCTCATCCACCTTTTCTATCTCTTTGACAGATGAGTATGCAACATGAAGAGAACTAGATAAGGGAAGCCTATCCAGTAGAACTTGCACACTCATTGAGTCAGTCATTTGCTTTATAAGAGGGATATGCTTAACTTGGAGGCTATAGACATTGCTTTGTCCACCATCTAGTATGAATCCCTTGCTACCATCTTCTAGTCTCATCAATGGCATGGTCGTGTACACACCCGGCTGGCTTGTTGCATGCTGCACTTCCACATCAATATCATCACCAATCTCAAAGTGACTCTTAAGCTCTTCCAATGCCACCTCACAGAAACATGAGTCATACCTTATTGACAAGGTACTGAAACTACCATATTTGATTTGCACAGTGTTTGGCATTGTTGCTAAATAGGTAAATAGTCCTGTCTGTGTGAATGTCTTCTTAAGAAGCCAATAGACACAGTTAGAACCTCGATAGAGTTGAAGAACAATCTATGCAAAGGGAACAAGAGAAGAGTTGTTCTTCAAGTAACTGTAATAAGATGATGATATGAAAATAGATCTCAATATGAAAATAGTAATTGTCAAGTTTAAACAGTCATGTTAATAATAACCTTTACTTTTTCCATAATGATAGGTGTGTACTAAATATACACACCTAATGGTCACTGGTACGTCTAGTGATCATTAACTCCACCTCTATCTCTCTCTCTCTCACACACACACTCAATCATTACACACACTCTCTTTTGGTGTTTTTATTTACTAGCACACACAAACACTCTCTCACATTGATGGTCGTTACACACACACTCTCTCTTTCTCTCTCCCTCTCTTGCAACAAAAAAATGACACCTCTAATTAGGAACTGTAGTCCCCCTCTACACTAAATATTCACAGTAATGGCCACAAACAGATCCGATGGTCATTAACTCCACCTCTCTCTCTCTCTCAACGACAATCATTACACACACTCTCTCTTCTAGTGTTATTTATTTACTAACACACAAATACTCTCTCACACTAATGGTCCTTTCACACACGCACGGGCACACACTCTCTCTCTCACATGACAGAGAAGAAGACACCTCTAAATAGAATCTGCGGTCTCTCTCTCTCTCTCTCTCTCTCTCTCTCCCCCCCCAAACAAGCAAGCAGAAGGAGGACCAAAACAACCTTGCACAGAGGAGAAGGCGGACCGATCAAGCAAGCGAGATAAAGTTTTTTGTGTGTCAATATGGGTGCGTTTCAAAATGCTGGTACAACAGGGGTGCTTCTTTTGTGAGTTGACTGTGAAGAGCCAGAGGCTTGTAGCTTGCATCGATCAAAGCCACAAGGTAGGTTCTTCTCCTCTCTTGGGTGTGTTTGAGGTTAGAGTGTGTTTCAACTGCATTTGAAAATGCACTCTCAGTCACGTTGGGGCTTCCACAAGGCCCGCTCTGGCTCCAACAAGGTTTACTAGTGCATTTTAAAACACAATTCATAACCACACAGTGGGAAATCAGAGAGTGCTGATGTGCCTTCTGTAGCTCGCAAAGCAGGGGATCTGCAAGTAATGCAAGGCCAGTAAGGCGGCCCTCTAAACTTTGGAAGAGGCAGTCCGTGTAGGCGGGAGAGAAGTATGAAGACTTGCTCAAGAAAGCTCCGTATGTATGGCCTATTTCAAGTGCGTTCCAAAACACAGTCGTAGTCACAATGGGGCTTCCTCTTAATAGCCACCAATGCTTTTCAAGAAGTATGAAGTTTGCTCAAGAAAGCTCCACTGTACAAAGATGTGCTTCTCTCTGGCACTTATGATGTGCTATTATGATGGCCAATTCCTGCTATTATGATGGCCAATTTGACTCAGAGAAGCACAGCATGGTTCAATTCCTGAGGGCACCCAATGGCGCTATAGCGAGTTTCTGAACGCTTTCAGAAAGGCAAAGTGGAGAGTGTCTGCTTTAGCAAGGATGGTTCTACCCTGCAGCTCACTGCTGTCGATGGCCATCGCGCCAGTGTCACGCTTACAAATGACATCTCTGTACCTGAGACTGGTGTTACGATTCAGGATGTAGCCGGTGCTGATCAGGCCAAACAGTTACCAATTTCTCTTCCCCTATCTGGGTACTGCATACTTTGTTGACAGGCCCATGGGTTGCTTTATGAATAGCCTGCTCCCTTGTGGTAAACTCAAGCAATACAACACGAAATCTATACACATTGCTTGTGATAGTATGGTGCTGAAGCTGATACTGTAGTGTGTTTTCAGCCATCAAAGACATGCAAATCCTCACCAAGACCAGGTGTGAAATCCTGAAATCAAAAACCCTAACAGTCCATCCACTATCCAAGTCAATTTGAGCTCTTGATATGCCTATGTATGATGGGAGGTGCAACATAACTGTTATACTCCACACTTCTGGCAGCTTCAGAAGCTATTTTTATCTGCATTTGCTGCAATAGAGCCCCTTCCCTGTTTGCTCCTCTACGCCTTCCATAAATTGCAAGAAGTTTTGGACTTTCTTGATAACCCAAGGGTTGCCTTTTGATTGGGCCGCTCTGTTGGCCATCAATGCTCTGTTGGCACGTCGCTCCAGGTCGGGCAGCACTCCAGGTTATGTACAGGAAAGGGCTGGTTCTGGGTTATGTTGAAGTTGCTACCATGGAGCTCGAGCTTGTGTTGACATACAGTAGGAAATGGAACTGCAGAGGCCAGAGAATTGGGTGATTAAGTGGTGCGTTTTAAAACGCAGTTCTTGAGCTTGGATTGCAGTAACATGCGAAACCCGTAATGTAATGTCGCATCTATTAAGGATTCCAACTTCTGCAATATGACTGGATAGCTCATGATCTGTTACAAGCAGAGAAAAGGGTTGCGTTTTAAAACGCAGTGAAATTGGATGATGCTAATGTATGCAGAGCTATTGATGCCATTTTATGTGGAGCACAAAGTGTTGGATGATGCCATTGTATGCAGAGCAAACACAGTGAAATTGGATGATCCCATTGTATGCCATTGTAAGTAATACAATAGCCTAGATGATGCAAGCAAAAGTCATGATGCAAGCAAGTGAAGTTGCATGGATGTTACATGGACTGCACCTAGATTAGCGTGCATTTTAAAACGCAGTAAAAAATGGATGAGGCTTTTGTCTATGATTGGGCAGACAATGTTTGAAGGCCAGTATAGTAATTAGACTCTCTCTTCAAACTAAAATGTTACATTTCAGCTATAGGACAGTTGCCAAGTACTCCAAGAATAGAGTTTGAGACATTATTTGCTTGGTTTAAGACATTATCTGCCATTATACTTGCAATGTTTGGCCGTTTAATAATGGATTACTCTCTACAAGCTCAGTGCTTTGTATTTTGTAACAGTGTTTTATACTTTGTTTG
This sequence comes from Lygodium microphyllum, assembly GCF_053477565.2. Taxonomy (NCBI): domain Eukaryota; kingdom Viridiplantae; phylum Streptophyta; class Polypodiopsida; order Schizaeales; family Lygodiaceae; genus Lygodium; species Lygodium microphyllum. The sequence continues at coordinate 126,425,134 of NC_141157.1, forward strand.
CATTTTGTAACAATGTTTTAAAACGCTTGCATTTTTTAGCCAGAGTGAGATGAGACTTTTGTTTCTCGAATGTTGCAGGTCAAACGATCCAGTCTCTCACACGTATCTACTTGTGTTGAGCATCTCAGCAGAGATATTGCTAGTATTTTGAAAGGCCAATCTCAGGTACTCTTTGTGCATATTCAAGTAATACAAATAGATATATATTCAAGCGCTACACATGTACTGATTCTTTTATGTGGTATTTCAGTCATGTCTCCACAAAAGGCCAGAGGCAAAGGTCGTGCAAGATCATCCAAAGATAATTTAGCCACTCCACAAAAAAGAACTCGTGGATCATCCCTCTCTACAGTTCTAAAGGAAGGTACACCAACTATAGAAAGTGAAAAGACTTCGAGTGTTGTAGTGGGGACTTCAGATCCTCAACTGCAAGAAGAAAGTGAAGAAGGAGATGACACAGTGGTGGGGCAAGGGTCTGAACTGGTACAGGAGGAAGATGAGGAAGCAACAAGATAGGTTTCTGATATTGATATGCAAATGGTAGGATGTGGAGATGTAATAAGTCAATGTAGACTTCTATCTCAAGAATTTTGCCCTCGTATCCCCTTGTGTCATATGATTGCACATGCTGTTGTTAGAGGGATTTGTACAGACATGTCCTCTTTAAAAAGTGCATTTCAATATGAGGGTTATTTACCAGAGAAGGGCTCCTTTGTTGTGTCTGTATGTAAGTATAAAGGAGAAGAAACACTAGTGACCCTTGCCATAGTGTCAACTTGGTCTCCTCTATGGCATGAAGTGGATGCAGAATTTGAGAAGGAGGTCTTGGCAAAACCGGAGTTCAGGTTCTTGTCTGGTAAAATGTTTTACGTATGGGAAGGTAATCATCGGTTGACTGCTTGGATGGAGTTGATCTCACAAATGTACAAAGAGAATAGAGCTCGCCATGTCAGGGTTATTTGTTCTGTTATTGATCCCACACGGATTTCAGAGATTTCTCTTCTCGCTGGACTCCAAAGAGTCAATAGGTGAGTGTATCAATATTTGTTACAATGAATTGACGTCTATATTGTTATCTATAGAACTCAATCTTACAAATTTTCCTTTATTAGCATGAACGAGTATGCCATCGTGAAACCTAGCTTGCAGGATGTACTTTGGAACTGCAACAATATCTTCAAGTGTGACATCAATGCATTCTTGAGTGCCTTACCCCAGAATCAACTAAAACTGTTGGAGTCCTTGAGAGCAAAAGATAGCAGTGTCAAGGGAAAATAACAATGGTATCCACTGACAAGGGGGTACTTGGCAAGATTGGTATTTCAGGTAATACATGTCATGGTTGTTATTAAGAGGGATTATAATAGATAAGTTTCCTTTTTAGGGTAAAATTTAAAAGCTTCTCTTTTGTTGTGAAGGTTGAGTATACTTCAGAACTCAAAAAGGTTGAGGATTTGGTATTAAACACGGTCTCTATTGAGAACAGAGAGGAGACATTGAAAAAGGAACGTGCCAAGATACATAAAAGATTGGCAGACAAGATGGGCATGGTATGGCCCCTTTGCTTCTTAATTTACTCCCCATTACAGTAAAATCTCTAAATATAGGTTTCTTATCCACTTTGCAGGTTCTTAATGTGCTTGATCCCAAGCTAGGGGATCAATGGTTGGATAGAATATTTACACTGAAGTTTGATAGCCCAGACTCAGTGATTACTATTGCCAAGTTGAAATTCCTAGCAAATGTTGATATGAGGGAAGAAAAAAGATTGGTGATGCTCTCTCTCTTGGATGCAAACAAGAGATTAAAAGATATGTATGGTATGCCATCATCGGATAATGAGTACAGATTGTAAGTGTCAATTTGAAAGCTTTTGTAGTCTTGATATTGCTAGTATCATGTGTATCTTGTGATACTAATGGATTTGATTGTTTTTGTTAAGGTGGTTGACACGGGAGTGCTTTTTGGAAAAGGTTGAGGTGAAGGCTATTCAAGCATTGGAAGACTTGAAAAAAATGTGTGTTTTAGGTACACCATTGGATCTTCCACAGGTTTACTTATTACTGGATTACATGGAGGGTGTGAAATTAGAGGCTAGAAAATATATGTTTGCTCACGTAAGAGCAAGAGAGCAAGCTATAGATGCACGAGGATCAAATAAGGTGGAAGGTCCTCAGTGCCGAAAGAGAAATGAAATCATAATGTCTGCATATCGAGTTGTCTACAGGTAGATTTGTTGCCATAATGAGCTTAACTTTAGTTGCTCTTTGTTTATTTTAATAGCTTGTGCTAATATGTCATGCAAAAGGTATCTACTTCATTTGATTGGAGAGAAGAAGATAGCCAGGGTTCCAGATCATTGCAAAGGATGGATTGATAGAGATAATGAGGAAGTATGCATGTATCCCAAGAGCATGCATAATCTCTCTGATTGGGAGATCGACCATTGCCCTTGGTGGGTGGATCTTGGAAGTGGATATGTTTTGGCAAGAGAGAAGGAATTGCACAAAGTGCATTCCAAAAAATCTGTTGATACACCTCTTGGGGATCGATGCAATACGCGGTCTAAAAAGGAGACAAAGAAAGAAAGTGATGGTAAGATTATATTTTGGGTGCAATGGTTGTGAAGTTTTTTTCCCTTGTTAAAATGCGAATCATTGCAAATGCTTTGTGCTGCAGCAATGCAAGAGAGAGAAGACAATAGTCCCAAACAACATGAAGTGGAGCAAAGGAGTAGCGTCCAAGGAGATGGAATAGATTATATCATTAGAGATCGTAACAGATGTTGCATCCAATTTATACTCATATATTCTTGTTTATTGCAGGGCAAAGGGTTGCCATCAAGGAGATCATTCCATTTGTATTTCTTCCTTGCCCACTAAATGATATGCATTCCAATAAAGATGATGACGTGATAAGTTATGGGTGCATGATGGGTGACTACATCTCCATGGGGCAAGATTTTATTGCAGGGAGAAAAAATGATGCTTACAAGACAATACATGAGTTCTTTTCTAGGCTTGCAAAACATGATATGACATATGTACGGAATGGGAAGCATGTGAAATGGGCTTGCGATGTTGTCTTCATTGACTTTCCTACTGGATGTTTGATTGATAAAGAAACCACCTTGCCTGCTTGGAATATGCTCACGGAGGCACACATTCGCCTAGGAATTATAGTTGCTACTGCCTCTTTGGGAGATAGTGGATGGTTAGTTACTTGGATTACTTTGACAGGTATATTGTCCTGGTCAATGTGTGTTGGCATAAGTACTTAACTAAACAAGAAAGTAAAGTTTTTCTTTGATAAAATAGGTGATGCATTATCTTGGCTTGAGAAATACATACATGTGCTTGGTCTTGAAGTTGTCAGGCGAGTTTTTGTGCTTGACAAGCTTCCATATGGCTATGGGGAACAATGCAATCTTGAGGTGTCAGTAAGTGATCTTAAACTTTTGGTTTGTAATTCTTGTAGTGAACATGTCTGACCTTTATGCTTTATGTAGAGTCGATCTTCTCTTTTGGTATTTTCTTGTTGTAGTGGATGTCATCCACCCACCTTTCTTGGAGAGAGCAGCTCTCAATTCCGTAAGTTGCAAATTGATCCATCGAGTGACTGCTGGCCCCATTACCTTCCAGAGAGAAATAGATTGGCATGACCATCTTCTTTGACTCTTTGGCGTGGAGGTCTTTAGAGATCACCTGTATTCTTGCTCTATGTATTAGATCTTTTGTGTCCACCATTGAGATTGATTTTGGAGATGGGGTGTGGCACTGCACCTCTGATGCGTGCATGCCAAGCATCTTCTTGTCCATGTTTTTCATTTGATATATGTGAAGATATAGTCGATGTTGTGGTTCGACCTCTTGTAGAAAAAGTAGGTGCAAAGAGAGCACGCTTGGGTCTTGATGATAAGGAGCTAGAACTAGGTGCCTACAAAGTGCAAGTTGTGGACAATCCCTATGATGATTAGTGAGCATTCAAACTTCTGATACTTTGGAAGCAACTTTTATTATTGTCACTTTTATCAGTAGAGCTTATGTGTAGTTATGGTGAAACTAGTTATGAATCTTTGTTTTGAACTACACTTTACTTTTATTATACCATTAACTTTTCTTGCTCGCTTCTTTGGGCTCGCTAGGTTTTGTTCGCTTGTTCAATTGACTGCCTCCATCTCTCCTTACACCATGCAACCTACCTTTCATACCTTCCACGTTGTGTTTTGGATGGGATATTCTCTTCCTCCACCTAGCAACCATCTCCACCATTTGGAGTCTTGTACCTATGTTTTTGGATGCAACTTCTCTTCCTCCACCTAGCATCCACTATCATCTCCATTTGGTGTCAGTAGGCACCTGCATTTTGGCTTCTAGATCACCTCTCTCTACTTATTGATAGTGATCTCCACCTATCATCAACCTCTGAGGCTATGTTTCATACTCTGACATCTCCATGACAGCTCTGGTAGGCACATTGCTCAACTCCAATGGCATCTAGGGATTGCTTTTGCTCCTTCGACAATTTTACTTTGACATCGTATTTCTTGAGGACTTTGTTTTGCTCCCTTCACTCTACAGATTACCTACAGATGCTGCCACTTGATTCAGATAGGCCAATGTAGTTATCTTTAGAGCTTTGGCTTTGTTGTATTAGCTCGATTCACTTAGCATTATTTAACACTTCATCAACTTCTTCTTTTGTGTTTTGTGAGTTTCTCTTCTCTCTTGGTGTTTTTCATACACACTGTGTGTTTCCCCCTACAAACCCTTATGTCTTCTTCTTAACATGGTGTTAGAGCATAGCTCATTCCTTGACATGGTATTAGAGCCAGAGGTTCTCAAAGAGCCAAAAAGATCCTCTACATCAAAGAAGACAAAGACATCCACATCATCTCTTGAACCCCCCATCCGCAACATCATTGAGAGATATCATTCTCTTCTTCTCCCTCCAACCCTCCCTTTTATAGGTTTACACTCTGTGTTATGGCTTCTCCTAATGGATAGTTCATTGGATGCTCCTACTATAGCAAGAACGGTCATACCATCGAAGAGTGTCAATTTTAACCTTTGCTTGCACATCTTTGGAGTGTATATTTTCATCTCTCTCACTCATTTTTTGTGCTCCTTTTTGGGAATGAGAGGGGGTGTTGAGAAACCATATCATTTAGTATGTTTCCACCTCCTTCGTTCCTATTTTGGTTTCCATTTATAGTGCTAAGGAAGCTTTCAAGGAGCCTTAGGAGAGAGTCAAGGTGCCATACAAGAGACTCTTGTGGGTAACACTCTAGACAATTTATGACTATATATATATATATATGGCATTGACTCCACGCATTCATCAATCCCATATTCATTCATTTTGACATTATGTCACTCTCTTTCTCTCCATTGCTGCTCACACTCCACCCAGAGAATATTGCAATTCATGGTCTACATCTCTCCCTACACGAGGCACCTTTTCACGTTGCATTTTGGGCTACAGATTCTCTTCCTCCACGTGTTGAACATCTCCACCATATCTAGCATCACGCTGTATCTACATTTTTGGCTGTAGATTTTCTTCCTCCACTTGGCTTCCATCATCTCCATTTGGCGTCAATAGACACCTGTGTTTTTACTACCAAATCACCTCTCTCTACCTCTAGTGGCAAATGCTCTCCACCTAGCATCAGCCTCTCAGGCTATGTTTCATAGTCTAACATCTCATTGGCATCTACAAAAGTCTAGCCTTTATAATTCTTGCTCCATCAATGATTCAATTTTCTCATTTGACAAGTCATCTTGTTGATCCTCATCTTCTAGAGTACACATTTGTAGTAGCTGGTAACACACTTCCTTGACTCCAATGGCATCTTAGGATTTTTTTTTTCTCCCTCGATAACTATTCTTCATCTTCAAATTACTTTGACATTCCACTCCTTGAAGAACTACATTTTTCTCCGTTCACTATGTAGATTTCCTATAGGTGCTTTGCTTGATTCAGATAGGACAGTGCAGTTATTTTCAGATCTTCTACTTTGCTATAAAAACTTGACTCACTTAGCATGATTCATTGCTTCATCATCATCATCTTCTATGTTTTCTTAGTTTCTCTTCTCTCTTAGTGTTTGTCATACACAATAAGTTTTCCCTTGAAAACCCTACTATCTCTTTGGTTTTCTTTCATAGCAATCATTTTTTGACATGGTATCAGAGCATATCTCATTTCTTGATACAAGGTTGGTTGCAAAAGGCTATCCTCATTCATATGGCATAAATCATGAAAACGAGTTCTACCCAATCGCCAGGATGGAAATTGTTAGACGTGTGATTGCTTTGCCAATAGCCAATGGTTGGTTCTTACAATAAATGGATGCAAAGTGTCTTCTTGCATGACAATTTACAAGAAGAGGTGTATATGGAGTAGCAATACATTATGAAGACTTCAAGCATCCCATATGTATGTGTAGATTAAAGAAAGCATGGCATGCATTGCTGCAAACACCCAGAGAATTGTTTGACAATATTGAGATTCTTTCAAGATCAATTTCTATGATTTTGATGAAAATTGCTCACTTTATCCAAGGAAGGAGGATTCAAGTTTGGTGAGCATAATCATCTATGTGAAAGACTTGATTACTATAGGAGATAGTGACAACTGTGCTGGTACAGTCAATGGCATTTTGAAAAATAAATTCAAGATGAAGGATCTTGGTGAGTTTAGATAACTTCTTGGCATTGAGATAATTAAGTGTAATGATGGTATTTAGCTATCCCAAAGACAATATGACTTGTGAGTCAATTTATTTAGGCACCTAAAAGGCCTCATTTGGATGCAATTTAACGCATAATGAGGTATGTGAATTCCACTTTGTATTATGGGATTTTTAATGAGGTAGGGAAAGATATACATGTATTTGAAGATATAAATGTAGATTGGCTAGTAGTACATATGATAAAGATCTACTAGTAGATTTGGAGATATACATGTATTTGGAGATACAGATGTAGATTGAGCATATAACATACCCGCATTGATTACATGACGAGTGACATTGTGGTAGTCTCCCAAGGTTTACCTTCTAGCCACCACCATCCATACTCTAACCAAAATGATCGGATTTTGTTTCGACTAGTTAACCCTAGGTCTATCCTGCAGTGGAAACATCTTGCCATTACCCATGGAGAACCGACCTAAAGGTTCCTAATTGACCTAACAGTCATCTATCACCAACTAGCTCACATCCGGATGTGTCTTTCAAGAGGCTTCTTGTCCGGAAGAAGTGACTGCCATTACCCTTGGTTCATGGAGTACAACACTTTTTTCGAGTAGTAGACTAAGGATTTATCAAATCCCTTGCAGTGCTTTGGCACAACCGGCGTACCTTTCCCCTAAGATAAATTACAGTTCGGGTTTTGAGAGCAAACCCTGGGTAAGTTAGTGAATCGGCCCTTCCTGTGTCAAGATTGTGGGAGAGAAGGAAGGAGTCTCACTTGTAGCTTTCTTGCTTGCACAATGGGGGAATACACACAAAGGTGGAGGCTGAAAACCAGTTTTTCTCTTCTTAGTTGTGTAAGCCAAAAAGAACTCTAGTACAAAAGAAATAGAAGAACCCTATATGTGGGTCTCAAACCAAACTCAACTAACTAAGGTGGCATACTAACTGAGCCACGAACTAGAGTAGATAAGGATAGCTGTCATCTAGCTATTATTCATGGGCGGTGTACTAACTGCATTTGCAGCTAACAAGTCGGTGACATAAATGCACAACGATCACCCTGTCATATCACGAGTGGAGCTCGATATCTCAACACTCCCCCTCGAGCTCAATCCCAATTCTTGCACACCAAGCAGGTCTCTGAACTTGCACAGTTTCTTTGCACCCAATGCCTTCGTGAATATGTCAGCTACCTGATCCTCTGTGCCGACATAAACTAGATCAATAAGACCTAGTAAAACTCTCTCTCGCACATAGTGATAATGCACCTCAATGTGCTTTGTTCTAGCATGATAGACTGGGTTATTTGCCAAGTGTATACTACTCACGTTGTCAAAATAAATGACAACTGGCCCATCTATAGACTGATGCATATCATAAAGTAGCTTATGCAACCAAGCTACCTCACATGCAGCCATTGCTGCACCCCTGTACTCAGCCTCTATGCTCGACAAGGCAAATGTGGGTTGTTTCTTGCTGCTCCAAGTGACTGCAGCACTCCCAAAAGAGAACACGTATCCACTGGTAGATCGTCTATCAGAAATACTACCAACCCAATCAGCATCAGTGTATCCATGCAACTGTATCTGAACCCCGATCTCATAAAATAGTCCATACTGCAATGTGGACTTCACATACCTGAGTATGCATCTAGCCGCATCCAAATGTGGTTTCCTTGGAGCCTGCATAAACTAACTTACCAATCCAACATGATAGCTCAAATCTGGCGTGGTAATAGTCATATAAATCAAACTTCCTACTATGCGTCTGTACATAGTAGGATCTTCAAGAAGCTCACATGCATCTGTGCTCAACTTCACATTCTTCTCCAAAGGAACTGAAATAGGCTTACAACCTGTCATCCCATATTTGGACAGCATGTCCAATCCATACTGCCTCTGCAAGAGCCATATCCCACTTGGTGATCTAATCACCTCAATGCCCAAGAAATAATGCAGCTCTCCCAAATCCTTCATCTCAAACTTCTACTTCAATAGCATTTTCACATGAAGGATATCTTCATCACTATCACCTGTGATAATCAAATCATCAACATAAATGACAAGCAGCATAATACCTTTCTCTGTTTTTCTCACATAAAGTGAGAAATCTGCCTTGGAAATCTGAAAGCCAATAGTGACAAGATATTGTCCTATCTTGTCAGACCATGCTCTAGGTGCTTGCTTCAAGCCATACAAGGCTTTCTTCAACCTGCAAACAAACTCAGGATGAACGGCATGCACATAACCTGGTGGCTGCTCCATATAGACCTCTTCTTGCAAATCACCATGCAAGAAGGCATTCTTTACATCCATCTGATGTAAAGTCCATCCCCTTGATGCAGCCATAGCAATGACTGCTGTTACGGTTGCCATCCTTGCAACCGGACTGAATGTTTCTTCATAATCAATGCCATATGTTTGTGCATACCCCTTGACTACTAATCTTGCCTTGTATCTGTTCACAGAGCCATCTGGATTGTGCTTCACCTTATAAATCCACTTACAACCAATTGCATTCTTATCTTTAGGCAAAGGTACCAATTCCCATGTAGCATTTTCTTCCAAAGCATCCATTTCTTCATCCATGGCTTTCTCCCATTTTTCTTTTCCCATGGCTTGCTCAAAAGAAGTGGGTTCTGGTTCCTGTATCACTTTGACTATATAGGCATAGTGAATGGCTGTAAATCCATCATATTTCAGCCTATCCACAGGATACCTAGCTCTGGTAGACCTGCGCAAAGTAGGCTCACTTCCAGATGCTCTCAAAACATCCCTGGTCTTCCTTACTCCAGGTGTAACAATAGAAGGAATACCCAACTCGTCATCAATGCTCTGTTCTGAGCCACTGGATTCACCATCCACATAAGAGTGACCTGCATTCACATCAAACATGGGCTGATCTACCTTCTCTTTTCCTTTTCGTGATACCTGCATACCACTATCTGCATTGCTTTGAGAAGATTCTCCTGATCTCAATCTGCCTGTCCATGGTGAAGAATGTGAACCACTGCTAGAGGACACTCCAGGTCCACTAATATCTTGTGACTGCTGTTGTGAATTCTGTGTAGCATTACCATTTTGTGCATCTACATTATCAATCACATTTACTGGTTTATACTAGCTACTCATCTCATCAAAAACAACATCTCTGCTCATTGTAAACTTACGAGTAGAAGGGTTATAGCATCTATACCCTTTCTGCTTGCAAAGAGTAACCAATAAAGATGCACTTCACAGCTTTTGGATCCAACTTGGATCTCAACTCATCTGGCACATGAACATAGGCAATGCAACCAAAAATTTTCAAATGAGAAATATCTGGTTTCCTGCCAGTATACCTCTCCTCTGGAGTCATGCCATGTATTGCTACAGTGGGAGTCCTGTTCATTATGTAGACTGCTGTAGCAACTACATCAGCCCACAATAAAAATCTGGTAGGTCTTTTTCATTGAGCATGGCACGAGATACCTCTCCGATATGCCTGTTTTTTCTTTTTGCAATTCCATTTTGCTGTGGGGTATGACTACATGAATATTACTGCTTTATGCCATGCTCCTGCAAGAACCTTGCAAACTCATTTGAGAGGTACTCTCCCCCTCCATCTGACCTTAGGCATTTTATTTGCAGGCCTGTTTCTTTTTCAACCATAGCTTTAAGAGTTTTGAAATGCCCAAAAACTTCACTTTTCTTTTTCATAAAATACACCCAAACTTTTTTGCTAGAGTCATCAATAAAAGTGACAAAATAATGACAGCCTCCAATAGATGCAGCTTTAGTAGTCCATACATCAGAGTGGATTAATTCCAATGGCTTCTTACTCTCTTAATATGTCTAGGAAATGGTTTCCTTGCCTGTTTTCCAAATTGATAGGTTTCACATACCTTATGCATTTCTGCAACCTTGAATTTAGGCAATCCTGCAACAATATTTTGGGCCTGCATTGATTTAAGTCGATGTACATTAACATGACCAATGCGTTTATGCCATATATCAATATCTGCAACTACACCGGTCCCATGTGCAAACATTGCTGCACTCAATTCAGGCATGCCTGCATCCAATGTAAACAATCTTCCCTTCTTCTTTCCTTTTGCTATCAAGCGACCTTTATTTTTCATATCCTCAACAAAGCATCCATGAGGATTAAATCTGACCTGCAAGCCCTGCTCAATCATTTGACCAACAAAAACCAGGTTCTTAGTGATATTCGGGACATGAAATACATCCGATAGGTATTTCTTTTTCCCATCCTGCATAGACAACTTAGAGATATTTTCGGTCTTAAAATCTTCTATCAAAGCTTCTAGATTAAACTACATTCTTGACTAATTTCTTCAAGGTTCATTCTTAATAAATATGTCTTGAAAAATCCCTCATGATTTCTCTTGAGTTCTAGAATTTCATAGTTTCCCTAATAGTTTCTAGCCTATAAGATATTTTAATAATTTACTAAGTGAATACTCTAATATCACAATATTTCTTAAGAGACTTATCTTATTTCTATTGAATTGGGATAGGAATTTTTAGAAAAAAACATGTGGTATCAAAATCAGTAAAGGGTTGCTATCCGCGCTCGTGACTGTGTTAGTGAATCTCATGCTCACAACTCCAATTGTTGCTTCCACATTAGTAGGGTCATTTGCAATTTCCACTTTTGAATTCTTTTTGTTTGGGGCCATGACAAAAATATGATTTGTAGAAGAAGAAGAATATGGCAGTAATACTGGTTGGCAAGGGTGTAAGACTCTCGATGATGATGATGGTTATTGCGGGATTCAATGATATAGGCCTCGGGGATGGTTCTTCTTGCCTCGTGGAGAGCAGTAGTTCTCTCTCTCTAATAGATGGAATAGGGACAAGAGTAGAGGTATGACTTCTAACAGGATTCATAGAATAGGATAAAGTTTTTCAATGTCTTCTCTTCTCATATTAGAGTAGAAGAGGATGAGAGACCTTCAGCGTATCCCCTTCCTTGGGTTGAATGGAATGATGTCTCTTCATCTCGTGCAAAATAGAGTCCCCTCCTTCTCGATTAGCGTCTCGTCCTCCTCAAGATTGCTCTTGTTCCCCTTCCTGGTCATCCCCAAGCCCTCAATTTATAGTTTTGTAGGGGGGCAAAAGAGAGGACACTTGCTTTTTTAGCGTTTTTTGATGACATCATCAATGACAAAGAGAGAATCCTTTCTTTTAGCACTTCTAATGACATCAGAGGATGAGGTCAAAGAGGGAGCTCCATTTTTATAGCGTGAAGATAAAAATTTAGGAATATATGGGCAAGCATCGTGTGGTGCGTCGTTGGACAGCCATCAATCCAAGGCAGTGAGACCAAGGCATAGTCCTTGGCATCTTGGCCTGGGCATACTTGATAATGGCCTATGAAGGCTTCATTGGTGTCATTGGTTGCACACAAGAAGCTCCCATTAGCTTGTAGGAAAAATCTTCCCAAGAGGTCACCCATGCGGATAGTGTCGTCACCCAAGTGCACTTAACTGCCAAGTGACTATCCACCGAGCTAGTTCTTTTTATTGTTCTATACTACAAACATAGTTTTAATAAGCTAGTCTTGGGAGGGTCTCCCAACTCTTTCTTCAATGAACTGGCATATAATACCTCAATAATAATAACTATTATCTTCATAATGAGAGTCTGTTTCATAATTAGAGATAGTTTTTTTTAAATGTGCAACATAAATCAATTTTCTTTGGAATGTATATGCTTATTAAAATAAACTAAGTAATGGGACATTACATTCTTCCCTCCTTAGAGAAATCAATATTTCCTCATCTCGAGAGAAACTCGGGGTATTCTTTCATAAGGGTTACCTCATTGACCCAAGTGGTATCTTCTGCAGGATAATCTTTCCATTGTACTAGGTGCTCTCTTAGGGTCGTATTGCTAAGGATTTTTTCTTTTACATCCAAGATTCTATCAGGTTGAAGTTCAGGTACACCTTGGCTTGGCATTACAACTTGTTGATCATCAAGAATACAATTAGGATTAGGTACATAGGGCTTCAAGAGACTTACATGGAATACATCATGAACTTTTAGGGTTTCAGGAAGTTGCAGCTTATAAGCATTAGGTCCAAGAGCCTTTATGACTTTGTAAGGTCCGCAGTATCTTGGGCTTAGCTTCTTGAATTTTCCCAAGGACAAAGAACTCATTTTTGGGTGTACACGGATAAAAACCTTCTCCCCTTCTCGGAAGATTCACTCTTTTCTCACTAGGTCAACATAGGCTTTCTATTGATTCTTGGTAGCTTGTATATCTTACTCGATGGTTTTGACTTGTTCGTCCATCTCTTCAAGTATCTTCTTTAAGGCTTCAACCTTCAAGGTAGGGTTAGAGAATTTTAGCGAAGTTAGGCATTCTTACCCATATAGAGCTTGAAATGGGGTCATATGAAAGTTGTGATGATAGGACGCATTGTAAGCAAATTCCACTAAAGGTAGATATTGTATCCACCATCTACGATCTTTGCAAAAATATGCCCTAAGTATGTCTTCAATGACCTGATTTACACACTATGTTTGCCTATCAATTTAAGGGTGATAAGCTGTACTAAAACAAAGCTGTGTATTGAGAGCTTCAAATAATCCCTTCCGAAAATGCAAAGTGAATAGAGAATCACGATTGCTAATAACTCTATTTGGCAGTCCATGAAGTCTAAATATTTCTTTGACAAATAATTTGGCAATATTGAAGGCCTTGTAGTAGCTGGTTTTGACCGGAATAAGGTGTGGGTAACCTTAGTCAACCTGTCCACAATTACCACGATCGAGTTGTATCCTCTTTGAATTGCGGGTAATTCAACTACAAAATCCATACTAATGAATTCCCATTTCATCTTAGGAATATCAAGTAGTTGTAGCTTTCCTAGCAGCTTAACTCGTTCAGCTTTTATTCGTTGGCAACTCAAGCATTTGGCTACATATTTAAGTATGTCATTTTTTATCTTCTTTGAATGATAGCTTTTCCTAACTACATTGAGAGTTTTGGCATAGTCAGGATGTCCTGAAAATGGGAAATCATGAGCTTTCCATAGTATCTTCTTCTTAGGTTCTTGACTTGAAGGAATAGATAATCTTATCTTGAAGTAGACAAGTCCTTCGATTATGTTTTTTTATTCTGATTTCCTTCAGTATTTGCTTATATTTGGGATCATTATTTGCCTTCTCCTTGGCTAGCTTGATGATGGGATTGCTAGGCATTGATATCATTGTAGTTAGTATTTGAACTCTAGGAGGTTCTTCTGATATAAGTGTATTGAGAAATGATTTGTAGCTTAAAGCATTTGCAATTACGTTCTCTTTGTTTGGTCTATATTTGATCTCAAAATCATACTCTTACAAGACTTTGATCTACCGACGTTGCCTCATATTTAGATCTAGTTAAGTGAAGATCCATTTAAGACTTTTATGGTCAATTTACCAGTGAGAATTTCTTCTCAAGTTCAGAGCTGATTTTTGCCTTTGAGAAGTATTTAAAATTAGCCAAAAAATCTGAATTTCAAGGGAAAAATAGACTTCGTCGAAGGCGTCATAGGCAATTAAGTTGATTTTAAGCAGCAAGCAACCGATGGGTTCCAAAAGTGCTTTATAAACCCACCGAGCGATGGTTGGGGAATTTTCAAACTTTTTTCGACTATCAGATGAGACTATGGGAAGTGCTAGGCAGTGCGGGACCTCAAGAAGGACGCGTAGGATTTTTCGGACCTCGAATTGGACACCGAATGACCAAAGTCCCAAAAAATGATCAAATTGGTATGAAGGGGTGGCCCCAAAACAATAATTGAAAGGGGGTGACCCTTGGGGCCATGCCAAAATCGATTTCGTGAGGGGGGGACTTTTTTTTTTTGCGCGGCAGAAAAACGGTGCTATACTTCCCTCCTCCATGAAAAAATTGAGATGGGGGGCTGAAGAACAGCCCCCCAGCAATTGCAGCAGTGATCTTGTGTCTTTATTCGCCCTCCATCCCCACTCTCCACTCCTCCAATGGCTGCCCCAATGAGAAGAGCCAAATCTAGTATTTCTCTCTCCTCCCTCTCTCTCCCCTCTATGGGCTATTCATGCGCACTATCTTGAAGGAAGAATCGGGAAGGAGATTGAAGCCAATGATGATGGAGATTAATGCATATGCTGAAGCTTGATGTGCAGTATGGAATTGAGAGCAATGGAGGCTCCCTTTGCTAGCCACACAATCATTTAATGCATCTCGGGTTTCGTAAAAACATGGTATGACTAATTTTTCTGAAGGAAATGAAGCTTTTTTGACATTTTATGATGGAAATGATGTTCTTATGCGATGAAAATTTGTTTGAGTGCTGGTTGCATCATGTTTAATTGCTGTATTTTAGAAAAGTATAATTTCGTAATGATTTACATGCACTATTTAAATCTTGCAAAACCCAAAATGCGGTTTTTAGGGACAAAATGATGGTTTTGTCGTTTCGGGTAGATGAAATGTGTTCCTATGGGAAAAAATGAAAAATAAAATTGAATTTTAGTATATTGAAATGATTTCTATAAGGAAAATAAAAAAATAATAGTGATTATTGTCAAATAAATGCTAAAAAAAGGGGAAAAAATAGAAATACGCTTCATAAAAATAAGAAAAAATATAATGAGTGTTTGTGAATGTATGGTAGTGGCGGAGCATGAGGTTTAGCCTCAGTTTTCCCTATCTCTTTATCAAAGTTCGTGATTTATCACTTTTCATACATGAAAACATGACAAAATGAACCCTATGCAATGGAAGCAATACATAAAAGTAGGGGGTGGGGTGTTTGAATGATGCGATTGGGTGCGGATTATTGTTGATTTTGCTAATATAGATTTTTTTGTATTTTATTTAAGAGGATAGTAGCATGAGTGTTGTCTCGATGCTATCCTTACACCGTTGCAACGAGTTAGTAAATGAGCATTGGAAAGCCTAGTTGTGCACGACATGTTTCTAATTGAAAATGATATTTGAGCACATTAGGATCATCCACTTTTGCAAGAGCATATCAACCATGGTATTGGAATATGAAGAATTGGATGAATAGCACCTGTTTTCCATTATGATGACCTATGCTTGAGTGTGTATAAGACAACCTAATTTGTAGGCTAGTCAATCAATTTTTTGGAATTTATTTGGTAAGGGTAGGTGGTATCTCTTGGAATATGTTCAAAATGAAAGAGTGAAGCTTGTATCGTGTGTACTTTATGTTGGAGTAACACATCATGGGGCCAATCCCCGAGGTGTAGGAGAGTCACAGTGGAGCCATGGCAATCAATCGAGAGGTGCTTTCCTATGTTTGTGCTATGAGGTACTACGACCTAATACAAATGCCGAATCGACATTAGTATTTAGTGTAGAGTGAGTTTTAGACACTCCTGGCCCGCGAGGCCATGTGGTGGGGTTGTCTGTGGTGTGCATGAGAGGTCCGCCGGCTAGTTCCATAGCCAATGCCAGCCCGTTTTAGGTCCCATCTGTGGTGCGTTTGCCGGAGGCCGCCAATAAGTGGTGGTTCCAAATCTAGGGTTTCTAGGGACCAAACAGTTGGTTTCTGTCCTCTGACAAGAACTGTCAATCTGAAATACAAAAAGAGAAACGTGCTAAGAGGGCTAGACGGCTGTTGGAGATTCTAAGGCACTATTCTCCTCAAAGAAGTAGCTCACTACGTATAAGCGACAATGGTTCTAATAACCTAAGTGTCATAAGCAGCCCTTTGAGTGCAAGAGGAAGTCTTAATACTTCCCCTCTTCCAGTCAATCAACCCAGTTCAAGTGGGGGTGTAGTTTTACTTACACAAACTCCTGTTATCAATCCGGTTGTAGCCATGGCACAACCCATCACAATTCCAATAGGGACACTGGATTTACCGGCATTAGGAGCACCTTTGCCCATCATCCATGGGTTAGCAAAAGAACATGGGGAACTCCATATTGAGGAGTTTCAAACACTCATGTTCAACTATCAAATCCAAGACGAAGGACACTTAATGATGTTCTTCAATATGAAGTTAAAAGGAAGGGTAGCAGTATGGTATCACAGTCTAGAGGCTGGAACCATAACTAGCATTGACAAATTCTTCACGACCTTCCATACAGAGTTTGCTCTTGAGAGGGGTGGACAATATTGGTTGTGTGTCTTGAAAATAATATGCCAAGAGCCAAATGAGAATGTCCAGGCCTATGCCAAGAAACTAAAGCAAGTTCTTCGCAAACTTAATACTTATATATCCATTCCATCCCGACTGCACAGTTGCAATATTTCCTAGATGGATTAGATTTCAATATCTAGGTGCAGCTTAGTAGTGTTGCTTTGGCTGACATTAACATTGCTATTACCCAAGCAGAAGGAGTAGAGTCGCACTTGCAAGCGGCTTATGCAGTAAGGATAAATTAGAATGGTAATAATTTGGCATTGACTAATGGGAGTCAAGGGGACCCCATGACAAATGCGAATGGAAGAGGGAGTATCATGTCAAATTTGCATATGTTACATGCTCCTCCTAGTATGGCTATGCCTGTGGCTAGTTAGATGGCCCCACTAAATGGTGGAGGCCAAACAATAAACCCGAATGTTGTCCCATTAGGTCAGTGGCCAATTACTAATCAAGTGGTTAGGCCTATGGGATGACAGACAAATGATTGCGGCTATGAGTCGAGTGCCTCTAATGTCCTTGGCAAAGTTAAGGACATGATGAAGCACTACGTCGATATGATTAGCAAACAATATAGACAAATGCCATGGATGTCAATTTTCTTAAGAAGCAGTAGAATTTGATAGGGAGTTGACGCCCTGAAGAGGGTGTCCCCTCAAGATTTAGCTGTAAGGGGTGTGGTGGCCAACATTTCCCTAGGAATTTTCCTAATGTTAAATTTGATATTTGAGGAAAGTCTGGCCAGTTAGCTGCTACTTGTTGGAGTAAGATCAGTTCTCTCCGAAAAGGGAGTAAATTGCTAGGTCTAGTTAACCATCGCGCACCAGGGAATAATCTCCAACAAGATGGGGACCAAGGCAAATACTGCAACGAGGAAAGGCTACTGTAGAGGAGTTGCCTCATGGCAGCGGAGTCAGTCTTATTGAAACTTCTAATCTACGAGCCATAATAAGAGGTCAAAAGACTAAAGAGGGTGACAAAGGAACTATAAAACCTATCGAGCCTTGAGTCTTCTCAGAGTGAGAGAGCTCCTTTATCCTCTACTGAACTAGAAACAGTAGATGATCCATCTGGTAGTGAGACGTCATCGAGTGATGGATCTAAGGAAGGGTCCACTACAAAGGACATTTATCAGATAACATTGAATGAGTCGATAGAGCCTCAAGATCGAATAAGAGACGCAGAAGTTATTGAGTTGGACCTTGGTACGCCTATTGATTCACGGCCAATCAAATTAGGTTCCATGCTGAGTTCGGAAGACAGAGAGAACTATGTGTCCCTAATTCAGGAGTTTCGTGGCATCTTTGATTGGTGGAGCTATAATGAACTTAGAGGCATTCCTTCCAGCCTGACTGTGCATACCATTCCTCTAAAGAAAGGAAGTTGGCACTTATGTCAGAAAGCAAGGCATATGCCTTTTGAACTAAGGGACGGGCTGTTTGAGGAGTTTTAGAGGTTGTGGAAAGTGGGTTTGATCTTCCCTGTTCAAAGCATATTGAATGGTGCTCACTAGCTGTGATCAGAAAGAAGAAGAATAATCAAATTGTAGACTTTAGAGAGCTGAATAAGCAGACTGTTAAATAATACTACCCATTTCCCTTTATTGACCAAATTTTTGATCAATTAGCGGGTAGGGAAATATTTTTGTTCATGGATTGCTTTGCGGGGTATAATCAAATGGTGATTGTTGAGCAAGACAAGCTGAAAACGGCATTTATTACTATCTTTGATACCTTTGCATACCATGTGATGTCATTTGATTTATGTAATGCACTTGGTTCGTGGAAAAGAACGGCCAACAAGACCTTTGGTGACATCTCCCCAGAGGAGTTGAAAGTATTCATTTACAATCTGGGGGTAGGCACCACAAGGGAAAGGCAGTTGATTATTTTGTGGAAGTGTTTTGAGCGTTGCAGCAGAAAATTTTGCATATCTCTTAACCCCCGGAAGTGTGTCTTTGGAGTGCCTTATGGACTATTGTTAGGTCATGTGGTCAGTTCAGTAGGGATTGCGATTGACCGTAAAAAGATCAAGGTTATAGTCACCATGAGTCCGCCACATACTCCAAAGGAGGTGCATAGCTTTCTGTCATCGGCGATAGGGTATTATTGGAGGTTTATCAATGCCTTGGCAGAAAGAGTATTTCCATTGACTAATCTATTGTCCTTTAAGTGTCAGTTTGCATGGAGTGATGCTTGCAAGGTATCTTTTGATGATATGAAGCAAGAGCTTGCCAAAGCATCTATTTTAAAAGCACCTAAAAGGGGCGAAATGTTCTATATATTTTCTATTCAAAGAGTAGAGAGAGAGAAAGGGAAAGACTCCATATCCATGAGCCTTCAGGCTCTCAAGCTCATTCCTTCATTTCCACACACTCTACAAGATAAAGTGACCTAGTGTAAATGTAGACTAGACAAACTAACTCTAGTCAGGTCACTGACTGACTACTAACCCAACTTATTTAATGTAGTCACATGTAGACAGCTGTACACACTAGCTGTCATAGATGTCGGTCATAGATGAAGACACACTGACGGTGAGCTTGATTTCTAACACTCCCCCTCAAGCTCAAAAACAAAACTCAAATCATCTGCATCACTCCAAGTAGCTGTCTAAAGTGAATGAACTTATCTTTACCAAGTGAATTGGTAAAGATGTTTGCTACTTGGTCTTCAGTCTTCACATGCTCCAAGTCGATCTGATCTGCTAAAACCATTTTCCTGATGAAATGGTAGTGAACCTCAATGTGTTTTGATCTTGCATTATAAACAGGATTGCTTGCTAACATAACACTGCTCAAATTGTCACAGTACAGCTTGACTTTGCTATCCAAGTGTACTCCCAAGTCATTCAGTAACTTCTGTAACCACTTAGCTTCACATGCTGCTAAGGCCGCACCACGATACTCTACTTCCGTACTGGACAATGCAACTGTAGGCTATTTCTTACTCTGCCAACTGATCATGCTACTACCCAATCCAAATGCATAGCCACTGGTTGACCTCCTGTCATACGTGCAACTAGCCCAGTCAGCATCAGTGTACCCCATCAAGTCAAGGGTTTTCCCATATGCATAAAACAACCCATGATTTGTGGTACCCTTTACATATCTCAGAATTCTTCTGACTGCATCCAAGTGTGGTTTGCGAGGCTTTTGCATGAACTGACTGATCAGCCCCACAGCATAACTCAAGTCAGGTCTAGTGATCGTGATAGATCAAGCTGCCTACCATCTGTCTGTACATAGTAACATTCTCAATCTCTGTCCCAACATCAATTTGCAGCTTGACATTCTGCTCCAAAGGCGTATCCATAGGCTTGCAATCAGCCATACCATGTAGCAGCCATATGCCTTGAGGTGTAGAGACAACCTCAATCCCCAAAAAATATTTCAGCTCTCCAAGATCCTTGACCTTAAACTCAGCCTGTAAACATGTCTTTATTTCTGCAATCCCATTTTCATCATCTCCTGTAATGATTAATTCATCAACATAGATAACTAGAAAAACATAGCCACTATCTGTCTTCTTCGCAAACAGACTATGATCAGCATCTCCCAATCGGAAACCATGTTGCTGTAAATAACTGCTGATGCGAGCATTCCATGCTCTGGGTGCCTGTTTCAACCCATATAATGCCTTTTTCAGCCGACATACATGTGCTGGAAATTCTGGATGTACATGGCCTTCAGGCTGTTCCATGTAAACCTCTTCCTGTAATTCTCCATTGAGAAATGCATTCTTTACATCCATCTGCCATAGTTTCCAGCCTCTAGCTACTGCCAAAGCAATCACAGTTCTAACTGTAGCCATCTTTGCTACAGGGCTGAAAGTATCCTCATAATCAAGACCATACTACTACGCATACCCTTTTGCAACCAGCCTGGCCTTATATCTTTCCAATGATCCATCTGATTTACATTTTACCTTATACACCCACTTGCATCCAATAGGTGTTTTGCCCTCAGGCAACTGTACCAAATCCCATGTACAATTTTCAGCCAAAGCTGAATATTCCTCATCCATAGCAGCACGCCAATTCTCATCTGAAACTGCCTCATCAAACTTACTTGGTTCTCTAAAACCTGTTACTTTCGTCATATAAGCATAATGACGGGCTGAATATCCAGTGTAAGTATACCTGTCAACTGGTCGTCTGACCCTCTCTGATCTCTTGAGCTGTGGCTCACTGTGAGCTTGCGTCTCATGAGGCGGCACATAACGGCTCTGTCTAGGACCTGGCGTCATAACAGATGGAATCCCCAATTCACTATCTAAGCTATCACTGCTAGATGAATCATAACCTGCAGTGAGTGGACCTGTTACATCTTCAAAAGCCTTTTCTTTTCCCTTATCTGTTCTCCCCCTCACTGACATATCCGTGTCAGTGGATGCAGTAGTGCGACTCCGTAATCGTCCTGTCCAAGGACTCATTGTAGATGATACATCACCTGTCTGACCAGTCATGGAAGTACTCTCTGCAGGAGTATTTTCAGCATGACTCATACTGGGTGAGCCATCAGTAGGCACAGCAACAGGATTCCTATACCAAGATGCTAACTCATCAAATACCACATCTCTGCTTATGAGTGTCTCATGCGTAGAAGGTACATAACACTTATAAGCTTTCCATTCCTGTGCATATCCAATAAACACACTTTTCACTGCCTTAGGATCCAATTTCTTCCTCTTCTCATCCGGTATATGCACATATGCAATGTTGCCAAATACCTTCAAGTGTGAAATATCAGGTTTATGACCATACAGCCGTTCATACGGAGTGACATCATGAATCCTTGCTATAGGGGTTCGATTCAGCACATATATAGCAGTCACCACTGCTTCAGCCCAATAAACATTTGGCAGACATTTTTCATTCAGCATAGCTCTAGCTGACTCCATCAAAACCCTGTTTTTCCTCTCTGCAACACCGTTTTGCTGCGGTGTATAACTGCATGTGAGCTGTCTTCTGATCCCATGTTTAGCAAGATACCTGTCAAAGTAGTTTGAGACATATTCACCTCCTCCATCTGATCTCAAACATGATATGTAACAGCCCAATTCATTTTCAACATGTTTCTTGAAGTCTTTGAATGCATCAAACACATCATCCTTATGTTTCAAGATATAAAGCCAAGTGTACATGCTGAAATCATCAATAAACGAGACATAATATCATGCACCGCCAAAGGAAGCATTATGTGAAGGACCCCAGACATCAGAGTGTACCAACTGTAAAGGCCTAGTGCTGTTTTTTACATGTCTCATGAAAGGAAACCATGCCTGCTTCCCAAACTGACATGCAGGGCATACATGATCAAAATCATTATACTTGAATTTAGGTAATCCAAGTACTACTTTTTGCTGCATAGATTTTAGCTTTTGTACATTGACATGTCCGATTCTCTTATGCCAGATCTCTACATCTCTGATGGCACTCTCATCATGAGCAAACATAGCTGCTTTAAGTTCAGGAATGGTTGCTTCCAAAGTGAACATCCTGCCATCCCTTCTTCCCTTGGCAATTAACTTGCAGCCATTTCCATACTCCTCAATGAAACATCCATCCTTGTTAAACCTCACTTGCAGATTTTGTTCTGCCATTTGACCCACAGACAACAAATTCTTTGTTATGGTTGGTACATGTAAGGCATCATGCAGGCCTTTCTTCTTGCCATCAGGCATCATCAATGGAACAATCCCTTTATGCTTTATGTCATGTTGGGTATCATCCCCAGTGCATACATGACCATGTGTACCTGCAACCATCTCATCAAATCACTCTCCATGCGGGGTCATGTGGTTTGACACACCAGAGCCAATGTACCACCTGTCATCTCTGTTCTGCCTTGACGCAGACTTGGACACATGTTGCATGGCAAAAAGTCTATCAAGTGACTCATCATGAGCACCACTGGAAGATGCATAGTGCCCATGCTGTCTGCCCTTTGCCTTCATATCTCCTTGCTTCTTGTAACAATCCTTTGCAATATGCCCATACCGGCCACAATAATGACAGTCCTTGTCCTTGTTGGACTGATCAGTAGACTGCCAAGATCCAGATCCACCTCCTCTTCCTCGAGGTGATCTCCCCCTGCCTCTAAAACCACTAGATCCTCGCTGGCCCTGTGTATTGGCACCATGCCAATTACTCTGCTGCTGTTGCTGTCCATAAGTATTACGAGTGTCACCACGACCTCGAAATGAACCACGACCTCTAGATCCTCTGCCACGCTGGCTAGAGTACAACATAGTGTCTCTACTCTGAGATGCACTAGAACCTGTATTCAAACCAAGTTTGACTTCCTCATGTAGCAACAAAGCAACTAGCTCTTTCCAGCTAGGGGACTCTTCTCTGACAGAAATGGAAGTGTCAAAAGCTTTGTACTCTTTGCCTAAGCCATTCAAAGCAATAGCAATCATATCATCTTCTAATACACTTGAGCCAATAGTAGCAAGTTGATCAGCTATGGTCTTAATCTCCGTGGTATACGTCTGGATGCTCTTGCCATTCCTAGACATGTTGTTGAACTGCTGTTTCAACTGGATCTTTCTTGCATGTGTCATGGTTCCATAATTTTTCATCAGTATGTCCCAAGCATCCTTCGGAGTCTCACATCCAGTGATTTGAATTACCATAGCATCAAATATACATAAGGAAAACCAATGCAGCACCTTGCATGCTCTTTCATTCCATAGCCTGTAGGCTTTTTTCTGTTCATTTGTTGGATTGTGTGCAGGCAACTCAAGAGCAACTTCATCTCCTGTACATAAATCCCAATAACCTCTGCCAACCAGAAAGTTTTTCATTCTGAATTTCCATAATGTAAAGTTCTTATTATCCAACTTCTCTCCAACTATCTGAGTGATATTGTCAGTCCCATGTGCATTAGCCATGATGCAATAGACTGTCTATCAAGTGCCTGACTCCTTGCAGTCCAATAAGTATGACTGACTAAGTTCAGTCCGTAACAGTTTATGACAGTTTTCTGCACTAAATTGCAGAAAAAACCAGGGTATTTCAGCCCACTGACACCCCAAAACAACCCTCAAACAAGTGGTCTCAACTGTAGATGTAACTGTCAATACATAAGCTATGTGTTTACTTCAACTTAAGCTTATGTAACCTCACTGCTAGGGTACATACATGCAGTCTGAAAACTGTAAACTGTGAGTAACCAGCAGCAATTTCAAGTCCAAAACTGAGTGTGTCAACAAATTCAGTTTCAGGTTGCAGTCAACCAGAATTCAGCATACCAAGCTCCAAGCAGCTCCAAAATGTCTTTTGACCATGTCATACATTTACTTTGTAGTGGCAAGTTCAATACATGAGCATCTGAGTAGGCATAGACAACCTGTCTTCATTGACCAATGGCATAAACCTCATGAGCTGTTTGTAATTAACCAGGACAGTGTAACTGCATTTACTTCAGCTTCAAAATTCAGTTTTCAATGATGCTCATTGCTTGCTTCAATTCTCCATGCATTCAGCATGTATAGGCCAGTTCATATAGATGATGGAACCCCCAAGATGACCTGTATTGCTTCAGTAATGCACAGTACTTGTCATCGACTGTGTATGACAGTTTTCAGCCTGTTATTGATTTTCAGATCTGAGTATTCTGAGCAACTGTGTATGACAGTTTTCAGCCTGTCATTGATTTTCAGATCTGAGTATTCTGAGCAAGAGATCTCAGCTCCAAGACATTTGATCCAATGTATACATGCTTTGACACATTCTTGTGCTCCAAAGATGCCTTTTGAGTGTAGTACTAGGCTCCTGTGTGTCAGTAATGACTAAATGCATGCTATCCATTCATGTTTACAGCAGTTCAGAAATGATTATAGGTCTGTGTCTGTCACTCCAGCTCATAACAGAGCTCCCACACAAGCATTTACTCCTTGCACACTTCAAATACCTTCAATAGTGAGCATACATGCTCTATGAACCTTGTCCAGGTGCCCCACTGAAGATTGACAGGTTGCTGTCCACTCAGATCAGCAGGCGCAGATTTTCAGATACAGGTTGCTGTCCATTCAGATCAGCAGGCGCAGATTTTCAGATATAGGTTGCTGTTTTTCAGGAGGCAGTCCACGATTTTCAGACACAGGTTGCAGTCCACGATTTCAGGACACAGGTTTCAGGAGGCAGTCCACGATTTTCAGACACAGGTTTCAGGAGGCAGTCCACGATTTTCAGACTTAGGAGGCAATCCACGATTTTCAAAAGGCAGTCCACGCTGATTCCTTCCTTTGACTATGGCTTCATTTGCAAGTGTCCAGCTTCTTCCTCATTCCTTACTTCCATCTCCTTTGCACTGCAGGTTGTCATGCCCATTCTCCCACAGCCTCATGGATGAAGCTCTGATACCATGTTCAAAGAGTAGAGAGAGAGAAAGGGAAAGACTCCATATCCATGAGCCTTTAGGCTCTCAAGCTCATTCCTTCATTTCCACACACTCTACAAGATAAAGTGACCTAGTGTAAATGTAGATTAGACTGACTAACTCTAGTCAGGTCACTGACTGACTACTAACCCGACTTATTTAATGTAGTCACATGTAGACAGAAGTGGGGCATCGACTTTGTGGATCCTATTACCCCGTAATCTACTAATCAGAAGAGATACATTATAGTAGCCACTAATTACTTTACAAAGTGGTCTCAAAAGCACGGGTGACAAGGCAGGACAAGGCAAAAGAGATTGCTAATTTCCTACTTGAGCAGATCATCTGCTATTTCAGTCTGCCCAAAGGAAATAGTTTCGGATCGTGGAATCCATTTTTTGAACAAGGTGATTAAAAGACTGATTGAAGCATGGAAAATTACGCATAACAAGACAACCCTCTATAATCCGTAGGTAAATGGACAAGTTGAAAGTACTAATAAGCAGCTTGTGGGTATCCTATCCAAGATAGTCTCCGAAAAGAAATGAGACTGGGATACAAAATTATATGTGGCGGTATGGGCAGATAACACGACATTTAAGCGAGCCACTCGCCACACCCTATTTAAATTATTTTATGGGGAGAAGTGTGTCTTGCCCTTAGAAATTGAGTTTCCGACCATAAGATTTGCAATCAATTATTCTATCTGAATACTCTCCTCTCTAAATGCATGAGCCTCTAACTCACTTACTTTCTTTGGCTCTTTCCCCCCTCCTTTCCCTTGTATCCTCTCCCAATTACCATACCATTGCCTTCATCCTTGTGGCCACGTTGGATAGCAACCACCCAATTATTCTTGTTAGTGCCTCTAACCTATGTTGAATGGTCTTCTTGATCTCATGCTTCAATCTCCACTACAACATAGCTTACAAAACAAGTCACTTAAGTGACTACTAATCACTACTCAAAGACACATGGTTAGCAACTCCCAAGACTCCACTTAAGGAACTCCTATTATCATGACAAGGTAGAGAAGCCCATTGACCAAGAAGTTTGTCACTTACCATTTTGTAGACAAAGCATGAACTCTTCTACAAGATAGAGTAGCACGCCCCATTTATGCCAAGAATCCCATGACATCACCAATCATTTCAAAAGGGGTTGAAAGCTAAAATTCGAGTTTAGAATGCTCCAATAGTAATAACACATTTTAGACAAAAAACTATTAATAAGAGCCCATAAAATAACATCACCTCTTATTCCATACTATGTGAGAATGCATGGACAATTAGAACTGTGGAAGAGAAAGTATGGATATTGAAAGAAAAAAACAACACATGAACACAATAATTTCAAAATGAATGGGAAATGGAATTCATGAAATGAATCATGAGATGTGCAGCATAATACTAGTAGGTCACTGACACAATGATGGCCAATAGCAGTAGTGCTTCCAATCTCCCTCTCTCCAAGGATGCACGATGATATGATACAACAACTAAGAATTATCCTCATGATACCTTATGCTTGCATGAGATTTATAAGTTTATAAGTTGCCAATGAAAGGCTAGACCTAGTAAGTAGATTGGTTTATTAATAGTTTAGGTTTCCTCCTTTAAAGCTTTGTGCTTGCTTTATGAAGGGAGGTTTAGATGCATGTTGCTTTGAAACCTAGTCAATGCTACATCCTCATACATGTGCTTGAATTGAATAAGATTGAAGCTTGGTGCAAGTCCTAGAATGAATGTCAGTGGGGTTGTGTCTTCAGGACCTAAAATGGGCCCGAAACTAGCTCTAAGCACTAGTTGGGCCTCTTTACACTCAAAGAACACAACCCTTTGACCTCACCGCCAAGAGCGTCTAAGGGACACACTACCCTAACTTCTATCATAAATTCTGCATTTGTTTTGGATTGTAGTCCAATGGTTAAGCCTTCCCCTCACTCCTCAGAGGGAGTCCCTACACATATATCCATGTAAAACACCTCCTCATAAGCACAGATAGAAGGATTCACTACTCAACTAAATGTCGCGGCCCCACTGTAGCTCTCCTACACCTCGGGGATTGGCCCCTCAATGCGCCACTAACACAAATAACACGTATCTCACAAACTCCACTCTTGTTTTCAAATGTTCCAGGAGATAAGATGTTTCCTCACTTAATAGTTCCCCAAGGAAACTGATCGTCTAAACCTACAGCTTAGGTATCTCACATACTCCACGTAGGTTATATGTATAAATACAATTGCAATGCATCCAGGAATGACCATGTGATATGTGTAATGTAACTGTGTATGAACCATAGCGCTAAAAAAATTTATGATTTAGAAACCAACATTGGGAAGTGTGAAGATATTTCTTTAAATGATTTCAACCTACACGTAATGGTGCATTGCTAAGGGTCAGCACCGAGCATCCTCGTGCTACTAGACCCTCTTAAACTTAAATTATAAATGTCTTATATGGTATGCACAAGCAAATAGACCAGAAGAGGATGCCACATGGATTGAAAAGAGTACTCTCAACCAACAATACCCCCAATTCCTTTTGAGATGAGGACATCTCGATTCCTTAAGGGGGAGAAGGATGTAATATGTCGTTGTAAGAATCCCCCCCCTTTTTAAACCCAATTTTTTAAAAAAGTGAAAATTTTTATTACATCCCCCTTGTCAATGCTATCGGTTTTGGCGGAGGGAGGGGGAGTTGAACTACACGTCACGAGAGCCGTGACAGGAGGAAAAGAATATGACGATAACGAGAGCTGAACTTGCAATCGGCGAGGGTGAGGGAGGAGATGTCCATGAGATGATAGAGAACTAGAGGTGGCGGCAGCAATGATGAAGATGACCAAAAAAAAAAACAAGCCATAGATGATAACAAAGATGGGAGGGAGGGGCACATGTGTGCCACCTCCAACCCCCCCACTACCCTCCTCTTTAGCCCGCATGGCAACTAGTGCACAGGTGGTTGGAGTGGAGCTAAGGGGCCCTTTTCGTAGCGCTTCCCCCACAATTATTACCCACCTCACCCCTTTAAACCCTCCTTAAAAGGAACGATAATTTTCTATTCCTTTTTCTCTAACTATTACCCTTCTTCCCTTATAAATCTCCCCCTTCCTTACCATAGACACACTATTCTTCTCCCCCCCCCTTCCTACCAACTTGTGAAGGAGAGGAGAGGGAGAGGTAGTAAAGGAGAGAGAGAGAGAGAGAGAGTGTGTGTGTGTGTGTGTGTGTGTGCGTGTGAGAGAGAGAGAGAGAGAGAGAGAGAGAGAGGGAATGGAAACCTAGAGTAAGAGAGGAAGAGAGAGAGAGAGAAGAGGCCCAAGGACAATTCCTTACCTGGACGAAGCCTCAAGCACCCTCTCTCCCCATCAACACTTCCCAAGGTCTCTCCATTGATTGCTTCTAGTTGATAAGGAGATCGCAAAAGTCAAGACAAGGCATAGGGAACTTCGACACCAAGGAGTCCTCGGAGAGGAGTGAAGGTTGCATTCCAAGCTCCAGAATGGCCCCAAAGTGTAAACTCTCCCAAGGAACTGGAAAAGCCATGACTACAGAAGCAGGATCGGGAAAAAATGCCACCACCATGCTTATCTATACTCATCCAACTTTCTTTGTGACATGAAAGAGCTATCTCATAGTCACAACCTGGTCTCTTTGGAGTATTTGAGCACAGATGCATTAATAAGTCTCTCTACTGGTCAAGTTCTTATGTGATATCCCAACTTTAATTTTAAAATTTTCCAACTTCTCACAAAATGGACTTTAAGAACTCTAAAATCATTAAATAGAGAAGATCTTGAGCAAAAGGACCCGAGGATCATAACCCCAAATTTTCTGGATTGACAAGGACTATAGTCGCCCATCATGGAAGTTACCACGTGAATGAGAGTTATGAGTCATATTAGTCATTAGTATTGATGTGTATAATATGGATGGTCCAAAAATATTAGATTTTTGGACAAGACTAGCATGTTTTAGATATTATTTATTATAAATATCCTAAAAAGATATGAAATTTCTAGAACAAGATGTCATGTTTAAAAAAAAAACAAATGGTTTTTTTTAGCCATTTTGGAGATTTAATGCAAAAAAAGGATTGGAAAAATCGCGTGCATCGCGATCGTAGTTTACAGGCAGCAAACAACACTTCGAACACACAGAGACAAGAAGAAGGAGGAATCTAGAAGATTTCTAACCAAGTGTCTTGGCATTTTACCCCCCTTTCGGAGCCAATAGAACCATTAGATTTGTGATCTGAGCATCAGATTGCTGATTTTGCCAAGATCCCCTCCATAAAGAACTCTTCTTCTTAGCCACAACCCTTCCTCTCTAATTTAGCTATAAATAAGAGGGATGGGAGCCACTGAGAGTAATTTGAGCAAGAGGGGAGAGGCCCTTCTTAGGAGTATAGAACAAGAGGGAGTGAGGCAAGAGAAGTGCGAGCACGGGAATTTCTCGTCAAGAAGACAAGGAGCATACTATGCGAGCTCTCAAATTCAATTCCTCCATCCCTTCTATCCTATGCCTTCAAATGGAATCGAGACTCTTCTCAATTTCATGAAATATTTGGTGATCGCTTTCCCCCACCCCATCAATCAAAATTTTGTCAATCTAATTACCCCTAAGCTCCTTTGCCAAATTTCCCTTTTTTGCAGTCTTGTGATAAAGACCATGGCCCCGAAGAAGAAAGATATGAAGATCGCACATACAAGAGTTGCAATAACGCTACGAATACAATTACTACAAATAGTGTCAAGTGTTTTTGTGAAAACTGAAACTAGTCTAATTGTAGTTAGGTTTGATTTCTACTAGCTTAGTTGTTTGCGTGACTATTTGTTTTTTTGTTTTATAGTTGGATTTCTTGTGTTTGTCTAGCTTAGGATTTGTTTTTGACATTTTGTTTGATTTGTTGAGTGTGAAACTTGATAGCCTTGGTCGAGCCTGGTATTTTTTTGGATAGGTTGATGCTGGAGTTTGCTATTAGCTATCGAATATTGTGGAGCAAGGTTTGTTTTCTTGTTGAGACTCTTGCACATCATTGGGACTATGGGTTCACGAGCACTTCACATTGCACTTGTTGATGCACTGCACTAGGGGGTGGTCTCCTATTCTTATCAAATACTTCCATGCCATGGGTTGGGATTATGCATGTTTTGCACCATCGTCGAGTACTAGCATGGCATGAGATCTACTGCAGCTATATGCAGTAACTTTTAGATGTACATGCACATGAGAGATAACCTATCATTGAACATATCGCGAAACTCTTGGATCAGAGTGACATAATCCTCCCATTCCTCCGCACTAAGCATGGACCCTAGCTTTATTGCCCGCTCATCGTCTAACATACCAAGGTCTAGCTCGATAACATCTGCGTCCCTTATTCTATCTTGAGCTTTTAATGGCTTGTTTAGTGTTACTTGATAGACATCTTCTGTGGTCAATCCCTCTTTGGATTCGTCAGTCAATGACGTCTCACTTGTAGACACATCTTCCATTGTCTCTAACTCTATAGAAGACAGGGGAGCTCACTCACTTTGTGGTGATTCAGGATATGTATTGACTACCACACGTCTAGCACCTCTGCCAAATATCAATCTACCAACAGGTATATCTAATTGATAGTCTGCTTGCAAAATCCAAGGTCGACCAAGCAATAATTGGTAACTCAGACACCCTGCAAATTGGATTACCCTAAAGTCCAATAGGCATTCTACATTGGCAACTGTCACGTGGACTTTAGTAATGCATCCCTCTAGCTATCTTAGACTATCGTTAGCCATTCTAAGGATTGTGGAGGCATCTTTTTGAATCACAAGACCCAACCTCTCCATTAATTTAGAATTCATAATATTAAATGAGAATCTTGTGTCGACGATAGCATTATCCACTAGAATCCCATCAACATAGGCTGCAACCCTTGGGAAGGGATTTTCGACATGTTCAAAACAGTCATCCCCTACCTGCGCTATTCCCAAGGGTTCTACGATATAACCTGTATGCAAGATCTTTTTA
The DNA here is from genome assembly GCF_053477565.2 of Lygodium microphyllum. NCBI lineage: Eukaryota > Viridiplantae > Streptophyta > Polypodiopsida > Schizaeales > Lygodiaceae > Lygodium > Lygodium microphyllum. Next base: position 126,456,391 of record NC_141157.1, read on the forward strand.
AATTCTTTGCATACTCCTGGTGACAGCTTGATTAGCTGCAAGATATTCACGTCTCGTTTAACATCGCAAAGGGAGCTAGCTAAATCAAATTCATGATAATTTGCTAAAGCTCACTTCTCATGCCAAACCATCTGCTCTTTAGGACACTGCGCCAACTTTATTGCCTCTTTTTTAACTCTCACCTTATTTCTCAACACCTCTTTATCTCTCTTGGCATCAACCTTACTCTCTACGGGCTATTGATAAATACGACATATCCTAAGCCATACCCTATGGGTGTATCTTTGGAGGATACCACTTGTTATAGTTGACTCTGAGAATGAAGAAGAATAATGCAGGAGAAGATAACATGTAGCTCCTGACCTCTAATTTACTCCATCTCTCGGATCCCCTCCACTTTAGTTTATCATTTGGTATCAGAGCATTACAAAGAAGTACCATCTAGGAAAAGAGCTTGGCAGGGGTGAATTTGGCATCACGTATCTCTTGGAAGGTGTGTATGAAGATGACAATGTAGTACATCTGATGATGGAGCTGTGTGAGGGAAGAGAGCTTTTTTGATTGAATTGTAGCTTTGAGAGAGCTTAGTATGTACAATGACATGGGGAATGTCTACAGACCTAGGGGAGGGGAGGTCTCAAGTAGCAGATAAGTCAACTGATCGATAGATCTAGTGTTGGAGCCTTTGCCTCCTCCTCCTCATATCTCCATTGAGATGGGATCGATCGGAATCAGCTAGGCACGAACTGACGGCACTTTCCCTCTCATGAAGCACCCTTGGGTTTGCGTTTATTGGGCATCGGGGCTTTTCTCACTGAACCGACGTCTACTCATTTGAGATTTTCACAGTTTCAAACTCGAGAGTAAGCAGGATTCTTAAACCATGAATCAACTTGCAGGGCCAATGTTTGGCATCAAAGATGGCATCCTACTATTCATATGAACAAAGGTGCTCGAGGGCATGAGAGTATGTAGTCTGATGGAGTCGGAATAGATTCCATGAAATGTTTTCACCTTGGCACAAACAAATCTAAAAGTGGCAATGTTTGTGGACTGGCTGATATGGGGACAGGTACCAGAACTGAGAAGAATGCATTTTCTCAACTGAATAAGAAAGGGCAAATTTTGGAACACATAAATGCACACTCTACAAAGAAACTTCCTAGTGCAGCAGCCATGACCATTGTGGGAACAGCTGCAAGACAATTTTTCTCAACACATCCTCAATAGAAGGGCCTTCAGTGTTCTTGGGTGTTTGCAGCATTGTACAGGGTTCTGTTTTGCTTAAGGGAAAGTTGTACTGCATTACTATCTTGCAGAGTCTTGCATAGTTGAACTAGTTATTTGGAGGCAACTTTTTGCTCAAAAAATTCTAGGAAAATCTTTGTAGCTTCAACTTGATATTTACTTCCAACTTGGTGCAAAAAAACTACAAAAATTTTGCAGGAAGATGGTCAATTTTAGACCCATGTTTTGATGCATTTTGGGTCATACGGACATCGTTTGGGATCCGAATTGGATGTTTCTTGTTGGGAACTGAATATATGACATGTTGGCATCATGGCTGGATGTATATGATAGATTTAGGACACATGTATGACAATCATATTGCTGGAAGCTATTTTTACATGCATTTTTGGACTATTTTTGATGCTTTTTGGTTTGAGATTGGACCATTGATGTTCTGGATTGGGGCATACTACTGAATATCAATTGTGGACAGTTTGTATTGCTTTTTTTTTCTAAATTTGCAGCAGCCATAATGTCAGACATGGCACAGATCACTCAGATTGTGGGAGACAAATTGACCAAAGACAATTATAGTGTTTGGTCTTACAGGATGGAGAATTTTTTGATGGTTGGGTGGAGGTTCATGGGACCTCATAATAGGTGATGATGAATGTCCAGAAGTTCCTGAACATCCAATTGAAGAGTAAAAGAAAACGTACAAGGATTGGATAGGGAAGAACAAGAAGGTTTTACATTGGATCTCCATATGTATTTCAGAAATATTGATTCCTCATATAAAAAAGGCAAGCACTTGTAAGGAGGCATGGGAAATCATAGAAAAAATGTATGGAACATGTACAAAGGCTAGTAAGATACAACTCAAGCAGATATTACATGGTGCATGGAGAGGAAATCGCAGTATCAGTGACTATGTGGCAGAAATCAAGCAAATTGCAGAAGACCTTGCATCCATTAATGCACCTCTTGATGATGATGATCTAGTGTCAATGACACTAAATGGACTTGGACTAGCTTTCAAATCTTTGGATACCTCTATTTCAATTAGAGGAGGCTCTATGCCTGACTTTGAGGAGCTTATTGGATTGCTACTTATACAGAAGAAATCAAGTTGGGATTGAATGCATCTAGCAGTGGCAAAAATGCAGGTGGAGATAGTGTTTTCTATCACCAGAGAGGTCATGGTAGCTCATCTAGAGCTAGCGGCTCTTCACTTGGTCGTGGCAATTATGGTTTTGCTCGTGGAAGAGGTAACTTTGGTCTTGGTGACTACATGCATAGAGGCAAGGGGAGATCTTTTCCTAGAGGTAGAGGACGATCTAGTCCTTCTTCACAGAGAGATGGCACTTGTCATTATTGTGGGCAGTTTGGTCACTTTGAGAGGGATTGTTATCAGAAATAGAATGCCATGTCTAGGGGTCATGGAAGGACCCAATATGGTCACTATGCAGGCACTTATGGTGGTACAAGTTATAGACCTAGAGCTGGATTGCCTAGAGCTCACCTATTTGCTATGGAGCATGTGCTTGGGAGCATGACTCACCCTCTTCATGAGAATGGCTGGTTTTGGGATTCAAGAGCTACAAACCACATGACTCATCATGCTGAGTAGTTTGATAGCAAGGAGCAAATGCAGAATGAGGAATATCTTGCCACTAGTGATGATACTTTACATAAAATTACTCATATTGGTAGTGTGCCACTTGTTACTAAAAATGGAATTGAGAACGAGTTTAGCGATGTACTTTATCTGCCCACAATAACTAAGAACTTAGCATTGGTTGGTCAAATGATAGATCAAGGATTGCAGGTGAGATTCAATAAGTTTGGATGTTTCATTGAAGAGTTCCATAATGGGAGAACTGGCAGGGTAATTGCTCATGGTAGAAAGAAAGGGAGATTATTTGCCTTGGATGCAGGTACTCCAGTGATTCAAAACTCTATGTATGTTGAGCGAGGACATGGGCAAGATAAGGAAGTGGAATTATGGCATAGAAGGATTGGTCATGTCAATTTGGAAAGATTGAAGCAAATGCAATCGAGACAGATAGTCCGTGGTCTACCAGATTTTGGATATGTGAATTTTGATCATGTATGTGAGGCTTGTCAATTTGGCAAGCAATCCAGATTGCCATTTCCAAAGAGGGGGAGAATAAGCAGCTATCATTTGGAAATAATACACTCAGATATTTGGGGCCCATGTCAGAATGTTTCCATGAGCAGAAGATGTAGATTCTATATCACTTTCATTGATGATTTTAGTAGAATGACTTGGGTGTACTTTATGCAGCATAAAAGTGAAGCATTTGAAAAGTTTTTGGAATTTAAATCTATGGCTGAAAAGCAGTTTGGATGCTACATAAAATGTTTGAGGTTAGAAAATGGTGGAGAGTACATGTCATATGAGTTTTGTGATTTCTTGAGAGATCATGGTATCAAAAGGCAATTGACATGTAGGTACACACCTCAGCAAAATGGTGTGGCTGAAAGGAAGAATCGGATTATTGCAGAGGTTGCAAGGGTAATGATGAACCAAATGAACATGCCATTGTCATATTGGGTAGAAGCAGTGCATACTGCAGTTCACATTATGAATAGAACACCTACAGCCTTGACTCATAATATGTCATCATATGAGAGAAAGTATGGCAGGACACCCACTGTTGCATACCTTAGAGTCTTTGGATGTGTTTTTTATGTTCATGTTCCGGATGATTTGAGAAAGAAGATGGAACCAAAGGCTGTAAAATGCATTTTCTTTGGGATCCTGATGAGAAGAAGGGACACAAATGCTATGATCCAGTGAGTAAGGAAGTATACATAAGCAAGGATGTCAAATTCAGTGAATATGAATCATGGTACAAGCCCAAAATTGCAGTGGATGTTGATTCCTATGAAAGCAATGATGATGATGGCTATGGAAGGAAAATTTCAGCAAACAAAAAGGCTAAAAATCAGCATATGGAAGATGCTTTAGGACCTCAAGAGAATGTGGAAAGCAATGGCAGTTACAGTCCATAGAGTGGTAGATTGAGAAATGCACAAAGGAGTGCAGAAGTTACAAAAGGTAAGAGACCTATGGCTGAAAGTTCAAAAGATGAATCTATAGATGACGAATATGGCATTCCGCATGTTAAAAACACTTGGCACTAGAAGTGCAGGAAAGTATGTTCCACCACATGCTAGATCAGATGAGACACATGGTAGTGCACCTCAATTGAGAAGGTCAGAAAGGGTAAGGTCCAGTTGATAGATTGACTTATAATGGGTTCATGAAGATGCATTATGCATACATGGTTTCTTATGTACAACATGTGGAGCCTACTTGCTTTGAAGAAGCAGTAGAGAGCAAAGAGTGGAGACAAGCAATGGATGAAGAGATGGATGCATTAAGGAAAAACAAGACTTGGGATTTGGTGAAATCACCTCATGGAAAGAAATCCATTGAATGTAAATGGGTTTATAAGGTCAAATGTAAGTCGGGGATGGTTCTCTTGAGAGGTATAAAGTAAGGCTAGTTGCAAAAGGATATGCACAAACTTATGGTTTGGACTATGAAGAAACATTCAGTCCAGTAGCTAAAATGATGACAGTGAGATTGGTAATTGCTTTGGCTTCTATCTATGGTTGGAAACTTTATCAAATGGATGTGAAAAATGCATTTTTGAATGGCAACTTAGAAGAGGAAGTGTACATGGATCAGCTAGAGGGCTATGTGGATCCAAAATACCCACATTATGTATGCAGGTTGAAGAAGGCTTTATATGGACTGAAGCAAGCACCAAGAGCATGATGTGATAGAATAAGAAAATTCTTATGCAGTATGGGATTTCAACAGAGCAAAGTTGATTATTCACTTTATGTGAGGCATACAGAAGACTGTTAAAAATTTAAAGTGTTTTATGTAGTTACCTTGGTGTTTTTAAACGCCACCAATATCAATGAGAGAATCTACTTAATGTTTTTTATTCTTTCAATAACATTAGTTAATTGTGTTGAAATTTCTTATAAATTGGTTTAAGTCCAATTTTGTACTTTATGTCTTAGCTAACAAATAAGTCTTAATTGATAATAAAATTTATGTATATTTCTTTGGAAACACAAACCATTGGTCAAAGGTTAAATCTTTAGTCTTAGAAAAATCATAAACTTCTAGCTTGGTATATAAATATTCATTTTATGATATGAAAGTTCATTTAGCTAGTCAAAGTGTGAAGCTAGTTGAGTTTGGCCAAAGCCAATATCCATCTTGTCCATATATTGTCAAGATAGATAGAAATTTTGAATAAAATATATTTATATATCATGCATATACATACAAAAAATGTAAATGGGGTGAGAAATTATTTGACATACTTGCATCTATTGGTTTACACAAAAAAAGAACCATCACATCATAGGTTATCCAAACTTATTACTATATGGTATTAGATCAAGTTATTAAACCACACCTAGTTAGTGGTGACTCTTTTAAGGTCCTAGTTCATGAAACTTATACATGTCACTTTAAATGATGCTATATCTAAAAGAAAAAACTCGTATTATAATATCTTCAAATCCATAACATTATAAATTTTGGCCATGATAACATATTTTCATACAATTTTAGGACTCTTGTATTCTAAATTCTCTCTCCACTCCATCAAACCTTTGTATTCTTACATTAAACTTGGAAATTTCCTAGGTATATACTAGTTAAGCCTCCTTGATGTTTCCACCACCATACAACATATTTTGTTAGTATGCTAGAAAAGATAGAGGTGAAATCCAAATCTCGTAATAGCCACATAGCTTACATTCATCATTTAAGCTCTCAAGATGTGTGATCTCATATTTGTAACATACAAAGTGCCCTTTAAAGATAAACAAATGAAAGACATTCATTCAAAGTGGGACTTGGGAAATTCCCAAAATCTCTAATATGGTGTTGAAATGACTCCTCACTAGAGGCTTTATGGGATAAAGTTGGACATTAGCCATCTTAAGGTTTTTGGATGCTTGGCATATGTATATTTTCCAAATGAAAAGAGGAAGAAGATTGATCCAAAGGTAGAAAAGGCCATCTTTATTGAGTATGCACAAGATAGGAAAGCGTACAAATGCTATAATCCTTCTACTCATGAGACATTGGTCTCAACAGATGTAGTATTTGATGAGCTAAAATCATGGCATGAGAAGAAGATCACCTTGATGAATGATGATGATGTTTGTCAAGAGACTTATGTACATGTAGGTACAAATGAAAGTGCAGCAATTTTTGGGCCTTCTAAAGATGCTACTACATCCATTAGTCCTTGGATAGGTAGATTTAGGACTTCAAGATCTTTGCCCACTGACACGAGTATGTCAGTGAGGGGGAGAAATGTGGATAAGGGAAAAGGAAAACTTGATGATGTTACACGGCCACTCACTTGTGGTTATGACTCACCTGGCACTGACAGCTTGGATAGTGAGCTTAGTATTCCATCAGTTGTGACTCCTGATGAGAGACATAGATACATACCACCTCATGAGAGAGGAGAGTCTCATATTGCATCTCAGTTGAGGAGATAAAAAAGAGTCAAGAAGCCTGTGGATAGGCTTACATACAGTGGCTACACAGTGAAGCACTATGCATATATGGTAAAAGTCACTAGCTTCAAGGAACCCACAAAGTTTTCTAAAGCTATTTTGGATGATCATTGGTGTAAGGCAATGGATGAGGAATATTCAGCATTGGTTGAAAATGACACTTGGGATTTGGTTGATTTGCTTGAAGACAAAATGGCTATTGGTTGCAAATGGGTATACAAAGTGAAGTGCAAATCAGATGGCACATTGGAAAGATACAAGGCAAGACTTGTGGCAAAAGGGTATGCATAGCAATATGGTCTTGATTATGAGGAGATATTCAACCCTGTTGATAAAATGGCAACCGTGAGGATAGTGATTGCTTTGGCAGAATCTAGAGGATGGAGTATGTATTAGATGGATGTGAAGAATGCTTTTCTCAATGGTGATTTGGTTTAGGAAGTATACGTGGATCAGCCCGAGGGCTATGTACATCCAGATTTTCCTACACATGTTGTAGATTGAAGAAAGCATTATATGGGCTAAAGCAAGCACCTAGAGCTTGGAATGCTAAGATAAGAGCATGCTTGTAGAAACTTGGTTTCACTATGGGCAAGGATGATCATAGACTATTTACAAAGAAGACAAGGGTTGGTTATGTGATATTAGTCATCTATATGGATGACTTGATCATTACAGGTGATGATGTCATAGGAATTGGAGAGATCAAGGAAATGTTACATGCTAAATTTCACGTCAAAGATTTGGGTGAATTGAAGTATTTCCTTGGGATTGAGGTTGTCTCTACACCTCGTGGTACTTGGTTGTTGCAAAAGCAGTATGCACAAGACATGTTAACCAAGTATGGTATGTTGGATTGCAAGTCTTTGAGCACTCCATTGGAGCAAAATGTTAAGCTACTTGCATATGTTGGACATGAGATTGAGAATGTCACTATGTATAGACAAATGATGGGTAGCCTGATTTACCTTACCATTACTAGACCGGATCTTAGCTATTCAGTTGGACTAATTAGTCAATTCATGTAGAAGCCTATGAAGTCGCACTTGGATGTAGTGAGGAGGATCTTGAGATATGTGAAGGCTACATTAGATTATGGTCTATTCTATGAGCATGGTAAGCCTTTGGAGCTTACAGGATATATTGATGCTGACTGGGCATGAATTTCCTATGACAGGAGATCTACTAGTGGGTATGCATTTTCCCTTAATAGTAGTATGGTCAACTGGAGCAGTAAGAAGCAACCTACAGTTGCACTCTCTAGTATTGAGGCAAAGTATAGAGGTGCTGCATTAGCTGCATGTGAGGCAGCATGGCTCATGAAGCTTCTTGATGATTTGGGCATGCAGGAAGTTAGGCCTATCACACTCTATTGTGACAACATGAGTAGTGTGCTCCTAGCTAGTAATCCTGTCTATCATGCTAGGACTAAGCACATTGAGGTACACTATCACTTTATCAGAGAAAAAGTGATTGCATGTGACATTGATTTGATCCATGTGAGGATAGAAGACCAAGTTGCAGATGTATTTACCAAGTCATTGGCTAAAGATAAGTTTGTGCATTTTAGAGAGCTACTTGGAGTGAAGTACCCCACTTGAGCTTGAGGGGGAGTGTTGAGATTCAAGCTCATAGTCTTACCTTAGTTGAATAAGGTTAAGTCATACTAACTTAATCATGGTCAAAACTAGGTTACTATTGCTGAGATATCGAGCTCCACTCGTGATATGCCAGGGTGACCGTTGTGCATTTATGTCACCGACTTGTCAGTTGTTGCAGATGCGGTTGGTACACCGCCCATGAATAATAGCTAGATGACAGCTATCCTTATCTATTCTAGTTCGTGGCTCAGTTAGTTTGCCACCTTAGTTAGTTGAGTTTGGTTTGAGACCCATATATAGGGTTCTTCTATTTCTATGTACGAGAGTTCTTTTGGCTTACACAACTAAGAAGAGGAAAACTGTTTTCAGCCTCCACCTCTGTGTGTATTCCCCCATTGTGCAAGCAAGAAAGCTATAAGTGAGACTCCTTCCTTCTCTCCCACAATCTTGACATGGTATCAGAGCCTTGTTCGTGGTAAGGAGCTCAAGAAAGCAAGCCAAGCTCATGGTGTTCTGGTAAGAGGAGCACTGTTGCTTTCATTTTCTGTTTTGGGAGCAGATCTCTGCAGGTAGCACAGCCGAAAATTGCAAGAGTGCATTGTCTCAGGTTGAGACGCCCTTCGCGGTGAAGCAAGAGGGCAGTATATGCTGTGGGCAAGGGCTTTAGCCCTTGACGACCCTGTTTTTTTTTATTTGAGGCCATTTTGGGCCTATTTTGGAGGCGGAAGTTTTCTGCACGCACTCAAGAAAAAGCCCTGTTTTATGCTGTGCGACCACTGTTCTACAGGTCGGTGAAAAGTTACTGTAGAAATTGCATCATATGCCTGTGCGCAGAGACATTGGGAGTTACAGAATCATCCTTGTGGCCTGTTGATGCAAAATCGTCACTAGGAAGTGACTGTGTGGTCAAATACCACTTTCGTCAGTTTTGCAGATTTGCCCTTGTGAGGGTGAAGCTGTGTTTTTTGCAGTGACAGAATTTTTTGCAGTGTTCTGTAATGGCGTCTGATTCTCTCCACAGATTGTCACTGAAAAGCTTGACAAGAACAACTTCCAGGCATGGAAGTTTAGAATGACGAATTTCCTTATGGGAAAAGGATATTGGGAATTTGTTGCAGGAAATGAAGAAGAACCAGTTCTTCCTGATGTTCCCAATCAACAGCAAATGCAGGCATTCAAAGCATGGCATGAGAGAGCCATGAAAATTATGTACTGGCTGTCTATCAATATTTCAGACTCTATGATTGTGCATATTCAAGATGCAAGTACGCCAAAGGAGGCATGGGATACTTTGTCAAAAATGTATAGCACAAATACACAATCCAGGAAAATGCAGCTCAAGCAAGAGTTGCACAATGTGCAAAGAGAAAGTATGAGCATCAATGACTACCACATGAAGGTGAAGAAGATTGTAGATGTACTTGCTTCCATTGGGTCGCCAGTGGAAGATGATGATTTAGTTTCTGTGACGTTGAATGGTCTAGGAAAGGATTATGCACAGTTTTGGACATTCATTTCAGTTCGTGAAAGATTTCCTGATTTTGAGGAGTTGATTGCTCTTCTAATTTTTGAGGAGCAGAGAAATGGTGGTGCATCTTCTTCAGGAGGAACTTCAAAGAAGCTGTTTTCTACTCAAATGCTGGAAGAGATAGAGGCAGAAGTAGAGGAGGCCGATTTGGAGGCCGTGGTAGAAATCAGAATATGCAGCAAACTCAAGAAAACTAGTCCTATGGAGGAGGATGTGGTAACTCTAGAGGTAGGGGGAGCCAAAGAGGTCGTGGTGGATGGCAAAGAGGCCAAAATGCAAACAGTAATGTTGAATGCTACTACTGTGGTAAAATGGGTCATATGGCTAAAGACTGCTATAAAAAGCAGAATGACATCATGAATGGAAAACTGCAACAAGGAAATTATGCATCTTCTAATAGACAGGGTGATGACAGAAATGAACATTTGTTTATGGTGCAACACATGAACAATTCTGTGACAAGTGCAGAAGAAAGCAACGAAGTGTGGTATATTGACTTAGGTGCATCAAACCACATGACAGGTCATGCAGAATGGATGGAGGATGCAAGGAAAATGGAAAAACCAGGATTTGTGGAGATTGGTGATGATACTGCACATCCTATTGTGCAGATTGGAAAAATTCCTTTGTCTATGCAGGATGGGAAAAAGAAATACCTGTCATATGTACTTCATGTCTTGAATATCATCAAGAATCTGGTTTCTGTTGGTCAAATGGTTGAGCAGGGCTTGCAGATCAGATTTAATCCTCATGGATGCTTTGTTGAGGATATGAAAGATAAAGGTTGCTTGATAGCAAAAGGAAAGAAGAAGGGCAGAATGTTTACGTTGGATGCAGACATGTTTGAATTGAGTGCAGTAATGTTTGCACATGGGACCGGTGTAGTTGCAGATATTGATATCTGGCATAAACGCATTGGTCATGTTAATGTACAACGACTTAAATCAATGCAGGCCCAAAATATTGTTGCAGGATTGCCTAGATTCAAGGTTGCAGAAATGCATAAGGTATGTGAAGCCTGTCAGTTTGGAAAACAGGCAAGGAAACCATTTCCTAGACATGTTTAAGAGAGTAAGAAGCCATTGGAATTAATCCACTCTGATGTGTGGACTACTAAAGCTGCATCTCTTGGAGGCTGTCATTATTTTGTAACTTTTATTGATGACTATAGCAGAAAAGTTTGGGTGTATTTTATGAAAAAGAAAAGTGAAGTTTTTGGGCATTTCAAAACTCTTAAAGCTATGGTTGAAAAAGAAACAGGCTTGCAAATAAAATGCCTAAGGTCAAATGGAGGGGGAGAGTACCTCTCAAATGAGTTTGCAAGGTTCTTGCAGGAGCATGGCATAAAGCAACAATATTCATGTAGTCATATCCCACAACAAAATGGAATTGCAGAAATGAAAAATAGACATATTGGAGAGGTATCTCGTTCCATGCTCAATGAAAAAGACCTGCCAAATTTTTATTGGGCTGAGGCAGTTGCTACAGCAGTCTACATAATGAACAGGACTCCCACTGCAGCAATACATGGGATGACTCCAGAGGAGAGGTATACTGGTAGGAAACTAGATATTTCTCATTTAAACATTTTTGGTTGCATTGCCTATGTACATGTGCCAGATGAGTTGAGATCCAAGTTGGATCCAAAAGCTGAGAAGTGCATCTTTATTGGTTACTCTCTGCAGCAAAAAGGGTATAGATGATATAACCCTTCTACTCGTAAGTTTACAGTGAGAAGAGATGTTGTTTTTGATGAGATGAGTAGCTGGTATAAACCAATAAATGTGATTGATGATGTAGATGCACAAAATGGTAATGCTGCATAGAATTCACAGCAACAGTCACAAAATATTAGTGGACTTGGAGCGTCCTCTAGCAGTGGTTCACATTCTTCACCATGGACAAGCAGATTGAGATCAGGAGAATCTTCTCAAAGCAATGCAGATAGTGGTATGCAGGTATCACGAAAAGGAAAAGAGAAGGTTGATCAGCCCATGTTTGATGTGAATGCAGGTCACTCTTATGTGGATGGTGAATCTAGTGGCTCAAAACAGAGCATTGATGATGAGTTGGGTATTCCTTCTATTGTTACACCTGGAGTAAGGAAGACCAGGGATGTTTTGAGAGCACCTGGGAGTGAACCTACTTTGCGCAGGTCTACCAGAGTTAGGTATCCTGTGGATAGGCTGAAATATGATGGATTTACAGCCATTCACTATGCATATATGGTCAAGGTGATACAGGAACCAGAACCCACTTCTTTTGGGCAAGCCATGGGAAAAGAAAAATAGGAGAAAGCCATGGATGAAGAAATGGATTCCTTGGAAGCAAATGCTACATGGGAATTGGTACCTTTGCCTAAAGGTAAGAATGCAATCGGTTGTAAGTGGGTTTATAAGGTGAAGCACAATGAAGATGGTTCTGTGAACAAATACAAGGCAAGATTAGTAATCAAGGAGTATGCACAAACATATGGCATTGACTATGAAGAAACATTCAGTTCGATTGCAAGGATGGCAACCGTAAGAGCAGTCATTGCTATGGCTACATCAAAGGGATTATCTTTACATCAGATGGATGTAAAGAATGCCTTCTTGCATGGTGATTTGCAAGAAGAGGTATATATGGAGCAGCCACCAGGTTATGTGCATGCTGTTCATCCCGAGTTTGTTTGCAGGTTGAAGAAAGCATTGTATGGCTTGAAACAAGCACCTAGAGCATGGTCTGACAAGATAGGACAGTATCTTGTCACTATTGGCTTTCAGATTTCCAAGGCAGATTTCTCACTTTATGTGAGAAAAACAGAGAAAGGTATTATGCTACTTGTCATTTATGTTGATGATTTGATTATGACAGGTGACAGTGATGAAGATATCCTTCATGTGAAAATGCTATTGAAGCAGAAGTTTGAGATGAAGGATTTGGGAGAGCTACGTTATTTCTTGGGCATTGAGGTGATTAGATCACCAAGTGGGCAGAATGTGAAGCTGAGCGCAGATGCAGGTGAGCTTCTGGAAGACCCTACTATGTACAGACGCATAGTAGGAAGCTTGATTTATATGACTATTACCAGGCCAGATTTGAGCTATGCTGTTGGATTGGTAAGTCAATTTATGCAAGCTCCAAGGAAACCGCATTTGGATGCGGCTAGACGCATACTTAGGTATGTGAAGTCCACATTGCAGTATGGACTACTTTATGAGACTGGGGTTCAGATACAGCTGCATGGATACACTGATGCTGATTGGGCTGGTAGTATTTCTGATAGACGATCTACCAGTGGATATGTGTTCTCTTTTGGGAGTGCTGCAGTCACTTGGAGCAGCAAGAAACAGCCTACAGTTGCCTTGTCAAGCACAGAGGCTGAGTACAGGGGCGCAGCAATGGCTGCATGTGAGGTAGCTTGGTTGCATAAGCTACTTTATGATATGCATCAGCCTACAGATGGGCTAGTTGTCATTTATTGTGACAACATGAGTAGTATACACTTGGAAAATAACCCAATCTATCATGCTAGAACAAAGCACATTGAGGTACATTATCACTATGTGCGGGAGAGGGTTTTACTAAGTCTTACTGATCTAGTTTATGTCAGCATAGAGGATCAGGTAGCTAACATATTCACGAAGGCATTGGGCACAGAGAAGCTGCGCAAGTTCAGAGACCTTCTTGGTGTGCAGGAATTGGGATTGAGCTCGAGGGGGAGTGTTGAGATATCGAGCTCCACTCGTGATATGCCAGGGTGACCGTTGTGCATTTATGTCACCGACTTGTTAGTTGTTGCAGATGCGGTTGGTACACCGCCCATGAATAATACCTAGATGACAGATATCCTTATCTACTCTAGTTCGTGGCTCAGTTAGTATGCCACCTTAGTTAGTTGAGTTTGGTTTGAGACCCATATATAGGGTTCTTCTATTTCTATGTACGAGAGTTCTTTTGGCTTACACAACTAAGAAGAGAAAAACTGTTTTCAGCCTCCACCTCTGTGTGTATTCCCCCATTGTGCAAGCAAGAAAGCTACAAGTGAGACTCCTTCCTTCTCTCCCACAATCTTGACAACTGTTTTGTGTATGTGTGTTGTACTTGATTTGCCTTCATTATGTGTTGAAGAAATGGATTGAATAGGGAGCATGTCTTCTACCCTTCATGCTTGAGCCTTTGTCCATCTCTCTCACTCTAATTCTGAACGGGAACAAGGACTAGTTTGATAGGCTATATGTAGCCCCTATAGCTTCTTTTGACTTCTCTTCCACCTTATCCTATAACAGTTTTCTATTTGGGTAGTTTTCCATATGATTTTGTAGCAATCTTTTAGACAAGAGCAAGTATTTATGCTACTTTTTCCATTTGTACACCATCAAAATGTTTTGCACTATTTTTGAGGGCTAAATGGATCGTTCTAGGAAAATGCTTATCACAGTACCTTCTTTAGCCAATGCTTTATCTCTTTGAAATATAAATTTTGTGTTTCTACCGAAATCATCACTTTGTGGCATTTAGTTCCTAACAACTTCAATCCTTAAGACAATGATGGAAATCTCATAGTGTGATGAAGTTAGCTATCACTTTGAGGCATTTGAAAATACAAAGTTTCTATTCTTAAAACAAGGATGGGAATCTCATAGTTTGATGAAGTTGAATGTCCTTCAAGCTAAGTCTATTTCTCTTGATGATAATCCAGGGTCACCATTAGGCCACACAAACATTGTCTTAGATGCTTTCATAGAAAAGCCATGGAGCAGTCACGTTGTGATTGGATTTGTGGATCACCCACCCCCCTATAGAGGCAACCCCAAGGAATGGTTGTTGGGAACTTGCTTCACACAATTTAGAGATCATTAAGGGCCTATAGGTACCCTCTGAAGGTTCCATCACCCTCTCAAGCACATGGCTAGTCACCTAAGACACCACATGGCTAGTCCCCTTTCATTGGGCACACCTCCAATGGGTGGCGTGGATGGCCATTTTGACTTTATCACACCCGTTTATAGCGCCCCTCCTTACACGTACATGTACCTTCCCCCCTTGCCCCCCCTTCTCCACATGCAAAAAATCAAAAAGAAGACTCACCCCCCACATGCAAAAATAAAAAGAAAACATTGTAGGAGAATATGCAATTCCAAGCTCTCCCACAAATGCAAACAACTAATCAATGTGTAGCTAGATCGGCAAAGTGATAAAACCACTTGAAGCACTACTGGTCAAGTGCTTATCTATACTCATCCAAGATGCCCTAGAGCTGTCACAACCTTGTCTCCAAGCTTTGGAGTAGTGGAGTGCATAGGAATTAATGAGGCTCATTATTGGTCAAGTGCCTATCTGTGTGCATCCAATTGCCTTAGTGACATGAAAGAGCTATCGCATGGTGGTAGCAATGCCTCCATGCTTTGTGGTAGCTGGGTGGAGGCATTAACAAGGCTTAGAAGGTTGAGGTGATCCCAATGCTCCTGGGGTACACAACACTAGTGGTGGCTTCGAGCAGCGGAGAGAAGGTCCAACGGGCCATCTCAGGGCATTGGGGTAAATGGCTACTTGGTGAGTTAGACATCCCCTCCAAGAAAGAAAGCGTGAGAAGCAGAATCCTCAAAGCAAGTGTTGAAAATCACGCCTCATCAACTGGCTTGTGAATCTCCCTGGCATATCCTTTCAACTCTTGCCACGTATTGGGTTTCCTTTCAACTCTTGCCACGTATTGGAGTTGGGTTGGGGGAACAACCGTGCATGCCGTGGTTGCTCTAACTTCCAAGACATCTTGTTATTCTGTTTTTGGACCCATATGCCGTGACTTGCCCCCCAAAATTGGGGAGATCAAGTTTTACCCCAACAGGTCAAGAGTAGCAAAAATAGATGGATCCATCTACTGCAAGGTCTGTATATTCATTACCGATCTAATAGAGGGGGATCAAGCAGGATTTGCAAGAAACTCTGTTGGAAGCTCAATGGTGGAAATCTTGTCAGAGAGATGGATGTTGCTTGGAGTGCTTAGAATTCTTCATATCCAGTATAGTTGTTGAGATTCTGCAGTTTCTTAGAATGCTTGAGCACTCACGCTGAGACATTCTCCAATACTCTACCTAGATTGGCCATGAGTTGTAGCGAGGTAGTGTTCCCTCCATATTAGACCATCTCTTTTTATATGCCTCCACCATTTCCATCTTCCTAGCACGCTCACTCATTATCTCTTTGTATTGTTGAGTCCCAATCAAAATGAGCGATCCTCTGAAGCATTGCACAGACAATAAGGCTGGTTAATAAGCTAGTTGACTCCGAAGTAGGGTATGGTTGTAAAATTCCTTTGATTGTCTCCATGTCTCTTTACCTAGGTTGACAGATCTCATTCCAAGAGTAGAATGCATCACTTTGGTTCAAGAAGTGTGGCATAGGTGCATGGGGATGACTTTGAGCATTGACCATCCCAAAATCTAACAACTGCCTTTTTCCTTGCCAATTGGGCTCTCTGTTAGATTGCATCCTATTGACCTAGCCTCGTCTACGCTTCTAGAGTATGATTTTTTTGGAGTAACTTGCCCAAGAATGTATTATGGAATTTTGTGAAGGCTTATTCTAGCCACCCATCATTGGCCACTTTCTAGGCCTTTGACTGTTTCCAAACGGATAGCCCAAATTCACCATAGGCCTTGGTATTGGTGGGTTTCAGGGGGTACAACGAGTGCTTATTTTGGCTTCCCAAATCTAGGTGCAACTACCCATACAGTGTGAGGGTCATTGTACTTCCACACATCTCACAAGTTTGGTGTTTTCAGAAAAGTGCAGGGTGCTACCTTGGAGTGATATGTGGCTTGGTGGGAATCATTGAGTGTGAGCATTGGCACTCGCTCCTTCTCTCCAATAGAACCTACATTGAGTATGTTTATGATGATTATCAAGAGTGAGCCTAGCCTATATATAGGCCATAACAATGAAAAAGTCTATATATAAGCTATAACACAAAATCAGGTCGGCTCAAAATGATGACACTAGCTGGCCAAATTTTTGGTGCAAATAAATAAGTTGATTGCATCGTAAATTCCCAATTCACAAATAGTTACACAGACTCACACATGAACTACCTAATCTTTTAAAATCCTCTCTCAAATAGTGGGGGATCTGGTACAATAGAGCATATGATAATGGTGCATCATAGTATATACAATGATCATCAGAATAGGATGATGGATACCCAAGTAGTGGATGATCAAGCCAATACCAAGGTGCCTTGAAGAGAACTTGATGCCGATGTTTATCATACAAACTCCTAAAAACAAAGTAGTCATGTAGCTCTCTATGTTGGTCAAAAATGCCTCTCTAGTAGCATATGTGACCATCTTGTTAGCAATGCCTTTGAACGTACATACCCTAGATAAGGGAACACTTTGGCTAGACTACCAAAGTGTTTCCTTATGTGAGCTTGGACTAGGAGAAATACCAACTCTTTGCTCATCATGAACTTTGGCTAGACTACCAAA
Source organism: Lygodium microphyllum (assembly GCF_053477565.2). Lineage (NCBI taxonomy): Eukaryota > Viridiplantae > Streptophyta > Polypodiopsida > Schizaeales > Lygodiaceae > Lygodium > Lygodium microphyllum. Next base: position 126,473,808 of record NC_141157.1, read on the forward strand.
GTGTTTCCTTATGTGAGCTTGGACTAGGAGCAATACCCACTCTTTGCTCATCATGAACTTTGATGTCAATCTGAGCTCCAAGATCTCACAACCTACTCGATATGGAAGGGGCCCACTTTGGATCCTTTGCACTTCTATGATTGTATAAATGAGGCCCAACTTCCCCACTTTACTATGCCCTCAGACTCCCTCTTTGCATTGGAGAGTTGTGAGGGATGCTACATCACCAACACTAGAAAGTAGTAGTAGAGGGAGGGGTGGCCGTGCCATTTACATTCTCTAAAGAAGATGAACCCTTTGCACATTGGCATTTACCTTGGCTAAAGGATTGAAATTGGTGTTAGAGGAGGATAAGTATGACATTTTCTTGGAAGAGTCTCTATCTTACTTCTTTTTCACATTCTTTCATGAGGCTGCTAGTTCTTTGCAATCCTTGCGTTAATGGCCCTTTTGACCATAGTGATAATATTAGGCCTTCATCTTCTTTTTCATATCACTCCTCTTTGAAGCTACAAAAGACTCCTCATGGCCATCTTGTCAAGTGGTCTTGTAGAGTATTGAGACTACCCCAACAAAATCTAGAGGGAGCTTATAGAGTACAATCCCCATAAGATGAGCATCTAGAAGGGAAAATTGCATGTGCTAAAGTTGATCTTGCACTTGTGCAATAAAAGTAGAAAAGATTGGATAGTATCCTTTGGCTTGAACTTCATTTGCTAGATATGATCATAGAGGGTCATAGCATGCATGGTTGATAGAGCCTTGTATAACAATTGTAACTTCTTCTACACCTCTTAAATTGCCCTACACAAGAGGTAGCTGCTAGAAGGACCTCTTTAGAATTTCACAAGAAGTGCATAATAACCACAAGCATCATTTGTATCCCACATAGGAACTACTTCCTCGTGGTTTCCATGGTCCCAATCATTTGGAATAAGTTTTGGAATCTAGGGAGGCACAATACCTTTCAAAACCATGTACCATAGGGTGTTTTTGCACAAGCCAAGCTTTCATGAAATGACACTCCAACCTAGACAAATTAGGAACATGAAGCTTATCATACATGGAACAATAAGAAGGTGCCATTAGAGAGGATAAGAAGTAAAGATGAAAAAAAAAAGATGTTGAGAGAGAGTATAGTCAAAATGTTGAGAATCTGCTAATCACACCCTATGTATGCCCCTTTGTATGGAACAACTAGGCTAGGAAGATGCAGTTCATTCTAGGAAGAGAGACAGATCCCATAGGCACAGTGATGAAATGTGCTACCAAGCAATCCTATATAATGATGTACTTGACTATCACTTTCATATGATGATAATGCAATAGTACTTGTCTCTTTGTGTCAAGTCTCTGTGTCATTGTCAGTCCTACACAAGATTATGTTTATGAGTTCAAGTCTCAATCTTGAAACCTAATTCACTTGTGTAACAGTTATCTTCTTTGTCAATGTCAACATGAGTAGTATCTTCATCTTCCATCCACCATAGCTTCCACCTTTGCCATGCTCTAGATCCCGCATTTCTAACATGGTATCAGAGCGCAGCTGAGCATGGCTTAGCATGTTTCAGGTCCTCTCTCAACTCTCTCAGTCTCTCATAATCTCTATCCAGCTCAGGTCAAGTGTTTGACTTCATCTCCAACTCCATTTTCACTCTCTACCCCTTGGCAGCCATAGCCAACCTGCAACCTACCTCTGTTGGAGGAGCTGGATCTCCACTTACAGGGCATATCTTCTTCACTTGCTTCCTTCTGGGAAAGTGTTCCCCTGCTTCCAGAGCTTCTTCTTGACACATCAATCACTGATTTTGGGCAAGCATAGCTTCAGCATTGACAATTTTCTCAATCTCTGCCCTGTGTCTGCCATAGCCAAACTGGACCTGCAGTACTTGGAGCCTTCATATCTTCCTCTACAGACCTTATCTCCTCATGCTTTCTTCTGAGAATATCTTCTACAGTTCTAGGCGCAACTTCCCAGCATGAAAAACGTCAACATTGTGCGCAGTACGGCGTGCCATTGCTGATCTCCCCAATCTGGCGCAGTTTTTCGCAGCTGCCTAAACGACCTGCTGTAGCTCAGCATAGGGGTAGCCATTGAAGGGGCTTTTATGGGGCTTTAGTAGGCCATATAGTGGGCCAACTCCAGCTAAGAGGGCTCTTAAAAATTTTACTCCTACGTGCTGCTACAGTGAAAAGAACAGTCGGATCTAGGAACCCTAAACTCAGGCAGCCATAGCTTTGAGCTTCAAGCTCAGAAATTCATCAGTTACTCTCTCCTCAGGACTCAAACAAAGCTCTTGCCACTCAGATCTGACTAAACACTAAAGATTCTAACAAGGATTACTCATCAAATCACATCAAGGAGGGGAGATTTGTGCTTGGAAGATTTGAAAGAGTTGAAGAAATCAAGCAGCTCAAGCAACAACCACATCAAGCTCCTCTTCCAACTCATACTTCTCACTCAACTGAAGGTTTTGCTACACTTATCTACTCCAAAACTCAGTCTTCAGCAAGAAATCAAAACATCAAAATCAACAAGAAGAAGGTTCAAGAAGATCCAGCATGAACATCAGGCTCATCAAGAACAGTATCTATTGATACTTATCAAGTGTTATTTGACACTATTCTTCTTGTATCCTTTGATACACTTGAGTACAACACTCTTACTGATTTATATCAGATTTGAAGCTGATTCTTGGTCATATCAATGAAAATCAGGAAAATTTCTATGTGGATACACTTCATGAAGAGTAACATGACTTGTGTTGCTTATTTACATGACATAGAAGATGTTCTTACTCTACTTGCAGAAGGAAATGGAGCTACCTACACCAAAGAGAAATCAATGAATCCATTTGAAGATTCTGAAGACATGTCTACCACTTTGCTTGAGGGGGACAACTGGAAGAGCAAACTCAAAAATGCTACAAGAAAAGTCAATAAAGGAGCAGACCAAGAAGATCATGAAGAAGAGAAGAAAGATAAGAAGATTTTCCATGATGCTGACAAAGAAATAGCATATGCTGAAAAAGACCACAAGGGCCTATCGGTCCTTGTCTCTCATTTTCTGTTTTAAAAGCATTGTACCTGCCTTAATGTTCCTTTCATAAGCTTTGTAAACTCCTCATGTAAGCCTTGTACTACAGCCTCTGTACACTTTGTGAGGCCCCTGTTACAGCCTCTGGATGTCCACCATGTTTATGGTACCCACACTTAGCCTTTTCTGTGACAGCCTCTGGTGTTTTGCCATGTTTGTGGTATGCCCACACTTTGCAGGTACTGCTCTCACTAAAGCCTCTACACACTTTGTACTTTCAGGTTGTGATTGAGGAGGGGTGTTGAGAATCTGCCAATCACACCCTATGTATGCCCCTTTGTATGGAACAACTAGGCTAGGAAGATGCAGTTCATTCTAGGAAGAGAGACAGATCCCATAGGCACAGTGATGAAATGTGCTACCAAGCAATCCTATATAATTATGTACTTGACTATCACTTTCATATGATGATAATGCAATAGTACTTGTCTCTTTGTGTCAAGTCTCTATGTCATTGTCAGTCCTACACAAGATTGTGTTTATGAGTTCAAGTCTCAATCTTGAAACCTAATTCACTTGTGTAATAGTTGTCTTCTTTGTCAATGTCAACATGAGTAGTATCTTCATCTTCCATCCACCATAGCTTCCACCTTTGCCATGCTCTAGATCCCGCATTTCTAACACAAAACACTGTATAGACTATACTTAGAGTTAATATATAGTGGAAACAGAACTGATCACAAAATGATTATTGCAATAAGCTCTAGCATATGTGAAAATGAGCCAGAAAAAGTTCAAGCATTGGGATTACAACAAATAGACACAGAGAAACGATTGAGAATGTTGTCCCTAGCCTACAAGACCATCAAATGCACAAAACACAAGTACCAATTAAAGAAACATAAACTATGTGAGCGTTAAACATAGTCGTACAATAGGTACTAAAGGAAAAAGCAAAATGTAGACCATTGTTCACAAAAGATAGGTTGTAGAAGACTCGAAGCAGGTCGAAATTGCCCAAAAATAGGTTGATTGGGTATTAGTAGATAGGGAAAGGTTGATTAGCAATAGTGTAAGAAGAGGGTAGTCTTGTAATAATCGAAAACAGAACCATAGGACCTAACATGGACATTTGATATCACATCAGAAGTGGGTACAACAATAGAAGTGTGAGAATTTATCGTAATAGATTGCACAACATGAGAGAAGAAAGAGTCTACAAAGAAAAGATAAACACTACAAAAGAACTCAAAAAAAGAATTAGACTTGGAAATGGAACTCATATACTAAGACAAGAGATACTACAAATGTAATGTGAGTTATCGGCCATGTGGGTATTGGCACTAGCTCCCCCTCCAACAAAACCTGCATAAGTAACTGAGTATGATGACAATGGTCATCAAGAGGGAGCCCAACCTATATGTAGACAATAATCAAGTGATTGCATCACAAATTCGTAGTCCACAAATAATCTCATAGATTTACTCATGGACTACCTTATCTATTAACACTATGCAACCCACTTATTTATAGGTGAGAAACCAACCAAAGTTGTGGCTTTCTTTATGGCACAAGGAAACTTTGTAGCATTTTGAGTTTTGGGGTTGTTTAAAATGAGCTAATGAAGGTTTTCATGTGAATACACATTTTTAACACCTCATCTCAGGCTCAAAACTGGAACCAAGTGGGACTGCAAGCATAGGGTACTCTAAATTACCTTGAGAGGTCCTTGTGCAAAGCAAAAGAGGCATTGGTCCAAGGGTGCATGATGGGTGTCCAAGGACCTACCAAGACTATAGACTCAATGGCTATCTTTCCTCAAGAGTTTAAAGGCCATGCTAGAGAGGACGGGGCATTGGTTAAAGGATACCATCAACTATCCAATGGCTTATTGGGACCTAAAGAGGCCTACTGCCACAAACATATTGCACAAAATTATTGCTTTCAACTTTGCATTAATAAAAACAATGTGTTGCCACAATGATAATGATTTTTAGTTCACAAATTATCTCACCTAGCATGCACATCTTGTCTCTCACATGCATTTCTCATGCATTTCCTTGGCCACAACATCCACCTCCTCTAGTCCCATGCCTATTGAATGCATGAGCACATGTATATGGGCAATGTCCTTGTGCATTAAATTCTCCCCACTAGAACTTCAATTACCCCTAGTCACATAGTTTCCTAGTAGATTCGAAGCAAAGGCAAAGTGCAATTACCAAATTGAGACTCATCCAATCATACTACCTCATGCATGGGGTAACCTTGAAACTTAAGAAAATAGTAGAGCTCGTTCCATCATGTAGTCTTCTTGTACATGTGAATCAACACTTATTTGGTACCAACAACTCTTGAAGCCCATCAAAATCCACTAACTTTGGCTCCTCTTGATTTGGGGTTGTAGTAGAAACAGGTCCATGATACTATGAAAGATTACTCACACGAAACACTAGATGCTAACGGGAGCCCCAATTGATAAATCTTATCCTTGTGCTTTTTAACAATGTGAAAAGGCCCCTCTTTCAAGGTGCTGGCTTAGGTGAAAACTCCCAAAAATGCTTCAAATATGTCTTCAAGATATTTAGATAGCTCCATTGACCTTCTTGGAAGAGCAACTCATGCCGATGTTTGTCAATCTCCTCTTTTTGCTACTATTGTGCTTGTTGCATATTCTCTGAAACTAGTTTCAACAATTGATCCGTATCCACAACCAATTGATTTTCCACATAATTCCTAGTAGATGTATCCAAAGCATGGTTAAAGGTATTGCTAACCAACACCCATAAACTATCTCAATGGGCTCCACTTTGTAGAGGCATGGAACACCATATTATTAATTACATGCTCGATGGATGGTGGATACTTCCCCCATTTAGCTTGATGATCCTACTAGTAGCAATGAAGCATGGTAATCATGGTATGATTTGAAATCTCTATTTTTCCAACAATTTGTGGGTGAAAAGTAGCAAAGAATGTTAACTTTATGTCAAGGCCAAGGAAATAGAACAGAACCTTCCAAAGCCCACTAGTGAACTTAGAATTGTGACTAAACATGATATTGTTTGGCAAGCCAAAGCCCATTAGTGAACTTAGAATCGAGAACAAACATGATCCCTTTTGCAAACCATGACCTCAATACATGTGTATTGCTAGCAACATGTCCACTATTTCAATCCCCTTTCTCATACATACTCAATTTCGAAATTGAAGTGAGAAATGGATTTCCAACAATGCAATATCAAGGAGTTGAGTGAGAACACTTGTTGATCAGACTTGATGATAAATTCATGCCTAATCGAATATGCATTCACTTCTTTAAGTCATGCCCAAAGGCCAATATTTATCTATCATAGGTGGAATCATTTAACTCAATTACTTTGATTTTTTGACTTTCCTAACTTGATAGATGGCCATGCTACTCTAACACCTCTCCTAGATCATGATCCATGGCATCACAATTCATAATAAAAGGTTCATTGAAATCCATTAATCTCAACATAGGATTTGAAGAGTAAATAAGCTTTAAGTTAGTAGAATGATCTAAGTTTTCCTGTTTTAGTAGTCCTTTTTCAAATCAACTATATATCCACTATGATGAACTCCTAACACTACAGTGTTTACAATATTTTGATTGTACTCTCTCTCTATTTCTCTTCTTTGCTTTGTTTGCTCATCCTATCCTCTCCATATTGCACCTCCCTAATACTCAATTGATGAAAAAATTCATGGTCCCAATTATCTAACTTGGAGTGTTATGTGGTTTCAGGAGCTATTGTGTATTCTCAAACTCCAAATCCTCTTCCAGATGATTGGGACTATGACAAGTATGAGGAAGCTATGCTTACATGGGATACAAATGTTTCTCATTCATATTCTACTCTTCTCACTTTTCTAAGAGGTTCTATTAGTCACCCTGGAGCCCTAAGAGGAACACCAAGTAAAAGGTGTTTCTACTGCAAGAAAATCTATATTGAAACATCAACAAGCTTTTATTTCATTCTTTTGAGAACCAAAACAAGGAAAAAAACAAATCTTCACGCAGCATCATAGTAGATATCTCCCACAAATTTAATAGAATCAACCATAATCTTCAACATCTTCACAGAATCCATCAATAGAAAAAGTAACACAAAAGAATACACCATTTTTGAATGGAAATCAATCACATAGTATTCATCTTCAATGTCTTCATAGTTCTCTCTCTATCTCTCATAGTAGATACATTGTTTTTAGGCATAGAACTGAGTTTCTCTCACTTCTCTCTCTCACATACTCTTGCTCTCTCAATAATACATCATAGCCTCACTAAAATAATCTAGAATGGCACTCAATTCTCCTCTCTTGGTTATGGATATACCTCCCAAAAGGTATGTCTGATGCAAAGAGGCACCAGAGACATCATAGTGTCCTATGAGATCTAACTTCTGTCATTGTTCTTTTGTAACCTTCTGTGAATCTTCATCAGTTACTTCTTCACTTCAATTAGCTTGAATAGAGCTTACATTCATCCTTTCCTAAAAAAAAAACAGTTCCCAAAACATCCATGCATCCAACATAACACTCAACAGAAACGAACAGAACGGAACACAGAGCAATAGGACTATAGCAGAACAGAAGAACAGAACTACAAAAGTTACAGAGCTTTACAGAAGATCAACATAGACCATAAAAATCATAAAAACCAAACCAAAACCAATTCAATTTTTCATAAACCTTTTAACACAACCTCAACCATCTCTCAAAACATTCATTCAACCATCTCAACTACCAAAACAGAAAGAAAATAGAAGAAAATCAGACCTTACAGAACCAAACATAACAAATTACAGAACCCTACATAACAACATATCCTCATTAAAAACCATCATAAACCCTTCAAACATACTCAAACCATTCCAAATACTTCAAAACATCTTCAAATTCAAACAATCCATCACCAAAAACAACCATTCAGCAACAAAAACAACAAAAAATTAGCCCAAAAAACATATCATCATTCTAGCACTCAACATATCCCCACACTTAGAAAGAAAGCATCCTCGCGACCTCATAAAGAAAATGAATAAAAGCTCTAATATTTTCTAAAAAGAATCTTCAATCCAACTCAAATCATCAGCTACTATCACGACCCCAATATATCAGCTTCATAGAACCTGTATCTAAAACACATATGAAAGGAAAACCAATAACACCAAAAACCATTCCAATACCATAAAACCAAAATAACTCAAACTATTAAAGGATATAAGAGTTCAACATCCAAAATTTCACTGTAACCATGTTATAACCATCATCAGCAATCTTCACAGCTTCATCTTCATCACTTCCTCACAATATAAAAAAAACAAACAAAACCCAACACAAAAAATACCAAAATACAAATATAGTTTGAAAGGCACAAATCCTCAAAAAATTGGAGAGAAAGAAGAAGTTTCCATTAAGAAAGAGAGGATACAATCATGAAAACCCTCCTAATAAGTAGGATGAATGTATTTTTTCTTAAATTGCATACTAAATTTAAGACAGTCTATGGCTTTGTTCTCATCTACGAAGTACTGAGGTACATTTTGGAGGAACTGTAGATAACACATCCTTTCCAATGAAATTATGAACCTAGTAGGGAAGGCCCATGCAAAGTAATACAGAACTTCCATGTGAGCAACAACATCCTCATTTGGATTAGTCAACAACTGTGGGATACTCTTTCGAGTATTCAGGGTGGACTGCTGATGCATGAAAGCAAGATACCAAAAAAAATGAGCTGCAAGGCAAACAGTGGTATCCCCAGAAGTAACATGTACTCTAGCAAAATGGAGGTAAGAGTTCGAACATGCTGCAGAGGTATCCGAGGACCCTAGAATAAAAGGCCAGGATCCTGTCACAAAATCATGTAGTGTCCATGGTCGTCGACGAAGTATGTCACTATCATACCCTGGTGTATCCAACACTATTTGAGGAGGAAGGTTAATGTAATCAGATGGAGAGGGCAATGGAATAAAAGGGGAAAATTGTAATGGAGGATAGGATAGATCATAAAAGGAAGGTAAATGAAGGGATAAAGAAGGTGGAAAAGATGGAGAATACATCAAAAAGGTATGAAGGGATTCTGCTAGAAAAACAAAAGGAATAAGAGGAACGATAGGTGGAGGTTCAGAAGGAGTAGGAGGTAATGTAGGATCAGCAATGAAAGGACATGTAGTAAAAACAAGAATATGAGGAAATCCTGAGGGGTAAAGGATAAGAGAGGAATAGTGTCAAGACTAGATGAAAGAAGGGAGACATAAAGAGGGAAATGATAAGACATGAGGAAATAATAAAGAAGATCTGCAGGATCTAAGGGATAAATAGAACAACAAAAATTAAGGTCTTGAAAAAAGGACTCGGTAAATAACTGGTGATGAGCAATGAAGCTCAATAACTGAGATTGTAGAGGCTGGATATCATATTTATGAAAAACATTTCTAAGTCGACGAGGCTCCAAAGCAACATCCTCCAAAGGTGGATGCCAAGCATGTCCCTTACACCAAAATGATTGCTCATGATAGGTTCGCAAACTCTTTGCTAGCAGAAGCTCAATTGAGTGCACATACATCACTTCCTGTAAGATGACATCTCCCACATAAACATTCAAATCTTCTTCATCAGAGATCTACAAATGGCCTATAAGATACATGAAAGAGAGTAACTAGACCTCATGGGAAATCAGCTCATCCACAAAACGATCAAAAACAACTCTCAAGAGATCCATAGGCCAGAGACTTGACCATCCATCCTCTAGAGGCTCCAAATCCACATTGCTTAAGGATATATATAAAGCAAATCGTTGCTAGTTATACTTCACCCAAAAGGAAGGAGGAGGTGACACCAATTCAGTATAACGGACAACATCATTCTGCATGCAATCCATACGCTGCTGAAGGCGTTCAACCTTAGCTGAGAACCCATCACATAGTTTAGCTTTTTGTTGCAACTGATCAAGCTCCTCTTTGGAAGACAAATCAGAAGATACAGGAGCGGGAGGAGAAATAGAAAGAACAACCACTCTTTGGTTAAGTTCTTCAATAAGTTTCTTTTAGGACTCTACAATTTCCTGAGAGTGCTGCAACTGTTCCTCACTAGTAGCAAGTTTACTAGCCAAAGTGACCATTTCCTCAAGGGCAGAATTTTTCTCAATCATCAGAGATGCATTCTCCTCCTCCAATTTAGCAATCTTAGATTCCAGCTCTTGAATAGCTACCTTCTGTGAATCTGTTAAGAATGTGGTAGTAGTCATTTGGTTATGGATATCATTGAGTGTAGCCCTTTCAGAAGACAGATCCTCCAGTGCCTTACTCAACTGATTGGTTAAGGAATCCACCTTGTCTTGCATGGAAGTGTAAACACTTGTGTATAGTGTTTGAAGACAGGAAGTGAGGGAGGTTTCTAGAGTAGACTGGACATTTGAAACCATCTGGGGAATCATGGGTCCAAATAATATGGTTTGTAAAGATGAAGGAATCTGCAAGTCTAATTATCCTTCCTTTTGGGCTGCAAATAGATTGGTACAAGAGAGGAATGAAGGAAGGGCACTACCAAAAACAATAGGAGTAATGTGTGTATTGGGGAATCTAGTACAGGAGAATTGGAATGATCCTTCATGCGAAGGCATTTCTTGCAAGAAAACACAACAGAGGACTCTTCATCTTCTGAATTGGTTGCATAGGCCGAGGAGAAGGAACTAAAGATGTAGACTGCACTGGTAAAAGAGCAGGATTGGGCACTGGAACACCACCAAGAGGAGGTGCAAAAGTGAGGATTCTCTGCAATAAGGTACCATAAGAGACATTACTGTTTTGACCCTTCCATACTCGCTGGAAATGTTGATCCATCTTTGATAATAGGAAGCCTGCACAATCGAATTTAGCACCCTCTAGAATCTTCACAGAAGCTGTGAACAGTTCTTTGGATAGATACTTGGATACAGACTTGCTCGGTTCTAAAGGAACTGACATAGCTACTTCCATATGGGAGAAGAGATATGGGCAACATATACCCCTGAACTATTAATGAGCTGGTTAAGGAGCAAGGGGGTAGAAGTTTCCTTCTTCATCAGCATAACAATCTCTTTAGTAGTGAGTAACTGGTATTAGCTACAGATAAACATAAGGTGCGGTTATAAACCAGACCAAACTGGTTTTTGTAAGAAGCCAAGAAAGAGTACCAAAGTTTCTCATCCACAAACGGCAGTGTGAGGGCAACAAATGGGCGGAGGCCTGCGCGTCGGATACAATCCGCCTCTAAAAGGAGGGAATAATCATGGACTGCAAGGCGAACATGCTGTACCACAATCAGAGGGGTAGAAGTAGGTGACTATAGCAAAAAACCCACACACACAAAACTAGGAAGACAAAGAGAAAATCTGCAAAACCCACAAACAAAACCTCCATTGAGACCATCGATAGGAAATAGACTAAGAACCAGGCTGACTTGACCAAACCACCCCAAAAAAACCACATCCTACAAAAAATTTGACATGACCTACGCACATGTGTGACCGAAAGCTTCATGCTATGCAGCAAACAGGCACTCTGTATTCCTGTATCAAGCACGCAAAATAAAACAAAAATGGCACACATACCGTAGCCCAGACATGGACTCAAAAAATCATGATTGAACCAAATGTTTTGACTAAAAATAGAATAAACACCATATGGACCAAGCTCAGATTAATAATCCCAAATCCCACGTAACGTTCAGTGTCCTACAGTGCGGTGAAGTGGGTGGGTGAAACTAATGACTCATTTTTTATTAGATAATTCATTAAACACAATTCATTGTTAAGTTAATCTGTTAATGCATGGTGAGTCGGAAACGTAGCCCAACCCCTCTTAGACTTGACACGACTTGACTTGACTTGGTCTCTACTGATGCAATTCATTGTTACAATTACATGATGTGTGGTACTTGAATGCATGCATGTGTGACTTTGGGGGGTTTATTTTAATTACAATTTAATATGTCTTTAACGCGTGCGTGTGTGCACTTGTGAATGGTTTTTAATTTACAAATTACATGAGTTAGGTTGCAAAGGTGCACGTTCAAGGACAGGGTCCCTTTTATAATTAACGTCCAGTTCATTTTAATTATAATTTTATGATGTGCATTCTGTTAATTGGGTGTATGCAACGGTCAATTGATTTTATTTACAATTAATGGTGTGTTATGGTGCAAGTGAGAGAGGGAAAAAAAAGAAAGGAACCTGGCAATGTCTGGGTGGACACTCGCAAGGTCTGAAACCATGTCCTCCAAAATGGAATGCGCAAGCAACACAAATCCACAAAAATGGACAAAAGGTCGACTAACAATAGTTGTCATGTTAGATAGAAAAAAAACGAAAACTAACTAACACCTGGACTAAACAAAAACAATATACACATGACCAAAATAAAGGAGAAGATGTGGATTGAAATTTTTGTGGGATATTTTGATTTGTGTGGTTTTCTTGTTTTTATGTTGTGTGTGTGCTTTTTTTAAGTTTTGTTTTTTTGTTTGTTGTTTTTTTTTTAAATAGAATAGCCAAAAAATCGATTTGTCCCACGATGAGGGTTGAAAACCATTCTGTTTCAATGTGATGGAAATGTTCTTATTATGTTTGGGAGTTTCAAAGGATGTGTTTATGATAATGACATTGTCATAATATTTTTCCAAAAAGAAGTATTTTCCAAAAAATATTTTAATAATTTCTATTCCAAAAATGCCCAAAATGGAAAAAAAAGTGAATGTGATTTTTTGGAATTTTTTTAATTTTTAGGTATTTTTTTGGAATTTTTATCAATTTCCATCATTTTGTGAAGAATTTTAGGCAATTTGGATTTTTTAGTAATTAATTAATGGCATTTTCCACAAAGAAAAATTTTTAAACTATGAAAAAAATTTGCAATAATTTTTTGTAAATTTTTAGAATTTTTAAAGGTGTTTTTTTATGGTTTTTGTTTTTTGTTTGTTTGTGAAATTATTTGCGAGATTTCAAAAATGAATACCCGGACGTGCAGGTGAACAATCGCATGTGAACAGCAGGAATGACGCACACCCACGAACAAGTCTGACGTGCGTCCTCATGTGTGAATGCACGCAACAACCACCGACACCACGACCACGCACAGGGAACCCGCTTCAAAATAACACGGCTGCGACCACGATGCGCGAAGGGGGGCTGAAGAGGGGGTGGGAAAAGGGGGGCTTAACAGGGGGTAGAGGAGAGAGGGCTTAAAAAGGGGTGTAGGAGGGGGGCTTAGAAGGGGCATAGGAAGGGGGTTTTAGAAGCAGGGGTGGCAGAGAAGGAGGTGGTGGAGAAGGAAATGGGGGGAGAAGGAGGTGGTGGAGGAGGGAGGGGGAGAAGGAGAGGCAGGTGGTAGAGGAGGAGAGGTGGATGAGGCGGGTGGAACACTACAAGATATAGGCCTTATACCGACGTTTAAAGTGACAAAAATACAAATAACAAAATTTGCCCCCGTCATCGCAAAAAGTATCATTATTGGCGACGCCATAGAACAGTTGGTATCATCGTCGCTATCAGCGTCGGTATCAGCATCGCATTTGCGACGCTGATACCGACGCCAATACGGACGTTGACAGCGATGGTTTGCGGCGTATATAACGACGCTAATAACGACGCGAGTAGTAAAATTTGTGACGCTAATAGCGACAGTAACAGGGAAAAAAAAAATTTGTGGCAGGGCAGCTGTGTGCTTTATGAGAGCCATACAAAATAGTTTCTACACTACTGTGTACAATGCACTTGCAAACAAAGACAATGTATACTGAAATCATAAAACTGATACATGAAATAAATACATGATCACATAATAAGCAATTGGTACAATCATGACAAGATATCACTAATACATAGAAAATGTCTACATAGATCAGACGACTCAAAATAAAGGTGTGTGAGCTCCAAGGATCCAAGGGTGAGCTACATATCCTTGTCCCCCAAAAGCTCGTCCCGTCGCAAAGGAGCATCGAACGAACTCTGCAGAAAAAGAAACAACACATGAGTCCACCATACAATAATGCATTCAAATATCTCATGGTAACTACGGACAAGGAAGATGAGTGACTTACAGGGCCGTCGCATCTATACAATCGGTCGATCAATGAAGTGAGACAATGCCTCTCTACATATCGAGTCTCAAGGCCAGTCGGATCGCAATTTGTAATGGAGTGCTACAAAGAAAACAAAATGCTAACTGTTAGAAACATGATTGTCAGTACAAAGAATATTTCAAAAAAATAAACAAGCAAAACAAAAGAAAAACTTACAAAGTCCTCCAAATATGTCCTGTGGCTGCCACTCCCAAGATGATGGACCACTCCGGCCTCGAGTCGTGCCCTCGCCGCCTCGCACTGCTAACTCCAATGTCTTGGAGAATCTGTAGCCTCCTCCCTTAGTTGGTGCCAGTCGTCTGCATCTAACCACTCGGGCTTTGCAGCCCCACTTTTGATTGCCTTGCATACGTCGGATCGTCTATGCGACATGTATGCACGCATGCAATCCATCATCCAGCCCATAGAGAATCTATCTACTGAGGCTGGCATCGGAAACTCCTCATGCAAGGATGCTACTATGTAGTCCTTGCTCCCCTCCGGTATGTTCTTCCAATGATCCAAGACGTTGTGCCGAAAAACTTGTTGGCACAACTCTCTCATGCAAGTCATCACCCTCCTCTCCTCATCATTCATGATGATGGCTCCTGACCTACTATCGACTAGATATCCATAATCCCCTGGAGTCTGCCTAAGATGGATCCTCTCCCATCTGCATCCACGCTCTTGGGCATATCCAAGAGACCCTTGTGCATTTGGTGTACCGATTGTCGGGGTAATATCTCTCGGAGTGGCACCCACAGGGGTGCCACTGCTGATGGCTGAGCAAAAGCCGGAGTAATTGAAGTAGACGTCCCCACAGGTGTGACAAATCCCTGAGGTGCCAGCTGAACGATGAGACGGAGACACCACGTCCGTGTCTCCATAGCATCCACCTGAGCCTAAGCCATGCTCCTTGGAAGGGCCACGAGAGCGAGGAGTCGCATCTGTACCCCGTGTCGACCGCGGGCTCGCTGCCTCTATATCTTTGCAGCATCCCCCTAATCCCGATGCACTCTCTCCCTCTGGCCCAAGTCATGAGCATCGAGCTCGTCTGCTTGAAGCCGAAGCATCCGATCGCACTGAAGCAGATCTAGCATAGCGCTTTGACAAAGACTGAGACAACTCCTGGTCTGCCATCTCTCTAAATCTTGTGATCTGGTCTGGAGACATGCGTGTGAAGATGTCCTATAACTCCTCATCGCTCATCCCTCGACTCATCCTGAAAATGTCACCTGCACAGACAAAAAATGATGTTAGAATAATCAATTTAAATCATACAAAGCACAGTAATATAAATCATTTTTAGAAAATCTCACTTAAAATGCATATCTTATGTACCCTTATAAGCGATTGGTCAACGAATTGAGTAAGTGGATGCTCCAAGTATGAAGTATCCTATGGTCCCATATTAATCTCCTGACACAACTCCGCATACACTGGAAGGTCGATAGACATGTCATCACAAAAGAATGAGTCCACCTCATTCTCAAAGAATTCTTGGACTCCTATATTTCCATCATTGTTAGCTGATGCTGGCTCCAAGATTTTGACAGCCTCCACCCCTTGCAATATCGACCCCTCTGTTTGCATATTATCTTCATCTATGCTCGGAACATCGCTTTGATCATATACTCTCGCACTTCGGGGAGTTGAAGGTATAACATACCACCATCAAGGTTGTCGGGGGTTTGGATAGAAGATTACCTATTCACAAACACGTACAAGAGAGTTCAAACCATTGTGACATAAACCATGTCGTCATACAATTAGCAAGCAAATGAGTCCATGCACCTGTCCACAATGGGTTGGCAACACAAAGGTGTCGCGCAAATCCATCCATTTTTTTTCGGAACCTATTTCGAGAAATCCAGATGGACCTCGTCGAACTGTTGCTCTAGCTCCTCCAAGTACCACTTTGAATCACTATACATCGAATAGTATCATGGAGAAGCTACGGTAATCCACCGTAACAATACTTTGCAAGTTCCCAAAATACTCCATCTCATTCACAACTGTGTTTGGATCCGTTGCTCGTCGCCAGCTCTCTTGCTTGAACCTTGCCATGATACCATTGTCCATTGTGGAGCGCATTTTGTCAATACGCTCCACGCAAAAATGCCGTCCATGCGACCACGCTGTACTATATATTTTGTATTGTACATTGAAACGCTCAAATTAGATGTCGCATATAAAATTTAGATACGATAGATTCTAAACCCCTCATCACCTTTGGACTACATCCCCTCAAGAATTCCCACTCCTCCATTGAGACCTCTGTCCCTTCGTGAGACGTTGCGGTCAAAGCTCCATGCAACCATCGCGTTGACATAAACCGCGGCATCTCCTCCATGCCTTCGGGATATCAAATCAGTCGATGACGCGTACTACGTCGGAATTCAGTTCGCGCTTCCTCTCGATCTTGCCTAGCGATTTGGTACTTGGCGAGCCATGTCTCCATAGAGGCATGGTGCAACATACAAAAGCGGTTCACCTTCTCTTCCATTGAGGCATCCATTCTTTTTTCTACCCCGTTTCCAACCACCACATCTCGAGTCAGTCTATCATCATCCTTCAGCAACCATAGCATTTCATTGTCTGGTTCCACCGTTGGTAGCCATTGTGAAATATGCACTAGCACCTCAGACACCAACCAACCTTCAGCCATGCTACCTTCTGGCCGAGCTCATTGTCACACAAATCCTTTCAGGGTTTTCATGAAGTCTCCAAGAAGAACATCCATCGCGTATGGACAGGTCCAGCAATCTCCACTTCATCTACAAGATGCACAAGAAGGTGAATTTGTATCGTGAGCATGCTAGTGGGCAAGTATTTCTCAAAGAGACAGACCGTCTCCACTGCTCCCCACCTTGTGGATTCAATAGAGGACGTCTTAATCTCCTTCTGTGACATCCATTGCACCAAAGTCGACAACCTGTAAATGGCCCCACGTATTTCTGGAGTAAGACATCCTGCGATCGCGATCGATAGTACAAAGGCATTATGAATAATGACTACATTCCAAATAGCAAAATGCCCACGCGAATTACAATCCATTCGTAGTACAAATCTGACATATCTTATGCTAGTCATGGGATTTTAGCCTTGATAATTGGTCGTCTTTAGAAAATACAGACCTGAGAGAATGCATCATACCCGTCGGAGTGCGGATAGACTTGATTACTTGCTTCACAATGCGCTCTTCTTTAGTGGAAAAAACCCAAGGAGCGCGAGGAAGCTGCACGGGACCATCAGCACTCGACTAGGCCAAAGCGCCTCCATCTTACCTACCTCCTTCAAATCCATTCGTGCCCCTATAGTGTCTCTCTTTCCTGTGATGTGGTCCCATAACAAGCTGCCCACATTCTTGAAAATATGCATGGGATCCAACAAGTGGTTGACCTGTAAGTGGGTCCAATATGGCAACTCGTAGAAAACTGAGAACCGCCACATTCCATTTGGATGTGATTCCGCATGGACCATTTTCAGCTCGTACCAGCTTGCGGCGTTCATACATGTTGGAGGTCGTCCAAGGAAACCTTCCCTGAGTTCATGATCCTCTAGCAAGAAAGCAGCGTGTCCTTGATATACCATCTTCTTCATGGTTCGTGACCTTCGGGAGTCTAACTGTGGCCCGCACAATGGACATGCATGATAACCTAAGGTAACCAGACCTTTTCCAACACCACGACCTAGTGAATACTTGCTTGAACGAGATAAAATATAGATATTACCAACGAGAACGGAGGCCTGCTCACCTGAGCACTCTTCGAATCTTGGAAAGTCATGCATCGTCCACATGAGAATGGCTCGAATATTGGCTGACCGCTGACTATCGCACCTACTCATATCTTGCATAGTGACCCCCTCCTCCCACAAAATCTTAAGCTCATCGACTAATGGACGAAGATACACATCCATATTTTTAACTTTGTAGCGACCGGGGATGAGCAAGCTAAGGATGAGATGTCCTTTCTTCGTAGAAAGCCATGGAGGAATATTGTAGTTGACAAGGACTATAGGCCACACACTGTAACAAGTTGAGCACAAACTGTTAACCCCAACACGAAGAAAGCAAAAAGAAGTGGAAAAGACGCAGGGCAAAGGCGAAAAAAAGGTAGCCCGACTGAAGAAAGAAAAGGAGAAAAGGCCAAAAGCGCAAGGGCAACCTTAAAAGTCCAAGGCAAAGGCAAAAGGGGAAAGGCGCATTTTAAAATAAAAAGGCGCACCCTGAAATCTTGTAAAAGAGCACCGGGCTCTCACCCGTGCAATTTGTAAATGTAGACGGGCGGTGGAAAGGAAGCTAGGAAGATAGAAGGACAATGGGAAAAAGGGCCTAGGCGGCCATGTAAAAAAGGGAAAAAGGGGATGACCGCCCAAAAGGGATTTAGGGTTTTGTATATAAAGTTGAAAAGTGAATGAGAAGCTCATTCTTGTGTGTGGCCAAAAGTAGCTCTCCTCTTCTTCTTCTTCTTCTTGTTCTTGCTTGCTTGAGCTTGTGTTTGAGAGAGGGAGTGTGAGAGTGTGAGGGAGTGAGTGTGTGAGGTGAGGGACCGAGGAGGAGAAGCTCTCCATCTTCTCCTCTCTTCTTCTCTTCTCTTCTCTTCTCTTCTCTTGTCTTGCTCGCGGCAATGGAGCTTGGAGCATGGAGCTTGACGATGGAGCTTGCTTGAAGCTTGCACTTGGATCGTGGAGCTACCGGAGTGCGCGGGAGAGGAGGTAACTCGAACAGCATCAAGGTAAGCTCACTACACCCGTAGATATGGATGGCGCGTCGGCTATGTGAGAGGTAGCCATTAGTGCTCGGCTTGGAACGCTTGAAACAATAAGCGGTCCGAGGGTCTTGGCGGTTGAGTGAAAGCTCCCACATTTTGGTTCCGTTGCCGAGACCTACGGATTCAAGCCTTGAGCGCTTGCGCACTTCGAATCGAGCATCAAAGTAAGGGTTTCCCTGAACTGGTGCTTGAGATAGATAGGAAGGGAGGGGGTTGAAGATGGTATTCGATCTCCTTGGTAAGTAGGTTTTTTGCTTTCTGTGATTTATGTTGTGGAATGGAGTAGCATAGGTATTTATTTTGTGATTTGGATGCATTTAGGGTAGGAAAAAACAAAGAAAAAGAAGAAAAACAGGCAAACAACAGGGTTTTCTGTTGCTGTATAACAGGCTAAAACAGGGAAACAGGGGACCAGATTCAAGTTCTGGGAAGGCAGGGACAGGGAACTGGCTGTGAGGTTCTGCAGTGCTGGGGAAGGACCTTAAAAGGCCTGGGAGGCCAGGACAGACCTCATTTCCTTGGTTTGCCTTGTGAGAGAGAGAGAGAGAGAGAGAGAACTTTTGGTTCACAGGACGAGGAAGCACTGCCCCGATTCCTAGGCATCGGTGATTCGTGCTGCTTCAGGTGAGTCTGGTGTTTTCCAACAAGTGCTCTTATTAGATCCAGAAAGTCTGTGGTGATTTCGTGCACCAGACAGTGAGGACGGGACAAACGCACGGGAATCGCGCCCGCCGCCGACGCACTCGGACCAACTCGCAGTGGTCCGATTCCCAGAATCGGACCACCCGAGTTCGGGAGTCGGACCATCCGATTCCCAGAATCGGACCAGCCCGATCGGACGTGCCACATGGCACTCGGACCAACCCGTCCGATTTTGAGAATCGGACGCTCGGACCAATCCGTCCGACTCGGACACTCGGACGAGTCCATAATCGGACCAAACAGAATCGGACGAGGCTGTCCGATTCCCAGAATCGGATCAGCTCAGAATTGGACCACCCTGTCCGATCCGATTCCCAGAATCGGACGTGACCAAAATCGGACCACTGGTCCGATCGGACCCACCCAAAATCGGACGTCCGATTCTGATAATCGGACTCCTGAAAATCGGACATCTGAGAATCGGACAAAAAAGTGTCAAAATCGGACAGGTATCTAGAACACAAATTTTGACACATCTAAACCCCGCGATTGACCCCTAAGGCTACGTAGAGCTGAAGGCACATCACAGATCCATAACCGGGCTAAAATTTAGAGCACGTAGTTCAAAATTTGGCTATAACCGGTCCTCCAAATTGCATATGGCGTCCCCTCCGCACCTCCCCCGAGTAGGTTGGAGAGAAAACACGCGCCGTGACAGGCCTTCCAAATTGGACCCTAGCATAGCAATGGCTCTACATGAGCATGGAGTCCCACTTGCAAGAGAGCAGCCAAAAGCCCATACCCGAATAGAGACAAACAGAGACCCTAGAACCTCAATGGGCCAATCTAGCCATCAAGGGCAAAAAGGCCACACCACGAGGACACAAAGACATTGTGTTCATACCATGTCGAGTCAGAGCGAAATGCAACATCAGCAAGCGACAAATGCCAAGATGACTAGACGTGACACTCTTGACGAGAGATGTACCTTGAATAGCACTACACTGACAATCCAAGACAGCAGTGGAAAATCCACATCTGGTCGTGTAGTCGAGAACTCAAGGGCATCTATCAGGAGGCTTAAATTTACAAGCCAAGACCCGGAAGATGAAGACATAGTACCACCTGCTTATCTTAGGGTCAAACTCATCGCGAAAAGAGAGCATACTATCGATGCTCTGATTGATGAAGGAGCAGATTTTAACATCTTGACCTATGAATCATGGACCCTACTTGGCCAACCAGAGCTCACACCGACTAGTGCAACTCTTAGCCCTTATGGGGGACACCCACAAGCACTCATGGGGAAGTGAAAAATCCTAGCAACTATTGAAACTGAAAGCTTGCCTATCCTATTTCATGTTCCTCCAAATAGTTCTAGCTCCAGGAAAGAAACCCTCCTAGGAAGACCCTTCAAAAGGGCGACCAAATGTGAGGCGGACTATGTAGCACAGAGGATACACCTGACACTACCGGGTGTGAGGATAGTCACCACCTTTAGCAAGGGTGACCTCATCGAACCTCAAGGGAAAGGCAAGGAAGGTGATGACATAACAATCGCGCCTACAAACGAGGGCAAGGACTTGTTGGAAGAGTTGATACAAGCACAGGTCGAACAACGAGAACTAGTGAGTGAGGCCATGCCGGAAATAAGAAGGTCAAGAGACAAGGCCAAGGACAGGGTTTGGACTCACAAATATCGTAGAAGACCACGAAAGAAGCCCATGCCTTATAGACGGAGGCGTCGATGGAGATCTAGCACAACGCCGCGATGGATATCCAAAGAGTTGCTACGTGCTCAAGGATACTATGCAGGTAACCAATGGATTTGGGTTCCGAAATCCCCTGCTGAACCGCCTCCATCAGCTGAAGGCCAGAGTGCCTCAAAGGCATGGCACAGGAGGAGATCTAAGAGAAACTCTAGGTCTCAAGGCAAGAAACCAGACATGACTGTTCGAAGGAAAGAGCCCCAGCCTAGCATGCTAAATAGACAGATGTCATACGTAGCCATTGAGCAGGCACAAAAATCGTTAGCGCCCAAGGAGCCTTTGATTCCCCAAGGGGAGAACAAGCATCATAGGCACAACATTGCTCAAGGCAAGGCTGATTGCTCAACAAAGCAAATGGCACAATCGTCTAGTAACCTCGAGCAGATCATTCAGCGAGTGCCAAGTCCACCCAAGAGTCCTAGATCTCTTATGCCCTCTTCTCCCAAACGGGCACAGGAAGCACCACAGCAGTTGTCAAGGGCGACTGCTCAATTCCAATCACTATCTCCATCTAAGCTTCCAATCGTCAAAGAGGTGGGACATGATGCCATCGGTAGCTCTCGACCCAAGGATATGCCTGAGCCACCTAATGCAACTAGATCAGCTCATGTTTGATCTACACAAATGAGTGCTCAAAGGCCAATGAAAGACACAACCACTTCTGATCGCCCTAGGGACTTGACACCACAATCCACCAAGGGTAGCCAGCCCACTGAACTAGCTGCTACTACTTCCAATCAGGGATTACAGCAGTCACAGCCCTTGGCCGTGACAATACCCTATGTGGAACGTGTCCTTAGTAGTTTACTTGTGGAGGAGGTGTCGCAACCAAATCCCTCGACAACTCCAGCACTTTCAAAGTGCCTAAAGCCTAGGCTGGAGGAGTTACATGCAAGGGAGTTGGCTGAAGAGCTAGACTCCCTGAAAAGGGAGGCAGTTGTGCCCTCACAGCTTGGTAAAGCAATTCGGCAGGCCACGACTGTGTCCCATGAGGACACACTAGAGAAGGGAAATGCTGAGGCCCAACCAAGCACATCAGCGGTCGACCTAGCCCAAGGTCTTGAGCCATTAGATGCACCTGCGCTGACCAAGAAAAAGAGGAGAAAGCAACGAAGAAAACAACAATCACAGGTGGTGGACCCCAAGAACAATGAGATGAAGAGCATCGGAGAGCCGATGAATAACGCATTGAGTCCATCCACCAATGAACCCATTAATGCATCTCCTAATAGCGGTGAATCCTCAGACACATCCATGTGCTCTGAAAAACTCGAGCAACAGTTGCCATCAACGGTTGCTTGCAACACTCTATCCACTGACAATAGAACTCACATTGATCAATCAAGAGTGGATACAATGCTGTCACAATAGGGTGACAAGGTCCTACCAGTCACACCCGAGAAGAACCATGACAAAATCGCAGCAAAACCTCAGGAGCAACGTGAGAACCCCACGAGCATGAGAAATCCTAGCGTTGACCAATCTTGCTCATCTAGGCCTGAGCCCCCAGCCATGCTAAAGCCTAAGGAAACTCTTAGAACTTTGCATGAGATAGCAACTGAGCAAGCCCTTGTTGAACATAGAAGTGTCACAGAATGCTTAACTGAGTTGGAGGCTAAGCTCAAAGTGGTCGCACGAGTCTACGTCCTTGTGGACATGGGCACAATCCCCAAAGAGCAGCTCGGAGATTACTTGACCTTTCCTCTAACATGGGAAGAACAAGAACATCTTAACGGGCACTACGACACGTTCCTGCATGAACACATGCGACTCATCCCTGACGAGGAGGCTGACGAACTGCGCTTAACCGTCACGTTCAATGAAATGCTCTGCCGACCGAATCTCGTAGACATAGAGCAACTAAAGCGACTGTCAGCAGGCCAGAGTCAATTTGAGCAGTGTTGGTGCGAAAACCGCGTTGTAATGGCCGAACTAGGGGCTCAGATCATGACAGTCTCTGAGGAGCGATTGGCCAAATGGCGATCCCAAAGGGACCCAACCTATGTGGCACCAACTTCCCTTCGAGTGCTGACTGCCATTCGAGGTACAGACTTAGCTAGAACTAGCCAAGAGAACGCTCTGTTTGATAAGGTTCTCACTGAGGAGGAGTTACATATTGCCAGTAGACTCGGACAAGGTTCCATGCTACTCGATGTGGCAAAATATCTATCGGTATTGAGTAAGCTGCCACGAATACTAGATGCGTGTGCCACGCTCCAGTACAATCCTGAGTTCTACAATTGGTTTCTATCCTCGTGAGGTGACATGGATTCGTATATGTATAGATGTATATATAAACAATGATTTTTGTGTTACCCTGTATAGATACTATCAACACACACAAGCAATGATAGTCAAGTGCAGGGAGAAGAGTTGGGTTTGACAGGCTAAGCTCCTCAGGTCCCCCTCTCATCATGCTTTAAAAAGCTGTGTGACCATCCTCACCTCCAAGTGAAGGGCATGCAACCCACATTACCGCCATAGGAAGCCTTGACCAACAACTCTGATGGTGTAGACAGGGTATAGTCCCTTTCTATATACCTTCTTCCCTTTCCGGTCTATCCTTCCGAGGAGGAGCCCTGCCTAAATCCATGACCGCCAGCCAAGGTAACTCGGCATGAACCAAGATCTGCTAATGGCAGGAGGCTAAATATACATCACGGGGGCCATCCCCCTACAACAAGCATTGCATGCCCTACCCCTCCCCTCCTCGTCCTATGCGCTTGATAACCCGCTCTATAATCCCTTACATATGAATGGTCTTATCATGTAACAAATCCTAATCCTTGATTCGCATCTTACAGGTCCCCTTGTGAGGAAAGCATGGAGAACCAAGGGCAGCTAGCTTGCAAGGACGCTCTCCGCAGCCGACGGGA
Source organism: Lygodium microphyllum (assembly GCF_053477565.2). Lineage (NCBI taxonomy): Eukaryota > Viridiplantae > Streptophyta > Polypodiopsida > Schizaeales > Lygodiaceae > Lygodium > Lygodium microphyllum. The sequence goes on from NC_141157.1 coordinate 126,498,034, forward strand.
ACATGCAGCACACGCCCCTCCGCCAGTGGATTATGTGCCCACTCTTAAAAGGTATGCCAAGAAACGCGGCCCCAAGCGACACCGCCCCGGACGAAGGCCGAAGAATCTGCAGGTCAGGGGAGCGGATGCTCAGGGAGGCACACAAAAAGTGGCAATGCCAGTTGCACAGACCCCCAACGCACGCTCGGGTACCAGGTGCTCACGAAGTGACAAGGCAGCCAGAGATAGGGCAGAATTTAATGAATTGTTTAAAGACATTCTGGAAACGGTAGCGGCCCGGGACTACACCATTTATGTCCCAGCCGACATGTTCCCTGCCCAGCCTCACAGGAGCCCCGCACTAGCACCGCCTCGGTCGCCTAGCCAACCGGACTCATCCCGCCTAGTATCTATCGACTAAGCCCCTATGATGTACAAGTAGCTTGGCAAGTCATCATGCCAGAACTTTTTGTTTTTTATGAGTAAAGGGGCAAGATCCCCACTTGTACACACTTCCTTCACCTACCGTTAATGTATGCGACCTTAACAAGTAATGGGATAGGCATCATAGCATTCTGAAAAATTATGTCTTAACATGATTGCATTGGTCCGATGTACTTAACGCGAGCAAGCATATACTCTCACAAAGTGACAAGTGGATGCAGAATGACACAGGTCAAGGGCTAGAAGCGTTTAATATCCAAGTCACTACAAGACCACCAACCCCACAAAGAACCATTATGGAGGAAGTGACAGGATACCAAAAAACAAAAGCCATGACGGAAACGCCACCGGATGGGAACCCAAGGACACCTTTGCAGAAAAAGCACATATTGCAATTGAGCATGGCCAAGGCATAATCATCGATTACCTCCTCCTTCTTGTCCAACTCTATGTTCGGGCAGGAGCCACACTCTCAACAAGGGCGAACGTCTCTTCATCATCCAAGATTCAATTCGCAAGATGCTCTGCCCTTGTCCATGCACAGCTCACTCCAAGTGCTACCTCAATTGTTCGATGTCTCATATGTTCCAAAGAGGTTTGCAAAATCTCAAGTGTATCTCTTCATCTCAACAACAGTTCCTCTAGCATCAAGGCTGGTGACACAATCATCTTTGTAATACCTATTCTTCATAGCCTTTGGATCCCAACATTTCTCAAATCCAAATGAAAGGCTAACAGCCTCAAAGTATGGCATTGATTGTATTCATTTTTTCCACCACAAAAAAAGGGAAAAAAGAAAAAGAAAAAAAACAAAGAAAAAAAGAAAAGAAAAAGAAAGAAAGAAAGAAAGGAAAAAAAAAGAGAAAAGAGAGAGAGAGAGAGAGAGAAAAAAAAACACACACACACACAATCACAGCACCGCACCTAGGGGTTCTCAAATTAGGTACGTCCAGTGACCTTGGTCGGCTGGCTCTGTCCCTAATCCCCTAGCCCTTTGTACATCCCCCACAATTGTTCAGGGCACATCAAGGGCAGGACATACCTTGGGAGCTCGCCTCGCCTATGGTTAAACCTGTCATCCCGAACCACTTGCACAATTCTTTTACACTCCAAATCAATGCCATTACAATCAAAAGTGGTAAGCAAGGTTTGAAAGACAATGGAAAAGTACACCATACATTCCAAGCACTACAAGTAGCCACTAGCTACTAACAGCTAAGACATCAAGAAGCTTAATTATGCTACATTGCCTTGACAAGACCATAATGATGTCTCAAGCAATCTTCAAGTGTACTCCCCGTCTTCATTGACAAAATTTTCCATCAACTTAGCCCCTTGCTTCACCGACCCATTGCTATACAAGGAACTAGGCCGACAGTCTTCTAACTAAGTAATATCTAAGTATGCACAAGCACCCACATAATACCTACACTGAAGTATATACACAGTTTGGGTCCTCAAGTGCAGGACAATACTCTCAGCTTGCTTAGAGTTTGACCTGTCTCCCAAACTAATCAAATATGTCTTGTGCACGATAAGAAGACTAGCACTACCCCTTAGGGAGAGATCACATGAGAGGTTTTCAAATTGCAGGTATTGAAGCCTCCAACGAAATTCCAATCGCTCCTTATCAACACTCAACTTTGAATGCTTGTCCCTTACCATCCGACAAGCCCGCAAGGAATCGTCATGCGCAGAATCCCCAACAAACCAACACTTGTGCTGGCCATCAATGCAATTCCCAACACAACATAGCCCTACCACCAACTCCAACAACCTTCCACCTGCCACCTTGGCCACCAACAGGCCCCCAGGACGACCTTCTGCCACACCACCACCAACACTCCTCCATGGAAACCACAGGCATCCTTGTCACCCACGTCTTCGGTGCATGCTACGGCCTGCTACCTACGACGGTGAGTGCCATGGGACTGGCACTCGTCTAGGAGGGGGGTAATGTTAACCCCAACACGAAGAAAGAAAAAAGAAGTGGAAAAGACGCAGGGCAAAGGCGAAAAAAAGGTAGCCCGACTGAAGAAAGAAAATGAGAAAAGGCCAAAAGCGCAAGGGCAACCTAAAAGTCCAAGGCAAAGGCAAAAGGGGAAAGGCGCATTTTAAAATAAAAAGGCGCACCCTGAAATCTTGTAAAAGAGCACCGAGCTCTCACCCATGCAATTTGTAAATGTAGACGGGCGGTGGAAAGGAAGCTAGGAAGATAGAAGGACAATGGGAAAAAGGGCCTAGGCTATGGCCGGCCATGTAAAAAAGGGAAAAAGGGGATGACCGCCCAAAAGGGATTTAGGGTTTTGTATATAAAGTTGAAAAGTGAATGAGAAGCTCATTCTTGTGTGTGGCCAAAAGTAGCTCTCCTCTTCTTCTTCTTCTTGTTGTTTTTGCTTGCTTGAGCTTGTGTTTGAGAGAGGGAGTGTGAGAGTGTGAGGGAGTGAGTGTGTGAGGGTGAGGGACTGAGGAGGAGAAGCTCTCCATCTTCTCCTCTCTTCTTCTCTTCTCTTCTCTTCTCTTCTCTTGTCTTGCTCGCGGCAATGGAGCTTGGAGCGTGGAGCTTGAGGATGGAGCTTGCTTGAAGCTTGCACTTGGATCATGGAGCTACTGGAGTGCGCGGGAGAGGAGGTAACTTGAACAGCATCAAGGTAAGCTCACTACACCCGTAGATATGGATGGCGCGTCGGCTATGTGAGAGGTAGCCATTAGTGCTCGGCTTGGAATGCTTGAAACAATAAGCGGTCCGAGGGTCTTGGCGGTTGAGTGAAAGCTCCCACACAAACCGAATGGGTTCACGCCATCCATTGCAAGACCGAGCGGAAGATTCCTTGGCTCTCGGGCAAAGCCTGGGAAGGTAGAGTCAATGTGGCTCCATGCGCGTGAATCCGCTGATATTCGTTGAACTCCATCCGTGGACCTATTCTGCGCATGCCACGTTGTCAAGCTCGCCATGCTGGACGTCCGAAACATGTGGTTTCTGTGAGGGATAAGCAGAAAGTGTCTAAGAGATTTTTGAGGAATGGTTTGCCCTTGCAAGTCCTGTCAATACCTGTGAGCACCACACTTTGGACATGTCTCCATATTCTCGTATTCTCCTCGAAACAGTATGCAATCGTTGATACATGCATGGATGTTATTGTAGTCTATGCCAAGCTTCCGTAAAACATGTCGTGCATCATCACGAGACTTAGGCATGGTATTTGCAGGTGGTAATATATAATATTTCAATAACCTGAAAAAAATCATAAAACACCTTGAAAAAACACAAATGTTTGTAATAATAGTGCCAAAAAAAAATTCAATGAAGCGTATGTACAAGGTACCTGAACAACTCGGTCACACTCGTATCGCTCCACCCGTATTTTGCTTGCACACTTAAGAGTGCAAGCAGTGTCTTCAGCCGAGATACTCGGCACCCATCATATAATGGTATGGATGCTTCCTCTCTAAGCGGATCAGAAGTCTCGACATCCATGGGAATCAATGCATCGATCATTGCCTCCATCTCAGGCTCCAAGATTGTAGGTAGGTCTGGAAGGTTGCCTGTCTCCTCTGGCATTGACGGTATAGATTGGCCTTGCGAGTGGTGGATTGACTCCTGCACTCCATCCATTGCACGCCCACGTACTCTTCTAATTGGCCACAAAGGGTACACTCCCCCTTGGGACGAGACATCACCTCCCTAGATAGAAAATTTGCTAGCAAGACCCAATCTTATTGTATATGGTATTCAATTAGCTTGCGAGTACAATGCATGCTTGATATTAACTTCAAATTACCATTTGCTGAAAATCCGCAATCGCCTGATCAATGATCTCAGATTGAAACTCGCCAAATCATCGTACGAGTTCTATAGACAATCGACATTTTCGTCTAATTGCCAGCTTGCATTGAGAGCAAGAACATGGGACACGTTGATTAAGATACACCTCGTGATCTTGAACAACATGACCTTTTTCATTTTCCATTTTGTCTATGTTACAATAAACAATTTGTTTTGGTTATCATTCTTTTCTTTTCTTAGATTGTTATCCTCTCCTTCCATCTCTCTCTTTTTCTATGACCTAGCATAAAGTATCAACTTCAATTTTTGAGCAGCCAGTTTATAAATTAGATTTGTTTCTTTTATGAAGCTGAAGCTGTTGATGTTGAACAGGGTTGTAATCAAACGGGTGAAGTGTAGTTAGTATTACATACATCCAGGTCTATTTGCCACATTCAAGCATCCTCTCTCTAAGATCGAGACAGCTCCTGGTCTGCCCTCTCTCTCTCTCTCATTTCCTTTTCTCTCTCCTCTCCCTCTCATTCATCTCCCTCCCTCTCTCTTTCTCTCTCCTCTCTCTCTCTCATTCCTCTCCCTCCCTTGCCCTCTCTCATTCCTTTTTCTCTCTCCTCTCCCTCTCTCATTTTCTCTCCCTCCCTCGCCCTCACCCTCTCTTTCTCTCTTTCCCTATTAGGTTTAATGATTTTTCTCTCTTTTTCTCTCTCCTCTCTCTCTCTCTCAAATTTTCTCTCTCTCTCCTCTCCGTGTCTCATTTCCCTTTCTTTCTTTCTCTCCCTCTCTCATTTCCTCTCCCTCCCTCACCCTGACTCTCTCTTTCTCTATTTTTCCATTAGGTTTAATGATCTTTCTCTCTTTTTCTCTCTCCTCTCTCTCTCATTTCTTTTTCTCTCTCCTCTCCCTCTCTCATTTCCTTTTCTCTCTTCCTCTCCCTCTCTCATTTCCTCTCCCTCCCTCGCCCTCACCCTCACCCACACCCTCTCTTTCTCTATTTGCCTATTATGTTTAACATCTTATCTCTTTTTCTCTCTCCTCTCATTTTCTCTTTTTTTCTCTCTCCTCTCCCTCTCTCATTTTCATTTTGCTCTCTTCCTCTCCTTCTCTCATTTCTTCTCCCTCCCTCTCCCTCTCTCATTTCCCTATTATGTTTTCGTCTCTCCCCCCTCTCCCTCTCCCTCTCTCATTCCCTCTCTCTCTCCCTCTCTCATTTTCTCTCTCTTCCTCCCCCTCCCTCTCTCATTTCCTCTCCCCCTCCCTCTCCCTCTCTTTAATTTCCCTATCTTTATCCCTCTCCCTCTCCTATATTTCTTCTCCCTCTCTCATTATATACAAATTATACAAAAAGTAAATAAAAAAGAGAGAGAATACACTCTCCCTTCCTCTCATTCTCTCATTTCATCCCCCTCTCTCTTCCATTTCCTCCCTCTCCCTCTCCCTCTCTTTCTCTCTCTCTCTCTCCCCCCCTCCCTCTCCCATTTCCTCCCTCTCCCTCTCGCTCTCCCATTTCCTCTCCCTCTCTCAATATATATACACAAATCATATAAGCAAAAGTAAAAGAGAGAGAGAATCCACTCTCCCTCCCTCTCCCTCTCTCATTTCCTCTCCATCCCTCTCCCTCTCCCTCTTCCTCTCCCTCTCTTTCTCTTTCTCTCCCTCTCTCATTTCCTTCCCCCTCCCTCTCCCTCTCTTTCTCTCTCCCTCTCCCTCTCTCATTTCCTCTCTCTCTTCCTCTCTCTCCCTCTCTCATTTCCTCCCCCTCCCTCTCCCATTTCCTCCCTCTCCCTCTTCCTCATTTCTTCTCCCTCTCTCATTATATACAAATTATACAAAAAATAAATAAATAAGAGAGAGAATACACTCTCCCTCCCTCTCGTTCTCTCATTTCATCCCCCTCCCTCTTCCATTTCCTCCCTCTCCCTCTCCCTCTCCCTCTCCCTCTCTCTCTCTCTCATTTCCTCTCCCTCTCTCAATATATATACACAAATTATATAAGCAAAAGTAAAAGAGAGAGAGAGAATGCACTCTCCCTCCCTCTCCCTCTCTCATTTCCTCCCCATCTCTCTCCCTCTCCCTCTCCCTCTCCCTCTCTTTCTCTTTCTCTCCCTCTCTCATTTCCTCCCCCCTCCCTCTCCCTCCCTTTCTCTTTCTCTTTCTCTTTCTCTTTCTCTTTCTCTTTCTCTTTCTCTCTTTCTCTCCCTCTCCCTCTCCCTCTCCCTCTCTCTCATTTCCTCTCCTAAACAAGCAAAAGAAGGAGAGAATTAAACCCTAAACAAGCAAAAGAAGGAGAGAATGGACTCACCGATGAGATATGGCGAGGGTTTGGCGGCTCCTCTTCGCGATGAAGGCTCCTCCTCTCCTTCGCGAACGGCGGCGGCAAGCCTTCTTCCTCTCCCTCTCTCACCCTATGCAAGATGGTCGTTCTCTCTCTCGCTCTCCCTCTTGAAACGTTCGACGAAAATGCACGAAATGAACCGCGCTCGGGTTTCGGCCTGTTTTTTTTCCATGTGGGAAATGCGACCCAAATAGCGATGCCACTATTCCTGCATCGCTACCCGCCGTCGCTATACGTTACAATCCTTGTAGTGGAAGGGATGTGAAGTGGGGAGGCAGGGCGATGAGGCGGGGTGCGGGGCGGCGAGGCGGGGAGTAGGGCTGTGAGCGAGATCACAGATAGGGCAGGAGAAGAGGGAGGAAGGGCAGAAGGAGGAGAGGGGAGGTGGAGGAGAAAGAAGAAGAAGAAGAAGAAGAAGAGAAGAAGAAAGAAGAAGAAGAGGAGGAGGAGGAAGTAGTTGGCCGCCGCAGGGGGGGAGGGGGAGAGGGCCAACCGTTTTTTTTTGTTTTCATTTGTGGTGGTTTTTTTTTTTGTTGTTAAAGTGAAAATGGGTGTGGTTTGTTTGTGTTTTGTGTTTTCGTATGTGGGTGGTTTTTGTTTTGTTTGTTTTTTTGAAAAAAAGTGAAGGTAGGTTTTGTTTTATTTTATTTTTTGTTATTTTTTGTTTTTTTTGTGTTTAGTGTTTGGTTTTTTTTTAAATGGGGGTTTGGTTGTTTTTTTGGTTGGTTGTTTGTGTGTGTTTTTTGTTCTTGTTGTTTGTTTGTTTGTTTGTTTTCTTTTGGTTTATGTTTATGTTGTTTTTTTTTTTTGAAAATGTTGTGAAGGGTGTGTGTGGGTTGGTTTTTTTTTTAATGTGTGTTGTTTGTTATGTGTGTGGTTTTGTTTTTTAATTTTATTTTACTTTAATATTTTTTAAAAAAATTAAATTTTTTTGTTCGTGATTTTATTATTATTATTATTATTATTATTATGTTTTTTTAATGAAAGAAAAGATGTGATTTTATTTTATTATTATTATTATTATTATTAGTTTTATTTCGTTTTTTTTAAATCAAAGAAAAGAAAGGCCCGAAAAAAAAAGGAGTGCGCTTCCATCCTGTGCATATGCACAAGGGGAAGAGGGGGGGGGGGGGGGGGGGGGGATTTGTAGTGACAAGATTGAACACGGCCGGGACATTGGGACGAAAGGGCATGAAGGTGATGGGGCATCTCGAGATGCGTAAATTCAAAAACACACGCATGTAGCGCAAGGCAAGGCACGCGGGAACACGACAAAACAAAGAAAAATTAATAACTCACAAATCGTTTATCGGAACACAATGCCAAAAAAAGGAAATCTGAGTCAAAAGGTGAGAGGGAGACTAGAAAAAGTACAATGGGATGTTGAGGATCAAATCAAGGCGTTCCCATGGGAAAAAAACAAAAAACAGCTCCGAAAACACATTCGGGGGGTAATGCCGGAAAATCCGCTTGTCAGAATGAAGTGTAGAAAGAAGGAAAATTTTGCATAATAATGTGCCCAGAAATCCTACTACGTCAAAACATGGTTCCGATTGAGATAGGACACGTTCACATGGGAAAAACCCAAAAATCAACCCTGAAACGGGATACAGAAATGAAAATAAAAAGATCAGGTCACCGAAACGAAGGGCAGTAAAAAGAAAAAATGTCAATGGGAAGGGGATTCACAGGGCTGTCACATCAACACAAAGTTCTGAGGGAATTAGGAGGGGTTCACATGCAAAAAACACAAAAAAGACACCAAAAAACACATGGAAAATTAATAACTAAAAATCTGACAGTCAGAATAGGGGGGAGAAAAAAGAAAAAGGGTGGGGAAAGATTGGATGGACACTATTGTCAAATTAAACTGGAGGTCCGGGGAAAATAGGGCATGTGCACATGGGAAAAATGTAGAAATTGTGCACGAAAAGGTCCTAAAAATCTACAAAAATTAATATCGGACCAACCATGCATCGGAATAATACAGAGTAAAAACAAAAAATGTCAAGGGGAAGGCAGTTTTCAGGGCTATCATGTCAAATCACGGTTCCGAAGCAATAAAGATGCATTCACACGGAATACCGTCGAATTTACGTGAAAAAAATGTGTCAAAAATTAATATCTCAAGAATTGTGTGTCAAAATAGGGGTTGATAAAAAGGAAAATGGGCATTTCAAAGGGACAAATAGGATTGTAAGGGTGGATTGTGATTCCGGTGAATGTAGGATGCATTCACATGCAAAACGTCAAAACAAGGGAGAAAAGGAAATAGTAAAGGAACGGCCCCGAGGATGGGGTAAAGTTAGATGGGTGGGTGGAAAAAGGAACCCCATGAGGGTAAAAATAGGTCATGGCATACATGCATGATAAATTGGAAAAACTTGGCCTGTCTTGCCGAGCATTGCAATTGATGGTTGATGTCACTTCATGCGTCGCAGTTGGCTCTGTAGGAGATACCAAGGTGTCTTCACAACATACATCCGATGTGACAGGGACCACACAATAGCACCCAGGGAGGTAGTTGATTGATAAAGCCTGTCTGGTAGGTGTCATGGACAAAGGATAGTCTCTCAGCTCGTATCACTTAGATGGAAATGAACGAATAGTCACTCGTCCCATTACTGACATCACTCGAAATAGTATTGATGGTAATCTTGATCTCACACCCAGTTTAGAGATCGACAAGGGGAATGGTATAGAGGGAGTATGCCCAGGTGCACAGTTGATGGTGCATCAGTGCGTCCAACCCTGTCTGGCATAGGTGCAAGCAGGAAGGCCAAGGAGCCTTATAGTGTAGTGTACAGAATAGGGTGATGTGTTCTGTGATGGCGGCACAGACTCATCACATGTGTGTATAAGGAAACGAAAATGTACCTGACTCCAATTGTCGTAACGTCCCTCAATCTCACCTGTCGAAATGGATTGAGGAGAAACACCAGTCACACTCAGTCCACCCTCTATCTTACACTCTATTGAAAGATATAGAGGGTAGCCCATTCCTGAAACCCATTGATGTAATCCTCACATTCACTTGTGCAGAGGTTGTATACCTTGTGCACATTTGGTGGTGCAACAGTGCATCCCGCCCTATGCAAGCAGTGCACAGGAAGGCTAGGGAGCCTTATGGTGCAGTGCACAGGAACAAATCATGTGTTGTGCATTGAGAGGCCCAACCCGTGCATGCAACACTCCATTCACACATCTCACCTCTCATTTGATTTGAAGGGAAAGATTGGTCACTCACCCCACCCTTTGTCTCACACTCTTTTGATAGATACAGAGGGCAGCCCCCCATACTCACGTCCCCATCCTATTAGGATGAAAGCTCGCATCACTCAGGGGGTTGGTGATGAAGATTGTGTCGACTGTTGTTGTCACTAGAGTGTTGAAGATGATGTGTACCCCTAGAGGTAGTTGACATGTATGGTACTTCAATGATTTCGTATGAAAGGCCGTCTGTTAAGGAGGGCAGATGGACTAATATTTCAGAGACAATGCACCAAGGGAGGTGGCTTCAATTGTTTCTGGAAAGATTCTGCTGGTGAATCAACTATCTTGAACTACGGGGTGTTACCATCTTTTCCACAGTCAGCTTCACACCCAAGGGTGTTTCCACCTCTTCTTGGAACGAGGCTTGCTATGACAGGGAATTTCTTACTTTTCTCCCATAACAATTTTCCTTTCTCCTTTTTTTTTTTGACTTAACCTATTCCTGAGGGTGTCTCCACCTTTTCTCAAAGAAGTAGGCCGGAATGGCAGGGACCACAGTCCTTTTCTCCCATAATTTTTATATATATATTTTCTCTTTTTTTTCTTTTTTCTTTTGCTTTCAGGAGGAAAATGGTAGAAACACCATTTGTCAGAACCATCCTCTCCACCACAGCTGATTGAAAATAGAGGATAAGAGATCAGGGGTAGGAGGTGGGTCGGAGGGGATAGTGGGTTACATGCACCTCTTCAGGAGTTGCAAAAGAACAACTATCAGAAGTAACATCAGAAGAATTACAGTGCCACGCCAATGGGGGAAATGATGGGGCGACTGTGATTGTCAAGATCCCTAAGAAGAGAAGTACGTCTTCAAGTGATATCCATTAATCAGGAAGGGATCATCAGAGGTATCAATGGCCTACACTTGGACAAAGCCATTAGGATTGATAGCAAGTATCTTATAGGGTCCCATCCAACATTGTTGTAGCTTGCTAGGAAACTTGCCAAATCTCGAATCATAGGCCAGAAGCAGATCACCTTCTTTGAACTCCTTGTGCTTAATGAAGCTGTCATGATAGGCCTTACGTCGTGCTTGAGTGGTTTCCATGCATTGCAGGGCCATCCACCGAACTTTGTCTAAACATTCCAAGTACAGGAGGCAGCATTGGAGTGACTCATCATCTCCCAAGTGTTCTTTAATTGTCTAGAGGGGTCTGTCCTGTAGCAGCCTTATGGGAGGTTTTGTACACCTAGAGGGCCTCTGTAAGTCGATTGTCCCAATCGTGACGATGTGTGGCAATCGTTCTTGTCAAGATCAAGCAAAGGATGTGGTTGGTGACTTCAACTTGGCTGTTGGCTATGGGATAGTAAGGAGTGGACTTGCAATGGCGGATCTTATACAGTTCTGTCAACTCTTCCATGATCTTGTTAAGGAAATGAGTACCTCTGTCACTTACCAACTCGAGGAGACTGCCAAAACGGGTGATAATATTCTCGTACATGAACAGGGCTACGTTGTTACCATTGTCCCGCTTCAGAGCTTTAGCTTCACACCACTTTGTGATATAATCTGCACATACCAGGATGTATCAATTTTGCTTCCGTCTAGTACGATCAATGGGACCCACAAAATCAATCCCCCACTTCTCGAACGGCTTTAGGGGAAGAATAGGTTGCAGTGGTATGGCACTTGTTTTGGTGTGTTTTCCCATTTGCTGACAAGCATCGCATCTCTTGCAGTAGTCATATGCATCCTTGTGGAGGGTGGGCCACTAGTATCCCGCTAACAGAGCCTTCCTAGCTATTGCTTCTCCTACGAAATGTCCACCACATGGTTTGTCATGGCATGCTTTCAATACTATGCCGATTTCATCTCCTGTAACACATCTTCGCAATACTTCATCTTTGCCTCTCTTGTACAGTGCACTGCCTAGCTAGGTGTAGGGGGCTGATTCTAACAGAAGCTTCTTCTTCTCACGGCTTGAGATACCAAGAGGATAGTGTTGAGTTGCCAGGAGGTTGGCTATGTCTGCATAAAAGGAGTAGCTATTTCGATTAGAAATAAGGAAGCATCAGGAAGGTCTGGATCATCATGTTCCTCTTTTGCAGTTTGAGGGATCTGTGACAAATAATCGGCTAGGACATGGGAACGGCCAGGCTTAGTGACCACTTCAAAATTGAACTCCTAGAACAGGAGAAACCATCTCATCAGTCGCCCTTTAACATCTGCTTTATTCATCAAGAAGGACATGGATTCATGATTCACATAGAACTTGAAATGCATTGACATTAGATAGTGTCGAAACTTCTCCAGTGCAAACACCATTGCTAAGCACTCAAGCTCTATCATTGTGTAGTTCCGCTCTCAATCAATTACTTTTTGACTTGCATAATAGATTGGTTTATCTAATTTAGAGGGGACCTTTTGACATAGGATAGCACCTAGCCCTTCAACTAATGCATCTGTGTGCACATGGAACTCCTTCGTCTAGTCAAGAGGCTGCAAGATAGGTGCTTGGATGAGGCAGTGTTTTAGGGTATTAAAGGCTTCTTCGCAAGCATTGGTCCAAAGAAAATTTGCATCTTTCCTTAGGAGCTTGTGTAGAGGGGCTGCCTTCGTTGCAAAATGTGCAATAAATCTTCTGTAGTAGCCCACATGGCCAAGAAATCCTCTCAATTGCTTGAGGTTTGTTAGTGCTGTCAAGGCTGCAATCTTCTCAATCTTCATCGGGTCTGTTGTAATCCTTTGTGCAGAGACCATATGGCCCAAAAGAACTCCTGATGAGACGCCAAAGACACATTTTTCGGGGTTCAGAGAGATCCCATACTCTCGGCATCTATCAAAACATTGCTCTAGGTGTCCCCAATGCTCAAGAATTAAGCTATAGACACAGAAGTCATCGAGATACACCCAATGAAATTATGCAAATGATTATGGAAGGCATCCATCATTACTTGTTGGAAGGTAGCAGGAGCATTACAAAACCCAAATGGCATCACTCTATAGGCATAGGTCCCCCATTCTGTGGTGAAGGTTGTTTTGGATTGGTCCTCCTCTGTGATTTGAACTTGGTTATATACGCTGAATCCATCCAAGAGAGGGAATAGAGCTCATGGCCTACCACTGTGTCCAGCAGTTGGTTTGTAAAAGGGATAGGGATATGATCCTTCTTTGTCTTCGAGTTTAGCTTTCAAAAGCCCACACATATTCGAAGTTTCCCATTCTTCTTGGATAAAACCAAAATGGGCGAAACCCATTCACTATTAGCCACGGGATAAATGAACTCTGCTTCAAGGAGCTTCAATAATTCAGCCTTCACTAGAGTAGAATAATTGGGATTCATATGCTGTTGTCTTTGCCTTATAGGTTTGGCATCAGGCTCTAAATCGATGTGATGTTAGCATACTATAGGGTCAATCCCCTTTAGGTCTTTGTACGACCAAGCAAACACATCTAAGTTTTCCTTTAGTAGGTCTCGCAGGACCACTAGTTCTTCTTCTGGAAGATTGAGATCCACTTTCAAGTGATGTTCAATACTGTCAGTATCTAGGAACGTCACTTGCCTTTCACCTTCCACTTTGGGGATAAATGTCCCATGGATTGCTTCTGGATAGAGGTCTGAATCCTTCAAGGGAGTAGCGTCATCGTCTGATGTTCCACTAGAACTAGTGTCCTCCTTTTGAAAAGATGACTCATTTGTCTGTTGAGATTGTTGGAAGGGTATCATAGCTTTTTTTGCTTCTGTGTGAGTGGTGATTTCTTCTGGACTTAGGGATTCATCTTTAGAGGATGCGTCCTAGAATGTCACATAGCACGGACCTTCTATAAGCCGTAGCTCTAATGGCTCTGGCTTTTGTTGACAAGGGGCATCATCATCCTCTTTCTTCTAGAATGCATGGTTAGGGCAACAAGAGGCACTAATGAACTTAATTCTTATACCTTTGATCCATTGCTTATGCAGATTCTACATTTTTGGTCCATTGGTCAAGCCAAATGGAATCATGGTCATTCCATCCAACACCTTGAGATCTTCGGCCTCTGAGGTCTCTATAGGGACATCAACAAGATCATCCGCTATCAGAGGAACTTCTTCATCTGCACTTTCATAACCTGCTTTGTTTTCTTCCTCATGATTTTCATCCTCTTTCTCTGGAGGCTCTGTCTCTACTTCTGTAGAGGCTCTGTAGGAGAAGAATAGATCCTCTGCCTCTGTGTCTGCTTCTGCTTCTACTTTTGCCTCTGTCTCTAGCTTTGTCTCTGCTTCTAACTCTACAACTGCCATGTAACAGGAAGAACAATACATCCACGCTTCTATTTCGTTGTCAGAGGTGATTTCAGAAGTCACTTCGAGTTGAGACAGGAGGTATTCTCCCATGGACAAAGACTTTGCTTCCTTCGGTAGTTGGCTTACAGTGTCCGCTGTTAGGGACTGTGCCTCTACTTTCTTGGGAAAGATCTATTTAGCAACCTCTTTGTCTCCTGATGTACCATCTGTTACTTCATTGGAGGAGTCTGTTATGAGTTCGATGGATGTGGATCCATTGCCTTTTTATGATCCATACAATTTCAACACAACTTTATTAGGTCCTCTTCCTAGGGTTAGGGTGCCTGTGAACCAATACGTCCTGGCTCTTGCTTCAAAAAGCCAAGGTCTTTCCAAGAACAGAGAGTATGAGGTCCCATAAGAATTTGGTTTGACCACCAAATATGTCAGCCAATAGTCTCTTCCTACTAGAGTTGTTTTTATGTATAGGAGGATGCCCAACGGTTTGATTCTGGTTTGGTCTGCCAATCTGATAAGTCACTAGGTAGGTTGCATTCCTTGCAAACCTAGATCCTTCATTGTCTCATCCATCATTATGTTTACTGATGAGCCTCCATCAATCAATGCATCTGAAATAAAGCATCCTTCTATCCATACACTAGTCTCTGGGGCTCCATGATTAGGAAGGTGTTAGCCACATCCACTTCCTTCGCAGGTTCTGAGGCTCTGTTGGACTTTGTTGTTGTTGGGGGAGAAATCCTTAGGCCACGTCTTCTTGTCAAGATGATTTTGAATATTTTTTGGCAACTGGGAGATAGCATCAACAACTGTTGCAAGGTTAGGTTTTGTTTAAAGGTGTCTAGGTCTTTGACCAAGTCATAATCTTTGATAGAATCCACAGGCTTTTCCAATCGACTAGGAAATGGAGCCATGTCCACTTTTATATTTCCTTGTTCTTGTAGGAGTGGAAGCATATGTGCTTCTTCTTCACGAGGAGGTACTTCTGTATCCTCTATTTCCTGAACCTCAGGTCCTGCCTCTGGAACTATCTCTGTAGCTCTTTGTGGCTTTGTGGTGCTCTGTACCTCCTTATTTTGGATTGCATTGTTTTGTTTTTCTCAAGGGAGGTTGAACTTCACAGTCTTGGCAGAAGGAATGTTCTCTTTTGGAACCACAGGTTCTCCTTTCTTTGCTCGCATTATTGCAGCCACTTCCAATTTCACCAAATTGGAAGCAGGTTCTTGGGTCTTCTGTTGGGTATCAGAAGTAGATTTAACAGGGGATGGACTTGAACAATCTTTTGCAGTATGGCCTTCTGCTTTGCATCGGCTGCATAAGGGCTTGTAATCCACAAATTTGTTAGGTTTTGGACAATTTGGGGAGATATGACCCTTTTCTCCACATCTATAACATTCCACCTCTGATCTATGACCACCGCTAGACTGTCTTCCTTTGTAACTTTGAGAGGGAAACCTCCTTGGACCAAAATTAGGACCAAATTCCCTAGTCTTTGGCCCAATGTCATGTGTTTTAATTTTGGATTCTAGCAAGTTGAATCTTGCATTTTCATCATTTTGTCTTCGTTCGTGCATATCTTTCAGAGAGTAGATATTATCTGTATGGTTCTTCCACAAACAATAGGAATAGAAGGCTCCAGGAATGGTTGGTTTTCGGGTACATTCAGTGGCTAAATGTCTTGGTTGATGGCACTTTTCGCACCATATATTAGAATGCATCACATCTCTCCCAGCTCCCACAAGAATAGATATATTAGTAGTATTCATCTTCAGCGTCTGTAGTAGCTGCTCTCTATAATCACATCCATAAGCTCTTTCTTGATACTTGCGACTGAGCAGGATAAGTACTCCTTCAGATTTTCACTTTCTGGAGTATTTGTAGTAGGGTTTTGGGAAGCTTCTGTTATGACTGCATATACAGGTTGTGACTACATAGTAGCATTCAATGTTGAAATTTTCGTATCCAATGTAAACATCCTGCCATTTCTTTTGCCTTTAGCAATGAGTTTGCATCGTTGACCATACTCTTCAATGTAACATCCATCTATATTGAATCTAGCTTGTAGATTCTGTTCAGCCATTTGTCCCACAGAAAGAAAGTTTTTGGTTATGGAGGGTACATGTAACACATCATAGAGACTCTTTTTCTTGTTAGCATGCATCATCAAGGGAACAGTACCTGTATGCATAATGTCATGATGCATATCATCCCATGTGCGAACATATCCATGAGCACCTTGTACCAATGTATCAAACCACTCTCCATGAGCAGTCATGTGGTTAGATGCCCTTGAGTCTATATACCATACATCATCTTCTTTGCCTTGTGCAAGAAACCCTTTCTTCACATGTTGCATTATTGCAAGCAACTTATCATCCTCCTACATACCACTAGAAGAAGCATAATTACCATGTTGCTTCCCTCTTACTCTCTGATCATTTTTCTTATTGTAGCAATCCTTAACTTCATGTCCATATTTGCCACAATAATGAAAATCCTTACTTGCATTTGATTGTTGTCCATGACTCATTTGAGGCTACTGCCAAGTGCCTCTTCCTCTAGGTGAATAACCCCCTCTTCCACGAGCATTTGAGGCACCTCTATTTGCTTGAGGCTGCCTATTTTGCCATCCAATAGCTTGCTTTCCAAGGGTTGCATATGCATATCTAACACCTCTTCCTCTAATATTTGATATTCCTCTTCCCTCTACCCCTTTGATTGGAGTAGAAGACATTGTCCCTGTTGTTTTTAGACCCACTAGAGCTTGTATTGAGTCCAAGTTTCACTTCTTCATGCAATAGAAGTGCTATGAGTTCATCAAAGTCAGGCTGCTCTTGACATACTGATATGGAAGTATCAAACCGCTTATATTCCTATCCAAGTCTATGGAGGGTAATAGCCACTAAATCATCATCCTCAACTTCAGCTCTAATTGAGCCTAGTTGTTCTACAATGGATCTAATCTCATTGACATAGTCTTCAATAGACCTTCCATTACTGGATATGTGGCTGAATTTTTGCTTTGGTTGTATCTTTCTCGCATGAGTGACATGCCCATAATTCTTCATCAATAAGTCCCAAGCAGCTTTTGGGAAAGTACAATTTGCAATTTGCATAGCTTTTGTGTCTAACACACATAATGACAACCAATGCAAGACCTTACTGGCCTTTTCCAACCAAGTCATGTGTGTCTTTAATTGATCCTATGTTGGAGCTCTATCCTTTAGTAGATTGGGCTCATCTTCAAGACCTATGACTAGGTCCCAATAGCCTCTTCCAATTAAGAAATTAGACATCTTGAATTTCCATAGAACGAAATTGTTGTAGTCCACAGCTTCTCACCAACTATTTGAGTGATTGTATCCTTCTCTCCTACGTTTGCCATTTCAAAGTCTTCAGCTTTGAAGAACCAGTCAATTTCTCAAAATGTCAACAGGAAATATACTTCAATGACCTGTAGTGCAACCAATTTTTACTTTAAAACCGCAGCAATAACTACTATTGCATTTTCAGACAGTACATGTCTTTTGTTCCCATTTAGCTGCAGTTAAACTGCCTCCAACAACTTTGCAAAACTAGTAGATTTTAGTTCACAACAATTATCATACATTTTGAACTTATTTAAGTTCACATCTAGCAAATCTCAGTTTTGGACATTTCAGAATCCCAATTTCATAACATAAGTATCACTACTCATACATTTTTCAACCTCCACTCCAGTAAGACTATAAATAGTCAGTAGTTTGTCAAATCAGCCTTATAGAGGTCAAGTTTGAGCATACAATGCTCTTGCATATGCACATATCTATCATTGACCATTTGATGGGACCTAAAATGGGCCGGCACTGGCTACAATGCTCTTGCATATGCACATGTCTATCACTAACCATTTGATGGGACCTAAAATGGGCCGGCACTGGCTATGGCACTAGCTGGGGAACTCATGCACACAAAAGATAACCCCACCACACGGCCTCACAAGCTAGGAGCAATTGTAATACACCGATGTACACTAGATAGAATTAATTATGCTTTTGTAGCTAATATGTAGTCCAATGTTTATCTGCCCTTCTCCTCAGAGGGAGATCCCAAAAATATAGGCATCGTGCCTCATAACACAAACATAAGGAAGCTCCCCTTAGCTGATTGCCGTGACTCCACTACGACTCTCCTACACCTCACAGATTGGCCCCAAGATGCATTGCTTCAACAAAAAATACACATGATACAAACTCCACTCTTTCATTTTAAACGTATTCCAAGAGACAAAAAATACACATGATACAAACTCCACTCTTTCATTTTAAACGTATTCCAAGAGATACCATGTGTCTTCACACCAAATAATTCCCTTAGAAAATGAACAACTAACCTGTAGCTTAGGTTCCTTTCCACTCCATGTATAATTCATGTCCTAGGAAGACAATTGCTATACCATGTGTCTTCACACCAAATAATCCCTTAGAAAACGAACGAGCTTAGGTTCCTTTCCACTCCATGTATAAGTCATGTCCTAGGAAGACAATTGCTATACAATCCAGGATCGATACCATGGCATCTGTCATGCATAGTGCATATGATCCTAATGCACAAAAAATATTTATCAAATCAGCACTTTGTGTTGTGGAAAAATAGTCATTTCATGATTTTCACTAAACATATGCTTCGATGTATGGAGACTTGCATCGATTCCTCGTGCTACTAGCCTCTTAAACTAAATTATCCCAATTCTAAATGAAATACACAATCAAATATTTCAAAGATTCACACCTTCTCATCCCTCTTAATCTCTTAACCTCTCCCTTTCCCTCTAATGTTTAGGTTGTGCTGGCATTGCATAGGTGCAGGGTATTATTTTTTATCATTTTCAACGTATAAAGCAATGAAAACACAATAGAACATAAAGAAAAGGGTGATATGAGACTTAACCCCATATCTCAAATCTTGCCAAACATGCACGGACACTAACCATAATTGTTTGCATTTTTATAAGCGCCAAAACCCATTTTCTTTTTATTTATCTCTATTTTTTCATATTTTCTACTATTTATTTATGCATTAAAATAGGTCATTTTCTTATTTGTGACTATGGATTGATTATGATAGCTGAAAGATATTTTTTCTCAAAATCTTATCCCATGTGCATCTCTTTTTCCCACCTGAAACCAATAAAACCTTCATTTTTACACTAAAAATGTGCTTTTCGGGTTATAATTCAATTATTGCAACTATTCATCATTACGGGTCTGCATTTTTTATATGCACAGCCCTTAATCATAATGTAAAAAGTATCCAAACAAATTTTTGTTCCATATGAATTCCATTTCAACCATCAAACATCAAAAAGAAGAAAATTCCCTTTGTAAAAATGACGCATACCGCTTGCTTCCGTGTTGCGGGTTTTTTGATTATTATTTTTTGGGTTGCCAACGGACCGACCGGCAATGAATCTTCAATGCTAAACATCTCCCCTCAGCATCCTCTTGATCATGGAGCAATTCGATTCATGCTGCCAGACAAGCATCCGTCAGCCCCTCCTCTTCTTGATTTCTCCCACATGAACCACCATTTGGAGAAGAGAGATAGAATGGTTTTGTATCTCCTCATCTGCGCAGCCATTGCTCGCATGAAGAACGGTGATGGAGAGCAAAGAGAAGCAACAAACCATAAATGTAATCAGTTTGGGGGTTTATCCTTTGCCTTCCCATAGCCCCTCTCTCTCACACGTCGCCTACAACAATGGCATTCGTTTTTCCTCCATGTGCCGAAAAAAAACGCCTCCCCTCCTCAATCGTCAATTTTGGGGGTGCCCAAGGGGGCCCCCAAAGGTCACACCCCTCTACTTCTCCCTATTGGCCCCTTTTTGGGCCTATCTCTTGCATCCAACGTCCAAATCGATTTCTGAAAAGTTATGGGCATCTGTCTCGAGGTCTCGTAGTGCCCGCCACTTCCTAGAATCCAATCTGGTAGATGGAAAAATTATGAAAGATCCAAAACCACCAATTGGTGGGTCTTTAAGCACTTTTGGAGCCATTGGTTACTTGCCGCTTAAAATCGTATTGATTGTAGCTGCCGCCTTCAACAAAGTTTATTTTTCCCTTGAAATTCGGATTTTTTTGCTATTTTTAAGCACTTCTCGGAGTAAAAAATCACCATTCATTGGTGACCACAGGATAGGGTGACTCAGCCCGTCGAATCCCACAAACAAATCTCCACATAAACACAACCACAAAGAGCATCAAGCTGATACAAAATAGATACACAACAAAACACATCACAGCTTTCACCCTACCCCCTGACAAAACCAAGGCATGAAATCCACGAGGAGTAGGTCTAGCATAACTTGATAGAAATCCCAAAGCTAGTCACTAACCGACTGCTCCAACACGGCCAAGCCAAAAATAACTATCAAAGAGGTCATCCTAAGTGGTGGTCTGAACTACCATACCATCCTAATGAAGGACAACTCAACTAGGAGCTCCCACTAGGCGAGGACTCCTATAGCCTGATCAAAAAGTAGTATCATTTTTTGGCACAGCTTTCTGTAGGTTTCCATACTTGGGCATGTAAAAAGGAGGGAGCTAAGCGTAGTGACCCAAGGAGAACAAGGCATCGGCCTTAGGTCCTGTCTTGATACCCAAGAACCTACCAAGCCCTCGTGAGGCAACACTTAATCCTTGTCAAATGCTCATTTTTATTTTCGCTCCAACCTTCTTTTATTTGCTTTGCTTTTCAGCTAGTTGTCACCCCTACGAAGACAAGGCATCGGCCCCAGGTCTTGTCTTGTCCCCAGGAACCTATCAGGCCATTGCAAGGCGATAAACAACTGCTCAAAGATTTTTCTTCCTTCACTATTTTTATAGGGGTTAGAACCCCTTTTTACACACCTTTGTATATAGATTTTCTTTCAGATATTTAGGTTTTTTTTCCTTTTGGTTATTTTTAGTAGGCTTCTCTAACTGCCCCACACTAATAAGACCTCCTAGAATAGCTGCCTAGCAAGTTAGTAGGATGACACGGTCACTAGAACTCTCGTCTAAAATAGGTCTTTCAGTACCGGACAATGCTGGTACAGGAGGCAATGACTACTCAAACCTCCCCCAGACATATAGAACCTAAATGTGGGACTTCATGCTTTGATTGTGCAGATCCCCAACAAACAAAAAGAAAGCACCCTTACATACACATGTATCATTATTTGCTTAAGGGAAAAAGACTCGGAAAGGGGATGAAACCACCTGGAATGGCCACAAGAAGCTC
Organism: Lygodium microphyllum; assembly: GCF_053477565.2. NCBI lineage: Eukaryota > Viridiplantae > Streptophyta > Polypodiopsida > Schizaeales > Lygodiaceae > Lygodium > Lygodium microphyllum. The sequence continues at coordinate 126,519,326 of NC_141157.1, forward strand.
CTCCGCAGCCAAGGCTCCCTCCAGCAACTTCATCAACCTGTATGATGCAATCACTAGAACAGCAAACCATTAAATATACCTGCACCAAATAGACATAGGGCCCTCTTGGCCTAAAGAAATAGCATATTTCACTGCAAACTAATAGGCTCTCTTGGCCTAAAGAAATCAATCATTAAAACCTAAAAGCAATTGGCCCTCTTGGCCTAAAGAAATCAAGCTAACCAGCTCATATAGATCCATCCTTGGAAGAAGGCAAATATATGAAAATAAGCACTATTCCAAGGGGAAAAATAGGGCTATTAGCCCTAAACTAAATGCATCAAGTTGTGTGAAAGCTGGATTTTAAGCCCCGGAACGTGCTCAAAATTAGCAGAAAAATGTGGAATTGCGGGGAAAAATACTCAACCATGAAACCGGCGGCTCGACCTAGGACGATTTTAAGCGTCAAGTACTTTGAAGGCGCCCGTGTGACACTTTCAGATTTTTAGTAAAATTTCCCTGTGCCTGTGTTAGTTCGTGGAGCTTCTATGAGTGCAGGATGCCAAGACGAGCTCACAGAAATTTTCAGAACTGAATTCGAAGGCCGGACGCGCAAAGGGCCAAAAAACCGGTCAAAACTTGGAAGGGTGGCCACTTGAGGTATGAAGGGGTGCCCTTCAAAGGGGGCAACCCCCCAATCTCATGAAAATAGGTGGCGGTATGTACTATAGGCAGCCGCACGATTAGAAAATGCCCCCCCCCCCCCCCCCCCCATAGATGAGATTTATGGCTGAAAAGAAGCCATAGCAATGACATCACAGGGCTGATCCACTATTTCTTTGCTCCGTATCGCCATCCTTTGCGCAAAAATGGTGGACTGTAGAGAGAGAGAGAAAATCAGTCTTTCTCTCTCCTCCCTCTCTCTCCTCTAAGGGCAGATTCGTGCGGTGAAGAAGAAGAAGAAGAATGGATGACGGATGCTTGTCCAACGAAGATCGGATTGCTCCGTGGTTCAAGAGGAATGAAGATTGCTGATTGTGGGTCATCATGAGCATTAATGGCAGCTAGAAATTAGTCCCGCAATGAGGCATAAAAACCCGCAACCCGAAAATACAATTGGTAATGCGTTTTTATAAGAAAATTTGATTCTTTATGCTATTTGATACATGAGACATCATTCATATGGGCTATAAATTGATAATAATGTTGTTTGCAATGCCTTCCAACTATTTGAAATCAGAAAACCAGAAAATCATGAGCCGTATGGCCTAAAACAATAAAATAAAACATGTAAAACACGCGAAACAGGGGGAAACTGGGTGTTGTTGATATATAAATGGAAAATATAATAAGACACACCAACTAAATTTGTGTTTTTGCTGCAAATGAACCTCAGGGCCACAACCCACAACTCATTTTGTATTTTTAGTTATTTAATATTGCGAAAAAGTACAAGAAAAATAGGAAAAATGGGTAAAAATAAGGGAAAAATGGATTTTGAGTGTGCGAAAAATACTAAAAGATAAGATTCATGTTTGTGTATGTATGGGGGGTCTGAAATATGAGGTTTAGCCTCAGTTCAGCCCTACATTTATGTTTTAGTGAGTTTTTATTGCTTTTCATACAACAAAAAAATGGAAAAATATTACCCTAAACCTATGCATCGTGCACAATCTAAACGGCGAGGGGGTAGAGAGAATGAGAGTGGTGTTTAAGTGCTGAGAGAAAGAAAAGGCTGATTGTTTTCATCTATGCATATCATATAGATCAATCGTTAATTTAAAATAAGGATTTAGTAGCACGAGGTCTCCTCGGTGCTAGGATCGTGCAACGTAGCAATTACGCGTCAGAGAAATTCATTGAAAGAATGCTTTTGTACTAAGCACAATGCTGATTTTTCTTTGTTTGAGCACATGGACATTCACAATTTGCATGAAGCATAAAATGATAAAAGGTATCAGACAATACCTCGTGGATGCATAGCACCTGTATTCTCTAGATCATGACCAACGTTGAGTGAGTAAGGTTGTCCCAAGCTGTAGGCTAGGCATTGGGTCTAAGGGGAAAGTAAAGTGAGGTATGGTACATCCTGGAATGAAATAATTGGTACCTTGAGAGGACTATGTGCGAAGTGTTATATATGTTTAGCGACGCATCAAGGGGCCAATCCCCAAGATGTAGGAGAGTCGCAATGAGGTAGTGGAAATCAGCCGTGGGAGGACCTCCTATGTTTGTACTTCGTGCCATTTGGCAATGTGCTGGGACTCCCTCTGAGGAGTGTTAATTGGGTTAGAGTTGGACTACGAGACGTGATACAAACGCAAGATGTTTAGGAAGGCAATGTATGTGTCATCAACGCTCCTGGCTGTGAGGCCGTGGGGTTGTTGAGCGCATGATAGAGGTCCGGCTAGTGCATGAGCCAATGCCAGCCCGTTTTAGGTCCCATCTGTGGTGTGTTTGCCGGGAGCCACTTATAAGTGGTGGTTTTTGGATTTAGGGTTTCTAGGGACCAAAAGAAAGTTGGTTTATGTCCTCTGACAAGGACCGTCAAGACAAAATCCAAAAAGCCAAACGTGCTGAGAGGGCTAGGCTGCAGTTAGAGATCGTAAGCCGTTATTCTCCTCAAAGGAGTAGCCCAGTACGTATACGAAGCAGTGGACTTAGTCACTTAACTGCTCCACCTATTCCATTAGGTGCAAGAGGAAGCATAAGTTCTTCCTCTTCTCCACCAAGTCTATCCACTTCAAGTGGGGGTGTGAATCCGTCACTTCAAGCTCCTACTGCAAATCCGATTGTCACCATGGCACAGCCTATTGAGATTCCTACAGGGACGTCAGATTTACCAACCTTAGGAGTTCCCTTGCCCATTTTTAATGGGTTAGCAGAAGAGGATGTAGAATTTCACATTTGTGAATTTCAGAGATTGATGTTCAATTATCGCATCCAAGACGAGGGACATCTCATGATGTTCTTCAATATGACGTTAAAAGGAAGGGCTGCGGTATGGTATCACAGCATAAAGTTTGGAACCATAACCACCATTGATCAATTTTATGCAGCTTTCCAAGCGAAATATGCCCCCGAAAGAGGTGGCCAATATTGGTTGCGGGTCTTGAATGTAACACATCAAGATCCTCATGAGAATGTAAAGGATATGCCAAGAAGTTGAAGGAAGTATTCCGTAAGTTACAGACTTACATTCCCATTCCACCAGCTGCCCAATTGCAATACTTTTTGCATGGGTTGGAATTTAATATCCAAGTATAATTGAGCAGTGTGGCCTTAGCAAATATAGACACCGCTATTATGCAAGCAGAGGGAGTAGAAGCACGATTACAAACGGCCTACTCCTCTCGAATGAATGTTAATGGGGGTTTAGTATCTAGTGGCAATCCAGCATTGACAAATGGAAGTCAAGGGATGCCTATGACTAAACCTATTGGGAGAGGGAGTGTGGTTTCCGAACGTTGTTCCTGTGGGTCAACAGCCAATGCCAAATTAGATTGTTAGGCCAATGGAACGACGGGTCGACGATCGAGGCTACGAGTCGAGCGCATCTAATGTCCTTGGCAAAGTTAAGGACATGATGAAGCATTGTATTGATATGATCTCCGAGCAATATTGACAAATAGCTGTCGACGTTAATTTCTTGAGGAAGCAACAAAATCTGATAGGGAGTCGACGCCCTGAAGAGGGTGGACCCTCTAGATTCAATTGTAAATGGTGTGGTGGACAGCACTTCCCCAGAAACTGTCCAAATGTGAAATGTGACATTTGTGGGAAGTCAGGCCATTTAGCTGCTACCTGTTGGAGTAAGATTAATTCTCTCCAACAAGGGAGTAAACAACCGGGCCCAGTGAATCATAGAGCACAAGGAAATAACTTGCAGCAGGATGATGCACCAAGACAAATATTGCACAGGGGAAAAACAACTATAGAAGAGTTGCCACAAGGCAACGGAGTCAGCCTTATTGAGGCTGTACGAGTCAATGATGCTGAAACCTCTAACTTAAGAGCCGTGACAAGAGGCCAAAAGGCTAAAGAGATTGATAAAGATAATGCAAAACCGGTCGAGGAAAACCTTAAGCAAGGGGATAAGGGGACGCAAGTCCAGAATTCTAGCATAGAAGGGGGACCGCTAAGGCCGGTTGACAAGAAAGTTGACCCTAAGAAGGATGAGGCAGTGCCAAGAAAGAAGGCAAGAGCCAAGAAAGAAGCACCAAAACCAGTCCAAAGACCAAAAGAGAGGATGGTTTGGCAAGAAAAGAGAGCTTTGGCTACTTATCATGACTTTGATTTAGCAAGTTCTCTTTACGAAGTCAAACCAGATGTGAATCTCTTGCAAGTGATCAAATTATCTCCAGGAGTACGCAAGGAATTTAAGAAGATCCTGCGTATTGGGTATATTGTGGAACCTCTGGGCATAACACGAGTAGGGGAAGATTGGTTTGACCATGCTGAAAAGAACTGCCCTAGGGTTCCAGCTTATGTGGATGGAATACTAGTGGAACATGCCATTGTAGACACTGGATCCTCCGTCAACATCATGAGTTCAGAGTTGATGGAGAGGTTGGGTCTAGGCATCTAGAAAGACAGCTCCACCCTTCTGAGAATGGCTGATGATAGTCTAAGACAACTAGAAGGTTGCGTTACTAAGGTCCATGTTACAATCGCGAGTGTAGAATGTTTCTTGGACTTTAGGGTAATCAGATTTGCAAGACGCCCTAGCTATCGGGTTTTGCTAGGTAGGCCTTGGATCTTACGAACAGACTGTCAAGTTGATATAGCCACCGGTCGAGTGGTTCTAGGTAGAGGTGCTAATCGAGTAATAGTCGATGCTTATCCCAAGTCTCCTCAAAGTGAGAGAGCTCCTTTATCTTCTACTGAATTAGAAACAACAGACGATCCATCTGGTAGTGAGACATCATCTAGTGATGAATCTAAAGAGGGGTCCACTACAGAGGATATCTATCAAATAACTCTAAATGAGCCGATAGAGCCGCAAGATAGGATAAGAGACACAGATGTTATTGAGTTAGACCTTGGCACGCCGAATGATTCATGGCCAATTAAATTAGGTTCCATGCTCAGTTCAGCAGAAAGGGAGGACTATGTGTCCTTGATTCAAGAATTCCGCAATATCTATGCTTGGAGTTATGATGAGCTAAGAGGCATTCCTCCCAGCCTGGCTATTCATACTATTCCTGTAAAAGAAGGCAATCATCCTATGCGTCAGAAGGTAAGGCGTATTCCTTTTGAATTGAGGGACGGTCTGTTTGAGGAGTTACAGAAGTTAAGAAAAGCTGGTTTAATCTTCCTTGTACAACACATAGAATGGTGTTCACCCGTTGTTATCAAGAAGAAGAAAAACAACCAGATTTGATTATGTGTAGATTTTAGAGAGTTGAATAAGCAGACAATGGATTACTACCCGTTGCCATTTATTGACCAGATTTTGGATCAATTAGCGGGTAGGGAGATATATTCATTCATGGATTGCTTTGTAGGATATAACCAGATGGCAATTGCAGAAGAGGACAAGTTGAAAACAACTTTTATTACTGCCTTTGGTACTTTTGTGTACCATGTGATGGCCTTTGGTTTATGCAATGCACCTGGATCGTGGCAATGAACAGCAGATAAGACCTTTGGTGACATCTCCCCAGATGAGTTGAAAGTATTTATTGATGACCTGGGGGCAGCCACTATAAGGGAAAGGATGTTGATTATTTTAAGAAAGTGCTTTGAGCGCTGCAAACAATTTTGTATCGCTCTTAACCCACGGAAGTGTGTTTTTGGAGTACCTTATGGGTTATTGCTGGGCCATGTGGTCATTTCAGTAGGGATAGCAACTGACCCTGAAAAGATCAAGGTCATAGTCGCTATGAGTCCACCGCGCACTCCGAAAGAGGTTCATAGCTTTCTGTCCTCGATAGGGTATTATCGAAGGTTTATCAATGCCTTGGCAGAAAGAACGTTGCCATTAACAAATTTATTATCCTTTAGCTGTTCATTTGAAAGGAGCGACCCGTGTAAGGTAGCTTTTGAGGATGTGAAACAGGAGCTAGTAAAAGCACCTAAAAGAGATGAGGTGTTCTATATATTTTCAGCCAGCCACCATGCATAGTATCAGCTGCTGCTGTTTAGCCCAAATTTGGGAGGAAAAGCGGTATCACCCGATAGCTTTTGCTAGCCGGAAATTGGGCATCTCAGAGATCAATTATACCTACATGGAGAAGTTGTGTCTTGCGATGGTCTTTGGGACTAAGAAATTCAGGCACTACATCCTCTCTAAAAAGGTAGTGTTCTATACAAAGGCGGAAGGGCTTAGATTGCTTATGAACAAGCTGCAACCATGTGATCGTTTGGCAAAGTGGTTAATCACTTTGCAGGAGTTCGATTATGAGATTAAGAGTAAGCCACCGAGGTTGCAGGGTATTGTGGAATGCCTTGTGGATTTCAAGGAGCCGAAAGAAACTTTGGCTGAAGGAAGTGATATTGAGGAAATGTTTAAAATTGATATAGCTTCTATTCCATCTTGGTATGCTGCTATTACACACTACCTATCAACAGGAGAGACGGGAGCCGGTTTGTCAAAGTTTGAAAAGAGGAAAATCAAGTAGCAGGCATTGAAGTTTTCCTTGATTTCAGGGACACTATATCGACAGGGTGTTGATGATATCTACTGCCGATGTGTGATGCCTGACGAGGTTCCTTTTATCTTGGAGGAGTGCCATGACTTTGCATGTGAGGGCACTTCGCGGGACGGTTGACGGCGTAGAAAGCGTTATGAGCTGGATATTGGTGGCCGTCTATCTTCCAAGATTCTTTTGAGTATGTAAAGAGATGTGATACCTGTCAAAGGCATGACAGTAGAGAGAATAGGAAATGTCCACTTACGCCCATCATGGCTATCCTTCCCTTTGAGAAGTGGGGCATTGATTTTGTGGGTTCTATTACTCTGTCGTCTACTACCCAGAAGAGGTATATTATAGTAGCAACTGATTATTTTACCAAATGGTTAGAAGTGCGGGCCACGAGGCAGGACAATGCAAAAGAGACTACAAGTTTCCTTTTAGAGAAAATAATCTGTCATTTCGGTCCACCGAAAGAATTAGTGTCAGACCATGGAACCCATTTTTTGAACAAAGTGATCAAAAGCTTGACAGAAGCTTGGCAAATCAAGCATAATAAAACGACTCCTTATAATCCGCAAGCAAATGGCAGGTGGAAAGTACTAATAAGCAGCTTGTGGGGATCTTGTCTAAGATAGTCTCTGAGAAGAAAGGAGTCTGGGACAGGAAGTTGTATGTGGCAGTATGGGCGTATAATACCACGTTCAAGCGAGCTACCGGACATACTCCATTTAAATTGGTTTATGGGGAAGAGTGTGTGTTACCCCTTGAGATTGAGTTGCCAACCATATGGTTTGCAATTAACCATTCCTTGGGAGATAAGGATTCCCTTTTTGAACGTTTCACGACCATAGCCCACCTGGATGAGCTGAAATTGCAGAGCTTATTACACCAGGAGGTAGCTAAACGTCGGATGAAGCAGTTGCATGACCTTAGAGCGAAGAAGTACACCTTTAAAAAAGGGCAATTAGTCCTCTATTACGATGCGCGTAGGGAGTTGTTTCCAGGGAAGCTGAAACCTAAATGGGATGGCCCCTACAAGATTGTCAGGTTAGGGAAGAATAGGTCAATATTAATAAGATTAAACCTTATTATTTCTAAGTATGCTAATACAGAGAAATGCATTGCAGGTCCATGCTAGGGATGATTTGAGACCTGCAAAAGGAGCTTAAAGTTGGTTGATGGGGCAGTTAATCCCTTATTTGGAGCACCCATATCTAGAGCAGAGATACCATCAGAGGAAGCTTATCTGGTGGAGCAAAGGATACAAAGTGATTGAGCAAGAAGACGGAACCTTTGTGTGGGAGATCAAAGTCTTCTGCCATCACTGCTTGCGACTGTTGACAAGTATCCCTGTTGAGTTCAATGAAGAAGGTGGGATGGAGCCGTCAATTCATCCTCTCAACATGCTAAACTTTGATTACCATAATTACGAATAGAGGAGTCCGCGATGGCAGGCTATGTAAACCCATTGTGGACGTATACATTATATTTTGACGGAGCGTCTAGGGGCCCTAATAAAAAAGGGAGTGTTGGAGTAGTAATTCGAGATCCCCGACGTAGGGTTACGATGAAGTTAGCTGCTTATCTCGAGGTAGGGTTCACTAACAATATGGCGGAGTATAAAGCCTTGATTATGGGATTGCATATTGCCAAACAAGGTGGTATTCGTCGGTTGTTAGTAAAAGGGGATTCCCAGTTGATCCTGAATCAGCTAGATGGGACATACACAGTGCGGAATCCCATTCTCTGTATGTATCATTGGACTGGGATGACCCTGCTTGAAGAGTTTGAGAGAGTGTCTTTTTAGCTAATTCCACGTTACTGGAATCAGTTTGCGGATTCACTAGCAAATCTTGCTTATGAGGAAGATCTCTTCTTCAATTGTGGTCCTAGTTTGGATATTGTTATCAATGATGAAACAGGACCCGGTTGCTTGTGGGGTATGTTATCAGAGCATGCAATATATGGCAGACGATGGTTGATATGGGTGATGCAAAGAGTAGCCAAGACCCATCTACCGTTGTTATCCTGGACCCATAGGCTGATTAGACAACATGTTATGCGTACGCCTCTTGCTATGTATGCAGGAGGGATGGGTCATAATCTTATGCATTTAGCTTAGGGGTGCGAGCCTGTTTTCCTCCTTGGAAGGGAGCATATTATTGTATATCAGCACTATTTCAGGGAGAGATGTGTAGGTGCTATTTTGTTTGATCTCGTTAGGCCAAGAGGGTCAGTTTGCGAGGTTTTAGTATTCTATTTCATTAGGCCAAGAGGGCCGATCAGTTTTTGTAGAGAAATGCTTTATTTCATTAGGCCAAGAGGGCCAGTTGCCTGTTTAGTACAGGTGCAGTTAATGGTTTTTGTTTTAGTCCTGTGCTAGCCAGGTTCAAAGAAGAGCTTGGAAGGAGCCTTTGTTGCGGGGAAGCTTCTCGTGGCCCTATCCAGGTGATATCTTTCCTTTCTGAGTACTGTGTTCTTTATGATATATGTGTCTGTGTACTTGTAGGGGATTTTGTTTTATTGGGGACCGGCGTCCAAGGCATGAAGTCCCAGGTTTAGGTTAGGTATGTCTGTGGGAGAACTGAGTAGTCATTACCTCCTGTAAAGGCATTGTCAAGCATTTAAGACCTATTTTAGAAGGCAGTTCTAGTGACCCTATTCTGCTAGCCTGCTAGGTAGCCGTTCTAGGAGTTCTTGCTTAGTTGTGAGGCCGTTAGGGAAGCCTGCAAAAGAAAACTGATAATGATAAGAAGAAGGAAAACCCTGAATACCTAAAGAGAAAATATAAATACAGAGGTGTGTAAAAAGGGGTTCTAACCCCTATAAACAGAAAAGAAAATGAAAAAATCTTAGAAGCAGTTGATCATCGCCTTGCGAAGGCCTAGTAGGTTCCTGGGGACGAATCAGACCCGGGGCCGATGCCTTGCCCTTCCTTGGGGTGACATCTTGCCAAAAAAAAGAAATTAAGGAAGGTTGGAGCGAAAATAAAAGTGAGCATCAGAAAAGGGTTAAGTGTCGCCTTGCGAGGGCTTGGTAGGTTCTTGGGTACCGAGACAAGACCTGAGACCGATGCCATGTTCTCCTTGGGTCACTACGCTCAGCTCCCTCCTTTTTACACGCCCGAGTATGGAAAAATAAAAACCTAAAAGCTAAAATGTGCTTAAAGAAAATACTTCTTGATCAGGCTATAGGAGTCCTCGCCTAGTAGGAGCTCCTGGTTGTGATGTCCTTAGTTAGTAGGTAGTTCAGACCACCACTTAGGGCAACCTCTATGATAGTTCTTTTTAGTCTGGTCATGTTGGAGCAGTCGGTTTTTACTGACTAGCTTCAGGCTTTTTGGCAGATTATGCTGGGCCTACTCCTCGTGGATTTCATGCCTTGGGTTTTGTCAGGGGTAGGGTGAGCAGTTTGCTGTGTTTTCTTATGTATCTTTTTGTATCAGCTTGATGCTTTCCTTGGTTGCTTTGTGCAGACTTGTTCGTGGATTCGACGGGCTGAGTCGCCCTATCCTGTGGTCACCAATGAAAGATGGATTTTAGGCCCCAGAACGTGCTCAAAATTAGCAGAAAAATGTGGAATTGTGGGGAAAAATACTCAACCATGAAAGCGGCGGCTCGACCTAGGACGATTTTAAGCGTCAAGTACTTTAAAGGCGCCCATGCGACACTTTCGGATTTTTAGTAATTTTTTCGTGTGCCAGTGTTAGTCCGCGGAGCTGCTAGTCAGTGCGGGATGCCAAGACGAGCTCACAAAAATTTTCAGAACTGAATTCGGAGGCCAGACGCGCAAAGGGCCAAAAAACCGGTCAAAACTTGAAAGGCTGGCCACTTGAGGTATGAAGGGGTGCCCTTCAAAGGGGGCACCCCCCCAATCTCACGAAAATAGGTGGCGGTATGTACTGCAGGCAGCCGCTCGATCAGAAAATGCCCTTCCCCATGGATGAGATTTATGGCTGAAAAGAAGCCATAGCAATGACATCACAGGGCTGATCCACTATTTCTTCGCTCCGTATCGCCGTCCTTTGCACGAAAATGGTGGACTGTAGAGAGAGAGAGAAAATCAGTATTTCTCTCTTCTCCCTCTCTCTCCTCTAAGGGCAGATTCGTGCGGTGAAGAAGAAGAAGAAGAATGGATGACGGATGCTTGTCCAATGAAGACCGGATTGCTCCGTGGTTCAAGAGGAATGAAGATTGCTGATTGTGGGTCATCATGAGCATTAATGCCGGCTGGGAATCAGTCCCGCAATGAGGCATAAAGACCCGCAACCCGAAAATACAATTGGTAATGCGTTTTTATAAGAAAATTTGATTCTTTATGCTATTTGATACATGAGACATCGTTCATATGGGCTATAAATTGATAATAATGTTGTTTGCAATGTCTTCCAACTGTTTGAAATCAGAAAACCAGAAAATCATGAGCCGTATGGCCGAAAACAATAAAATAAAACATGTAAAACACACGAAATAGGGAAAAATTGGGTGTTGTTGATATATAAATGGAAAATATAATAAAACACACCAACTAAATTTGTGTTTTTTCTGCAAATGAACCTAAGGGCCACAGCCCACAACTCATTTTGCATTTTTAGTTATTTAATATTATGAAAAAGTACAAGAAAAATAGGGAAAATGGGTAAAAATAAGGAAAAAATAGGTTTTGAGTGTGCGAAAAATACTAAAAAATAAGATTCAGGTTTGTGTATGTATGGGGGGTCTGAAGTATGAGGTTTAGCCTCAATTCAGCCCTAACTTTATGTTTTAGTGAGTTTTTATTGCTTTTCATACAACAAAAAACATGGAAAAATATTACCCTAAACTTATGCATTGTGCACAATCTAAACGACGAGGGGACAGAGAGAATGAGAGTGGTGTTTAAGTGCTGAGAGAAAGAAAAGGTTGATTTTTTTCATCTATGCATATCATATAGATCGATCGTTAATTTAAAATAAGGATCTAGTAGCACGAGGTCTCCTCAGTGCTAGGTTCGTGCAACGTAGCAATTACGCGTCAGAGAAATTCATTGAAAGAATGCTTTTGCACTAAGCACAATGCTGATTTTTTCTTTGTTTGAGCACATGGACATTCACAATTTGCATGAAGCATAAAATGATAAAAGGTATCAGACAATACCTCCTGGATGCATAGCACCTATATTCTCTAGATCGTGACCAACGTTGAGTGAGTAAGGTTGTCCCAAGCTGTAGGCTAGGCATTGGGTCTAAGGGGAAAGTAAAGTGAGGTATGGTACATCCTGGAACGAAATAATTGGTACCTTGAGAGGACTATGTGCGAAGTATTATATATGTTTAGCGACGCATCGAGGGGCCAATCCCCAAGATGTAGGAGAGTCACAGTGAGGTAGCGGCAATCAGCCATGGGAGGACCTCCTATGTTTGTACTTCGTGCCATTTGGCAATGTGCTGGGACTCCCTCTGAGGAGTGTTAATTGGGTTAGAGTTGGACTACGAGACGTGATACAAACGCAAGATGTTTAGGAAGGCAATGTATGTGTCATCAACGCTCCTGGCTGCGAGGCCGTGGGGTTGTTGAGCACATGATAGAGGTCCGGCTAGTGCATGAGCCAGTGCCGGCCCGTTTTAGGTCCCATCATTGTGACCCATCCCTCCTACATATATAGCAAGAGGTGTACGCATAACATGTCGTCGAACTAACCTATGGGTCTAAGATAATAGTGGTAGATGGGTCTCGGTCACTCTTCGCATTACCCATATCAACCATCTCCTGCCATATAACACTTGGTGTAATAAACTTTCCCACAAACGACTAGGTCCTATTCATTATCAATAACAACATGTGGACTAGGACCACAGTTGAAAAAGAGGTCATCCTCATAAGGAAAAGTGGCTAATGAATCTGCAAACTGATTCCAAGAGCGTGGAATCAGTTGAAGAGATACTCCCTCAAATTCATCAAAGTAGGGTCATAGCAGTCCAATGATACATGCGAAGGATAGAAATTTTGGACTGTATATGTCCCATTTAATTGATTTAAGATCAGTTGGGAATCCCCTTTTACTAACAACTTCCGAATACCACCTTTCTTGGCAATGTTCAGTCCCATAATCAAGGCTTTATACTCTGCCATGTTGTTAGTGAATCCTACCCTGAGATAAGCAGCTAATTTCATTGCAGCTCTACGTCGGGGATCTCGGATAACTACTCCAACACTCCCTTTTTTATTAGGCCTCTTGGACACTCCATCAAAGTATAACATATACATCTACCGTGGGTTTACACAGTTGTCCATCAAGAACTCCCCTATTTGTAATTATGATAGTCAAAATTCAACATATTTAGAGGATGAACTGATGGCTCCATCCCACCTTCATTAAACTCAATAAGGATGCTTGTTAAAATTTTTAAACAGTGATGGCAAAAAACTTTGATTTCCCACACAAAGGTACCGTCTTCTTGCTCAATCACTTTGTATCCTTTGCTCCACTAGATAAGCTTCCCCTGATGATATCTTTGCTCGAGATATGGGTGCTCCAGATAAGGAATTAACCGCCCCATCAACCAATTTAAGCTCTCCTGCAGGTCTCAGATCAACCCCAGCATGGACTTGCAATGCATTTAGCATGTTAGCATACTAAAAAATAATAAGATTTAATCTTATTAACCATCCTAAGAAGTGTGGATCCGTCCTTTTGAATCTCTAGACCTAGCCTCTCCATCAAGTCTGAACTCATGATATTGATGGAAAATCGAGTGTCCACAATAGCGTGCTCTACCAATATTCCATCCACGTATGCTAGAACCCTAAGGCAATGCTTTTCAGCATGATCAAACCCTGGAGTGTCTACTAGGGTTTACCGTATGGTACCACATGAGTGTAAGGGAGGGGTGTTATTTAAGGGAAGGAAGGTACATTTTATAAGGTAAGGTCCCATAAATAGGGGGTAGATAAGGGGTATTTTCATATATTTCTTGCATGCAGGTGACATCTCCTTATTACTACTAGTGAATCCCTCGTGGATCAAACCAATCTTCTCCCACTCGTGCTATGCCCAAAGGTTCTACAATATACCCAATACGCAGGATTTTCTTGAATTCCTTGCATACTCCTGGAGAAAGTTTAATCAACTGCAGGAGATTCACGTATGGTTTAACTTCACAAAGAGAACTTGCTAGATCAAAGTCGTGGTAGTTAGCCAAAGTTCTCTTCTCATGCCAAACCATTCTCTCCTTTGGTCTTTGGACCAGCTTTGTTGCCTCTTTTTTAACTTTTTCCTTCTTTCTTGGCAATCCTTTATTCTTCTTGAGATCAACTTTACTATCAACAAGTCTTATAGGTCCACCTTCCATATCAAGATTCAGAACTTACTTTCCCCTAGCATCTTGCCTAGGGTTTCCCTTGACAAGTTTTACAGTTTCTTTATCACCCTCTTTAATCTTTTGACCTCTTGTTACGGCTTGTAGGTTAGAAGTTTCAGCATCATTGACACATAGAGCCTCAATAAGACTGACTCCACTGCCATGAGGCGACTCCTCTAAATTAGCATTTCCTCGTTGTAGTATTTGTCTTGGTCCCTCATCTTGCTGGAGATTATTCCCTTGTGCATGGTGGTTAACTGGACCAGGCAGTTTACTTCCTTGTTGGAGGGAGCTGATCTTACTCTAACATGTAGCAATTAAGTGGCCAAACTTTCCACAAATATCGCATTTAACATTTAAAAATTTTCGAGGGAAATGTTGGCCACCACACCACTTATAGCTGAATCTTAAGGGGGCACCCTCTCCAGGGCGTCGACTCCCTATCAAATTCTATTGCTTCTTAAGGAAATTGACATCCACAGCTATTCGTCTATATTGTTCAAAAATCATATCAGTGTAGTGCTTCATCATGTCCTTAACTTTGCCCAGGATATTAGAGGCACTCGACTCATAGCCGCGATCATCTGTCTGTCATCCCATCGGTCTAACCACTTGATTAGGACTTGGTTGCTGACCTATTGGGACAACATTAGGATTCATTATTTGGCCTCCACCATTTAGTGGGTCTGTCTGACTAGCCATAGGCATAGTCATACTAGGAGGAGCTGGTAACATAGGAAAATTTGGCATGATACTCCCTCTTCCATTCGCATTTGACATGGGGTCCCCTTGACTCCCATTGGTTAGTGCCAAATTATTACCATTCCAATTTATCCTTGATGCATAAGCCGCTTGCAAGTGTGACTCTACTCCTTCTACTTGGGTAATAGCAATGTCAAGGTCAGCCAAAGTGGCACTAATGAGCTGTACCTGGATATTGAAATCTAATCCATGTAGGAAATATTGCAATTGTGCAGCCAGTGGAATGGGGATATAAGTATTTAGTTTGCGAAGAACTTGCTTTAGCTTCTTGGCATAGGCCTGGACATTCTCACTTGGCTCTTGGCTTGTTACATTCAAGATGTGCAACCAATACTATCCACCCCTCTCAGGAGCAAAATCTCTACATAAGGCCATGAAGAATTGGTCAGTGCTAGTTATGGTTCTGGCCTCTAGACCGTGATACTATACTGTTGCCCTTCCTTTTAACATCATATGATGGTTGATTGAGTGGAAGTGGGGAAGTATTAAGGCTTCCACTTGCACTCAAAGGGCTACTTATGACACTTAGTTTATTAGAACCACTACATTTATGCATAACGGGCTGCTCCTTTGAGGAGAATAACGCCTTAGAATCTCCAACTGCCATCTAGCCCTCTTAGCATGTTCCGCTTTTTGTATTTTGGCTTGATGGTTCTTGTCAAAGGACATACACCAAATGTTTGGTCCCTAGAAACCCTAGATTCAGAACCACCACTTATTGGAGGCTCCCAATAGATGCACCACTAATGGGAACTAAAATGGGCTTGCACTGGCTATGGCACTAGTCGAATCTCATGCACACAATAGACAACCCCACCACATAGCCTCGCAGGCCAGGAGCATGTGTAATACACTGATGTACACTAGATAGAATTAATTATGCATTTGTAGCTGATATGTAGTCCAACGTTTACATTCCCTTCTCCTCAGAGGGAGATCCCATAACATATAGGTATAGTGCCTCATAACACAAACATAAGAAAGCTCCCCTCGACGGCTGATTACCGCGGCACCACTATGACTCTCCTACACCTCGGGGACTGGCCCCAAGATGCATTGCTTCAACAAAAAGTACACACAATACAAACTCCACTCTTTCATTTTAAACGTATTCCAAGAGATATCATGTCTCCTCACCAAATAATTCCCTTAGAAAACTAACGACTAACCTGCAGCCTAGGTTCCTTTCCGCTCCACGTATAAGTCATGTCCTAGGAAGACAATTGCTATGCAATCTAGGATCGATACCATGGCATGCATCATGCATAGTGCATATGATCCTAGTGCATAAATAATATTTATCAAATCAGCACTTTGTGAAGTGGAAAAACAGCCCATTCATGATTTTCACTAAATGTATGCTTCGATGTATGGAGACTAGCACCGATTCCTCGTGCTACTAGCCTCTTAAAATGAATTATCACAATTCTAAATGAAATGCACAATCAAATATTTCAAAGATTCACACCTTCTCAGCCCTCTTAATCTCTTAACCTTACCCTTTCCCTCTAATGTTTAGGTTGTGCTACGTTGCATAGGTGTAGGGTATTATTTTTTGTCATTTTCAACGTATAAAGCAATGAAAACACACTAGAAAATAAAGATAAGGGTGAAGAGAGGCTTAACCCCATATCTTAACCCTTGCCAAACATGCACGGATACTAACCATAATTTTTCACATTTTTATAAGCCCCAAAACCCATTTTCTTTCCATTTTTTTATTTTTTTGCTATTTTTACTATTTATTTATGCATAAAAATAGGTTATTTTATAATTTGTGACTATGGATTGATTATGATAGCTGAAAGATGTTTTTCCTTAGAATTTTATCCCATGTGCATCTCTTTTCCCCACCCAAAACCAATAAAACCTTCATTTTTACACTAAAAATGTGTTTTTCAGATTATAATTCAATTATTGCAACTATTTATCATTACAGGTCTGCATTTTTTATATGCACAACCCTCAAACATAATGCAAACAATATCCATACAAATTTTGTTCTATATAAATTCCATTGCAACCATCAAACATCAAAAAGAAGAAAATTTCCTTTGTAAAAATGATGCATACCACTTACTTGTGTATTGCGGGTTTTTTAATTATTTTTTTCAGGTTGCCAACAGACTGACAAGCAACAAATCTTCAATGATGAACATCTCTCCTCAGCCTCCTCTTGATCATGGAGCAATCCGATTCATGCCCGTCAGCCCCTCCTCTTCTTGATTTCTCCAACATGAACCACCATTTGGATAAGAGAGAAAGATTGGTTTTGTATCTCCTCATCCGGGCAGCCATTGCTCGTGCAAAGAATGGCGATGGAGAGTGAAGAGAAGCAATAGACCATAGATGTAATCAGTTTGGGGGGTTATTCTTTTCCTCCCCATAGCCCCTCTCTCTCTCATGTCACCTGCAACAATCGTGTTCGTTTTTCCTCCATGCGCCGAAAAAAAACGTCCCCCCCTCCCCTCAATCATCCAATTTGGGGGTGCCCGAGGGGCCCCCCAAAGGTCACACCCCTCTAATTCTCCCTATTAGCCCCTTTTCGAGCCTATCTCCCGCGTCCGGCATCCAAATCGACTTCTGAAAAATTCTAGGCATTCGTCTCAAGGTCCTACACTGCTCAACACTTCTTGGAATCCAATTCGGCAAATGGAAAAATTATGAAAAATCCGAAACCACTAGCTGGTGTGTCTTTAAGCACTTTTGGATCCCGTCGGCTGCTTGTCGCTTAAAATTATACTGATTGCAGCTGCCGCCTTCGATGAAGTCTATTTTTCCCTTGAAATTCAGATTTTTTGGCTATTTTTAAGCACTTCTTGGAGTCAAAAATCACCACTCACCATTTAGTGCCACACTACCGACATCCTTGAACTCCACATAGACATTCATTTGCTTGGTTCTATCAATCAAAAGAATGCAAAATATAGTAGATTGCAAATTCATGCCTCTCATCACTGAACAGTTTCCTCTCTGCTTGGTCTCTTCTACCCTTCTCTTAGAAACATTACTTCCATTTTTAGCATTGCAGCTTAGGTAGAAATGGATTGCTACTTGTCAGATAGTGAGGCATCATGATGGGTTGCAGCCAAATTATCTATTGTCTCTTCATTTTAAATGGGTACTGATTTGGTTACTATGCCTATAGATTTATGGTAGATGCGGTACCTCATGCTTGCATGGAATACTTGATAAATCAAGTATAAGGGAAAGCACTTAGGACAAAGATAGTGTGTAAATTTTTCTTGGAAGAGGTTTTTTGTCAGTATGGGTATGTTGGAAAAATTACAATAGATAGGGGGAATGCATGGTCCATGTGGGCTCCATAAGGAGATGTGATGGAAGGATCCAATCATGAAAAAGCATGCCAATATGTTAGCCCCACACATGGCTTGTGTGGGTCCATTAAGTGACATGATAGAAAGAGTCAACCACCAAAGAGTAAGCAAAGATCAAGAAGAGCTTTCCTACTAACCAATGGGCAAGCCACATGAGGTGTATATAAACTAACCAACAACCATTGACAATATTGGGTGGGAGCCACCCTTATAGCCACTAACTACATAATGTACTAACCATAGATTGTACCAAACTCATTATAATATACTTTTTGAGATATTGGCAATTATAATCCCATATGCATAGTGGTGGAAAGTGTAGCCCAATCTATTACTATAAAGCATTGTACTTGCTCTCTTTTTAAATGCAATGTCATAGTACTTTTTTCCTTCCAACAAAGTGTATGTGTCATTGTCAACACACAAGATTGTGTTTATGAGTCCAAGTCCCAACAATCTTGGAACCTAATTCACTTGTCTGACAGTCAGTCTTAATGTCTATGTCCTCATGAGCCCAGTCTTCCTCTTTCAACCTCCATAGCCATGCTCTAGATCCATGTATTTCAACATGGTATCAGAGCTTAGTCGAGCATGGCTCAGCTCTCCTCTCACTCCTCTTAGCTTTTCTCAACTTCTATCCCAGCTCAGATTGAAGTTGTTTAAATATTTGCAATCACACCTACTTTAGTTCCTTTGTGAGGTGCAGTGAGGGCTCTGGACCAGAATCCCATATGCATAGTAGGAGAAAGTACCACCACTCAATTCCCATAAAGCATTGTACTTGCACTCTTTTTCTAATGCAATGATAGTACTCTTTTATTTCCAGTAAAGTGTCATGTCACTGTCAATACACAAGATTGTGTTTATGAGTCCAAGTCTCAATCTTGGAACCTAATTCACTTGTCTAACAATTTGTCCTTGTCAGGTTCAATGTCTTCATGAATTTCTTTTTCCTCTTTCAACCTCCATAGCTTTTGTAGATGCCATGCTCTAGATCCTGTGTATTTCAACATGGTATCAGAGCTAGGTTTGGTATATTAATTAGAGTTGTTGATACATTGTTATATTCAGGAGGCAAACTCTTATGTAGAACAGTGATGCAAACATCTTCTTCCATTTTAATGTTGATTCTTGTAAGTTGGGTTAGAAGTCCTTCCATGTAATTTAGATGTGTGGCAAGTGATGTGCTGGACTTTATTTCAAGCCTAAAAAACTCAATCAAAAGACCATACTTTAATGATTTAGACTATGCACCAAACAAAGTGTCAAGTCTCTTCCATGTATCATGTGAAGTCTCACAATTATCTACATGGTGGATATAGCTATCGTCTAGCTCTAGTTTGATAATGGCCTGATCCTTATCATCGTTTTTTTTCCAAGTGGCAACAAGATCTGCATCACGAGGATTCTTTTCTTTTCTAGTGGTAATGGCCTAGAGGCCCTTCTTCATTAGGATTAGTTTGATGCGAGTCTACCAGGTATGAAACCCAACTCCTTTGAAACGGGCAATTGGAGCATCTTTGCCTGTGTTAAGCTTGAGGGAACAACAGCAAATAGCTTTAGACTTATCAAATTTAAGCAGCAAAAGAGTTGGTTGACATGTGTCAAAAGACACAAGTGTTTAGATCACTAAAATGAGTGTCAATAGACACTATGTTTCTTCCTTGAGTCTTTCAAACCTGCAAAAATCCTTCAAGTTCTTTTAGATCCATATCTTCCCCTTCTTGATTTGATATTGGGACCTTCAAATCTGAGTCACAGTGGTTTGTTCCAGGTGGTAGGAGAGAGAAAATGATGAGATTTTTGAGCTTGGTGAAGTTTGGTCACATTTAGGGTTTTTGAGGGTAGCCTGGTTTTTTTGACATTGCAGGAGCTACACTTGATCATTTTGAAAACTTTTTTAATGGAAATTTAGCTCTCTTCATACTCTACCAAAGCCCCATGATGATGGTCATGATTGATGCCTGATTCAAGCGCGCAGGCGAACGACAGCAACAGGTGCAATTTTTGCCAATTTTCCACATTTTTGTCAATGGTGGTCACAACATGCATCAATCTCAATGTTTGTTGTAATAGGATGGAGTGCCTAATGTTGAGGAAGATTTCTCTAGAAGACATCATGATCAGTGGTGGCCTGTAGTGTGAGATCCATAAGCTCTAAGATGCCTAGGTAGTGCCTGGCTATGGAGGCCATATAATAGAACTTGAGAAAATTCACAATAATGGATGGGGCAATGTCAAGTTCTGAGATGATAGAGAGAAGCATCAGTAGTGGGGGAAAGCTTCTCTAGAATGAAGCTTGGTAAGATTTTGCCTGTGGAGTGAGATACAAGAGCTTCAATCTAACTAGGTGTTGCTGGCTATGGCAGCCATGAAGGCAAGCTTGAAGGTGGAGATGGAAAGTGAGTTTATAGAATGAGACTGAGCTGAGTAGAGATGGACCAGAGGTGAAGATCTAATAAAATGAGCTAAGCCATGCTCAAGTGTGCTCTGATACCATGTTGAAATATTTACAATCACACCTACTTTAGTCCCTTTGTGAGGTGCAGTGAGGGCTCATGACTAGAATCCCATATGCATAGGAGGAGAAAGTACCACCACTCAATTCCCATAAAGCATTGTACTTGCACTCTTTTTCTAATGCAATGATAGTACTCTTTTCTTTCCAGTAAAGTGTCATGTCACTGTCAATACAGAAGATTGTGTTTATGAGTCCAAGTCTCAATCTTGGAACCTAATTCACTTGTGTAACAATTTTTCCTTGTCAAGTTCAATGTCTTCATGAGTTTCTTTTTCCTCTTTCATCCTCCATAGCTTCTGCATCTGCCATGCTCTAGATCTCGTGTATTTCAATAGAAGGCATGACCTCATTTCTTCACCTAAATCTCATACCCACTATTTGGCAGTCATAGTTAGCTTGTACCCTGTCCACTTGGAGCCTTCATATCTCTCTCTACAGGCCATATTTCTCACTGCTTCCTTCTAGGGGTTGTTCCTTTGCTCAAGTCCCTAGTTCATGGCAGCTCAAAGTGTAACATTGGCCATTGTATCCTCCAACATTGCTTAAAATCATGCTCGCTACCTGTTTGTGCCCTGGTCCTAGTCGTACCATCAAATCTCCTCTTGCACACCACGATATGTCTCACAAGTGTAGGGAAAAGCAAGCCCACTAACTAAGCTTATAATCAACTCCACGAGCTATTGTCACTAATAAATTAGTCGCTTGCTTCAAAACCCTAATATCCACCATAGCCAACTCACTTAAAGCTCCATCTTTCCTTCATTTTCTCTCTCTTGACACTCAAACCAAACCTTTGTCACTCATATTTGAAGGTCCCAACATCAAATCAAGGAGGGGAAGACTTGGATTTGGAAGAACTTGAAGATTTTATAGATTTGGAAGACTCAAGGAAGAAACATAGTGTCTGTGGGAGCTTTCGCTCAACCACCAAGACCCACGGACCGCTTATTGCTTCAAGCGTTTCAAGCAAGCTCTAATGGCTATCTCTCACCTAGCCGACGCGCCGTTGATCCTACGAATGTAGTGAGCTTACCTTGATGCAGATGTGAGTAGCCTCCTCCCTCGCACACCTCGGTAGCTCCACGATTCTTGATGCTAGCTCAAGCATCCTCAAGCCTCCTCCATCTCCAAGCTCCATCCTCCATAGCGCCGCGCGCGAGAGAAGAGAAGAGAAGAGAAGAGAAGAGAAGAGAAGAGAAGAGAAGAGAAGAGGAGATGGTGAAGAGCTTCACCTACTTGATCCCTCACTCCCACACACTCACTCCCTCACACTCTCACACTCCCTCTCTCAAGAGCACACACAAGCAAGAAGGAGAGAAGAAGAGAAGAAGATGAGCTCTTGTTAGCCACACACCAAAGAATGAGCTTCCATTTATTTTTTTGAACTTTATATACAAGCCCTAAAATCCCATGGGCACCCATCCCCTTTTTTACATGATCGGCCATTGTGGCAAGGTCCTTTTTCCATTTCCCTCTTCTATCCTTATGCCTCTAGCCTATGCCCATCTAATATTTTACAATTGGCACAGAAGGGAGCTTGGCGCTCTTTTACAAGAGTTTTCCAAGTTTTTTGAGGTGCCTTTCATTTAAAATTGCGCCTTTGGTCTCGGCTTAGCTTTTAGAGGTCGCCTGCGTGTCTTTTCTCTTGTTCCATGCTTTTTTCACTTTTTCCTTCATTTTCCGCCATTTTGACTTGGGGTTAACATTACTCCCCTCCTAGATGGGTGCCAGTCCCATGGCACTTCTGTGTTGTTGCAGAGTGATAAGCAGTTGGACAAATGATGATGTAAAGGGGAGGGCCACATGGAGATTCAGGTGCTCGTGGAAGCTGAGGAAGGATGGTTGTCGGAGAAATTAAATGGATAGCGAGTGGTTGACGAGGCCTTCGAAGTTGGTGGTTTATTGCTTTCTGTGATGTCTGACAAGAGAAGGTGCTGTGCTCTACCTAAGGGGAGTGTCTACAGTACCGTGTTAGTGTACTATGCTTGTGCTAGTGGAATGGGGAGGTGGGTCTAACCGCAAGCAAGTCTGGATGATTTCCCACACTTGAGGACCCCATTTGTGCCAAGGAAGGTGTAATGCAAGTGGCTTAGGGCGACAGGTCTAACCATAGGCGAGTGTTACCTCCCTAGGTATGTCCTGCCCTTGATGTGCCCTAAGAGTGAAGTGGGGGAGAAAAAGGGGCTAGGGGGTTAGGAGCGGAGCTGGCTGACCAAAGCCATCGGGCACGCCTAACTTGAGAACCCCTAGGTGCAGTGATAGTGCTTATGTGGTGATTGAGTGCTTCTACAAGTGAGTGCTTGTGTTGTCATGCTTTCTACTTTGCCTTTCTTTCTTAGCTTTACTCTTTTTGTACGTTCTTTGCTTATCTTTTTTTTTTAAATTTTAAAGTTGTTAATAAGGGAAGAAGTTACAGGGGAGGATATGGCTACTGTTGCTCACTCTGATCATGTTGGGAAGGAGGTTGGGGTTTGAGGGATCTATTAAGGAAGGGTCGGCTTTGCAAATACCTACGTAGATCGAGGCGGGTTTGGAGTGTGGTGGTGGAGAGGAAGGGATGATTACAAGTCAAAAATCGACTGTCACTCATATCCTCTAAAAGGGCTATGCAAAATGAGGGTAGGAGCGTGGCTCGCATCATGAGACAGTCAGGCCATGGCACAGCTATCAATCATGTTAGGATCGAAGAAGAGAGGGGGTAAGTTGCACTCTTGCGGAGTGGGATCTATCCTAAGGAGAATTCTAAGTAGGCAAAGGTAATTACAAGTGGTGATAAATGCTGGGTCAGGGCAAGAGGAGAATGTGTCTAGGAAGTGTACAATGGCATTACATAGATCGCTAGGGGTGAAGGTAAGAGCATCCTCATAATTTGTACAATTAGGGTTGTAGATGATTGGAAAATCATACCTTCCATGGGCACTTGGGTCAAAATCGACTCCAATCCTCCGAGGGTACGGCATGTGAGTGGGATCATTATGCTCGGAGGGGAGTGCGTTGCAAAAGTTCATCCAAGTGTCCATATTCATCAAACATAGCCTTGTCCTCCACAGAGGCTGGCTTTCGAATCCTAGCACAGATCGTGGCAGTCTGAATACCTTGTTCTACCAGTATTCGTTGTCTACATTGCTCCATGCAGTCGAATGCTGCTCTCTTTCCAGCAACCACCTATCTCTTAGCCTTCCAGCGACACCTATGACTTCATCCACCACTTTAATGGGTAAATCTCTTCTTAAGTTCGTGGGGAAGCTGAAAGTGAAGTCATAGGGTTGTCTATTCAGCTCCTGTTGCTCCCAGGTGGTGATGTCTGCTTGGAAGCATGTAGGGCGCTCTTCTAGGGTGGGCGGAATTGGCACTGTGGCCGCTATCACTGGCTGAGCCCTCTGTCTAGACCTGACCTCTTCAATAAGCTTCCTCTGCCTTTTCTCTTGAGCGGCTACTCTCTTTGCGGATGGGTCAATGGGCGGCTGGTCTTCTGGTGGTGGCGAAGGGGGTGGATGGACCAACTCCTCCTCTTGAGGCCCCATTTCGAAATTGAAGTTGGTCTCATCCCCCTCTTGCCATTGCTCTTGCTGCACTGCCTCTGTTGTGAAGCCCAATGAGTCTATCTCCTGGGGAGATAGCCCTGCCTCTAGTAGTGAATTACGTTGTTCTTCCAGGCTTGGACTGGCTCTTGTCATTCAAGCCGGCAGCTGTAGTCTTGCTTTTAGTGCTTTGCGTGCCATGCCTAGTTTCTTGCATGTTGTTTCCACGGTCTCATTGTCTTTTGGCATTGTTACGTCCAACAGGGTGGTCATGAAAGCACGTTGTTGAGCATTGAAGCTCATGAAGACGGCACCTGCCCTGTTTTCCACCATCAATTTATCTTTCTCCAGTTGTCCTAGGCGTTGGGCGAGAGTTTTCACCCGCCTTTCATTGTGAGCGGCCCACTCCTCGACCCTCTTTCTCATATCCTCCAGACTCTCGCCTTTCCTTTGAGCTAGCACTGTCAGTCGCTGCTCTTGGTCTTGCATGTCCTTCTTCAGTTGTACCTGTTTCTCTTGCTTCGCACTTAGCTCCTGTTTTAACTTTTCTATCTCTTGCTCATACCTATGAGCCCTCTCTTCTCGTACCACCTCCAGGTCATTCGCAGCCTTATGGATCTTCTCCCCCTGGGCCTGCAGATCCTCGCAAAATCATATAAGTTCATCATTTCGCTGTCTTAAAGATGCCATGACCTCGGCGTCTTCACTGGCCTTGGTCTCATACTCGGCTTTCGCATCCTCCTTTTCCTGGAGCTGCCCTTTCAACTCATGTAGTTCTCTCTGAGCTGTGGCTAGCTGCCTCGTTGTTTCCAGCTGGAAGGCAGCTCTAGCCTCTTTCTCAGCTTCCAGCTCAGCAGCCGTTGCTTTCTTCTCTTCCTTCGCCTTTTCCAGCTGAGCTAGCAGCTGCTTCACATATTCATCATATTCTTGTGCTCGCATGTTAACAAACACGGATATAGAGCTAGTTAGCTATGGTGGATGCAAATCAAACACACGATACATTATCAGAATAAGGAATTGTAACTCAAGTGAATTAGGTTCCAAGATAGATTAGCTTGGACTCATAAACACAATCTTGAGTGACTCAAACTGAAAGTACCATTACATTGAAATGAGTGTCAAGTACATGCTTTTATAGCTTTTTGGATAGTACCATTGTACCTCGCTGTGCATATGGGATTTTGGACATCTCTTCTTAGAGCTTCTAGAGCATACATCTTAGTCATATCTCTCATACAAAGCCACTTATGGACAAGCCTCTTTTGGGCACACATTCAGCGTCTATGGGCATACATCATTTGTTATTCTCAACATCCCCCCTCAAATGATGATTCTCTACCCTTGCTGGATTTTGCCCCCCCTACATGTAGACATGGACCAGGAGACTAGCTCTTTGGCAGCCTAGTCAAATTAAGGCTTGAAACTTTACATTCTTGGTAAGGGTTTTAAATCCAATCTGGGAAACAGATCCACTCAGGGAATTCAAGATCCTCTATGGGAATTTTTTGCAAAAAAACATTTTTTTGGTTTGCAGTAGTGGAGTATTTTATCTTCTTCATTTCCTTCATGCTTCTTTGGCATTCTTTGATCTTCTTCTTGGTCTTTTGCTCCAATGTTTGAGCTTCTGCATTTTGGACTTCATGGTGTTCTTTATCCCTTTTGTTGATGTGTGGTATATGATACTTCTCTTTTTGCTTCAGTCTTCTTGGCACATTTTTTCTGCTTAATGAGCTTGAGATGAATACACATGAATACATTGTTTTGGCTTATCAGACCCTTCTTGACATTCATGGTCTTTGAATACATGATTTTTTGGAATTTTGGCTTTAACTTACTAGAAAGAATGACATTGGATTCTTGAGCAAAGTAGCAGACCATCTCAAATTCGAGTATTCTCGGACAATGTCTAATCCCTTTTACAAGTGATATTTGTGATCACAATTATTGAAATGTCACACAACAATGCTAGTGTCAAAAGACACTTGATAGAGTAGAGTGAAGGAGATTGGAAGCATACAGGTTTTCTAAAAACTAAGATCAATGTGAATGGCTTGAGAAGGCTAGTTTGAGAGAGAGGGGTCAAGTGTGAAAAAGATTTTTTATTTTTATTTTTTAAATAAATACTGAAGGAGGCTTTTAACCTTAATGCTTAAGGTTTAAGGAAAGATGGATAACGTGCTGCTGGCCGCTTTTCATCCTCTCCTTTCGTGCTCATGGCTGGAGCAGGAGGGGTGCTCTCAAGGGCCATGGTAGCCATCGGCTCCCCTCTACAAATGAAGGGTGGTTTTTCTTTCCTCTCTCATGCCTTCACTCAAGGAGCTAGATTTTGCTGCCTCTCCCTCGCTTCTTGTGCCTTGCAGCCTTGGCCTCGATGGAAGCCGGGACCTTTCACATTCGTAACTCGAAGTGCCCCTCCGCTTCTGCTCCTTCCTGCTGCACTCACAGCTAATGCACATCACATGGCCATCTTCTTCCATTTGCACTTTTATGATCTCCTTTTTCTTCAGCCCTGGGTGATGTGGGCCTCGCACATCTTCACGCTCGCTGCTGTTGGAGATGCCCTGCTTCTTGTCACAGCAAAGCGGATTGTTGGTCCAGTTTGGAGGCCTACTAAAGTCAACAGGGGCTCCAACTCCATAAGGAGCACCCCATAGTTGTACACATCACTCTTCTCTGTCAACATTCCGGTGAGAGCATATTCTGGAGCAACATACCCAAATGTCCCCATGACTCGTGTTGTCACATGGCTGTTTCCAAGCCCTAACAATTTAGCAAGTCCAAAATCAGAGACCTTTGGATTCCATTGGCTATCTATCAGGATGTTGCTTGAATTCTCATCACGATGGACTACTTTAGTCTCCAACCCTTCATGCAGATAAGCCAGTCCCTTTATAGTACCAAGAATCATTTGCATTATGATATCCCAACTCAATGGTGGATGTTCCCCCAGCTGTCCATGGAGTCACTGCTCCAAATTCCCATTGTCAATGTACTCATAAACAAGCATCCTTTGCGAGCCTTCCATACCATATCCAATCAACCATAAAAGATTCTTGTGCCTGACACGTCCTATCACCTCCACCTCTATTATTTAGAAGATTTTTCACAGCTATGTGTGTATCATCAGGTAATTGACCATAGTACACAATCCCGTATCCACCCCAGCATAGAAATCAATCGCAGCCTCTATCATGCGGCTGAGAGCTTGCAAGGAAGAAAAAAACACACCACTGGCTACCTAGCTTAGCCATGGCTCTGATACCATGTTAACAAGCACGGATCTAGAGCTAGTTAGCTATGGTGGATGCAAATCAAACACACGATACATTATCAGAATAAGGAATTGTAACTCAAGTGAATTAGGTTCCAAGATAGATTAGCTTGGACTCATAAACACAATCTTGAGTGACTCAAACTGAAAGTACCATTACATTGAAATGAGTGTCAAGTACATGCTTTTATAGCTTTTTGGATAGTACCATTGTACCTCACTGTGCATATGGGATTTTGGACATCTCTTCTTAGAGCTTCTAGAGCATACATCTTTGTCATATCTCTCATACAAAGCCACTTATGGGAAAGCCTCTTTTGGGCACACATTCAGCCTCTATGGGCATACATCATTTGCTATTCTCAACATGGCATGCCTATTGTGGGGATGGAGGTGGTGGAAGTTTCTGTTTTTTGTCTCTTTGGGTCCCTTTGCGACTCTGTATCAGCAGCTATAGGTCTCTCAGTTCTGGGTGCAGAGGGTGTGACCTCTCCTCCTCCTTGGCCCATCTACTTGTCAACCAAAAACTACACCCACTCCAAGACATTGCTGAGATCGACCTTGGGAGTGGAGACTTGGGTGGCGGTGGTAGTGGGCATTGTTGTGATGAGAGTGGCTTGTGTGGTAGGTACAAAGAGAGGGGGAATTGGCGCCATTGGTTCTTTGCCTTTTCCTTCTACTGGGGGCGGGGGTGTGATTTCCGGCACACTGGTACTGGGACCAAGTGCTTCTGAATGGGCTCTTTGTGCCCTCCTCATCTCTTTTGTGCTACTCCTCAATGGAGCGATGGGTGGCCAGTGCTATTTCTTCCTCTTCCTTTCTTCTCAACTCCTCTTCAGTCTCCTTCCTCTCCTCCTCTGCCTTCTTTGATTCCATCTCAGCTAATCTTGCCTGCTCTTGCTCCTATTTTCTCTCCTCTTCATCCCTAAGCGACTCCCTCCGAGCCCTCTCCAGATCTTCTTTTTCTTTTTTCTTGCGCTCTTCTTCCCTCTTTCAATGCAGGGCTTTCGTTCTTTGTTTTGTGTGCCTCTGTGGATTGCCCTGGGACTCTCCCTCTTCGACTTTGTTAGTCTCTGTTTCATATGAAGACCTGTGCTGTTCTTCTGTGTGAGGTGGGGGTTGTGACGGTGACTCATCACTTCCTTCTTCGTCTCCCTTCTTATCTTCTTCTTCCCGTCCTTGCCCTAGTGCTTCTCGGATTATGGCAGTAAGGATGCCTCCAAACCCTATGGTTGAGGCCTTGGAGGACGATGCCTTGTGTTTTGATCTGGACGATGGGGATTCTCCTCCAGCGGCTCTTCCTCCCATTGCTAGAGCCTTAGTTAAAGCCTCTATGGTTCTCCTCACAAACCCATTCAGGTTTACCTCGTCTAGTGATTGTGCTGCAATGCTGTCGAGCAAAGGCACGTTGATCTGGCTCATTATGGTGTTGTACCTCTGGCTCGAGAACAAAGTGTGCACCATTTTTGCTTGCAGCTGGATATCTAGGTTTGGGATGTTTGCCAAGCTAATCCCATCGTTGGTATGGACCTTCACCTTGTCCATTCCCAACATGGTGTAGATGTCCCTCTTCGGCTTTCTTTCCACTTTATTTGGCAACCCCAGTGCCCTCTCCACCAATTTCGGGGTCAGCTCAATCTGTACTTGTCGGGTGGCTTCATTCTCGCGCACCGTGATGGTGCCTCTGTTTCTGTTAAAGGTGTGCAAAAAGTCGGTGCACTGGGTGTAGTCCACCCTTTGGCCCATTGCTTCTAGGTATTTCTACAGATGGCACTGGTCTATAATCTGGTGCACTGCCGGCTCTTCGATGGCCACATCTTCAAGGTTGAAGATGTGACCGAAACTTCAATTGGCTAAAGGATCTAGTCTCCACCGTGAGCCCGTACTTCGCTTGCTCCTCCTCCGAGAAGGGGAGCTTGCCAGCCTTGTCTTGGCTTGCCATGATAGATGCCTACAAGTTTAGCCATTTCCACTATTAGTGCTTTTTGACAAGTAACTTGCTGAAAGAAGAAAAGCGTAGCAGATTTTATTGATCTGAAATATTTTGAGTATAGCCTTAACTTTTCTTTTCAGACTTTTACCATTACATTTTACCATTGCATTTCAACTTTTATTGACATTTCATACTTGGTTCACTTTTTAAATTCCACCTTACCCCCTCCCCCTTTGGAATGAGAAGAATCCGTCCCAGGATTGGAGGTTGAGAGGACAAGGGCATTCAACATACAGAGCATTGGTCTATTTGCGCAGGAGCCAAGCATAGAAGTTGGGGTTGTACTCTAGCTGAGCTTCACGGTCTAATTCAAATGGACAGAAACCCACATGCGTGATGTATGTCAGAACATCGGTTAGGAGATCGCCAGAATCGACACGACTAGCAATGTGGAGTTCTTCCTCTGTTAAGAGGCGGTCAAGGTAGGAATGCCCCTTAATGTGCTCTTCCATGGGTCGGCCACAAAGAGTGGTTAATACTCGATACGAGGTTGGCGTGATGTAAGTGGGAACGTACTCTGTTGTTTTGATTGCGCGGCGCTGCTCAGCGTTGGTAATTATGCGGCACCCCTCAACTTCCCATTGTAGCCTAAGAGTGTATCAATGCTTTAAAAACGTGGAATCAGTATCATCGAGCTTGGATAACTCTGTGATTTCCTGATCAGTGATAGCAGAAGTGGTTCACTGATCGTAGGATGTGATGAGATGTTGTTTAATGGCTTGCTCTTTGGAGATCTCGCTGTTGAGCAACTCAGCAGCAGTAGAGCGAGAAGCTTTTGCAAATGCGAATTCAAAGGTCTCCCAAGAGCAAGGCATATTGCGCACTTCCGTTGCAAAGGGTTCTTCTAATAGACCTAAGTCCAAGCGGTCGTAGCTAAGGGCTAGCGACACGAAGGTGGCATCGAGTCATTTAATGCATTCCACCACGTCATCCCCGGTGTCCTCAGCGAGGTTGGTGGCTAGTGTTAGAAAGGATTTTCGTTCATAGGAGGGCGTAAGGCCAAGGTTTGACAGAACAAGAGCTTTTGACAACGAAGATGGGCGGTTGGGAGGGTTTGTGAGTTTGTGGTTGGGCTGCTTGGATGTTAAGTGGATTAGGAGCAGCCACGATGGATGGGTTTCCGCATTCAAATTGGAGTTGGGGAGGTGGATTGACTTTGGCGGGTGATGACTCTTGTGACGGAGCTTGCGGTTCGGGCCGGTAGGCTTGTGGGACTTTCTTGGGCCTAGGCGTGGATGAGGCGGATGGTTGTGGTTCGAGAGAGCACTGTGGCTTGAGGGTTTGAGGGTTTATGGGACGCGGTTTGATCAAGCTTGAGGGCGGGGTATGAATGGTGCCTTCGGCCGTGTGGGCCTTAGGGATCCACAACCACGTATTTCCCTTGTAGTAGCCTTGCACACGTAAGAGGGCTTTAGGGACCCATCGTTGCTTGATCATGCGGCGCTTTCTGCGACTGTGTCTTGGTCTCCTAGGGCTAGAGTTTTTGGTCCTATGAGGATAGAAGTGTCGACTCCTAGGCGGTGGTTGCGGGTATTTGGGCTTCCATTGAAATCTAGACTGTTGAGCCTGATGTTTTGCTATTGTGGGCCGTGATTCCTGAATGCTGGGAGGTGGCGGCCGCACACTACCCCCCTCCGTAGATTTGGTCATGGAGAATTCTATCGGTGGCTTTGCGTATGGTGATGAAGTCGCGCTGTCGTATTGCTGCGCATTCGAGGTGTGTAAACCACCCAAAAGTTGTGCATGGGATTTGGTACTTTGTACATATTTTTCTGCGTATGAATATAGTAGCGAGTATGAAGGATTGCTTTCAGTCTATGTTGAACAGGATCAAGAAGACAAGTTTATGATTATTAGTTGTGATGATTTCTGGGATGTGTTTTCAAGTCAGATACTTGACAATAATGAGTGTTTTGAATCATATACCTCAAATATATACAGCCGAAGAGTACTCAGTGGTGAATTTGTGGTTGTGAACAAGCATCTTCTGAATGATCTGACTGACATGGGACTTTGGAACTTAGAGTTGAAGATGGCTCTATACAGAAAGTTCAGCAGATTCGTGATGATTTGAAAGCAGTTTACAGGAATGTTTGGGAGATCAAACAGGGGACCATTGTTGACACAGTTGCAAGACCATATGCATTTATCAAGTTTGATACTGATATTCAGAAGACCAGAAAGCTTTACTTGGACATTTGTGTAAATGAACTTCGTGTGTTTTGTAAGGAGACAAGTGCTTTGTCTCTGGAATTGCCTGCTCTGTATGACCAGTCACTCAGTCAGGAAGATCCAAGTTAGATAAATGCTGAAGACATAATGGACATCATGTGGATAATTTTCTGTTCATTGGCTGGAATAATGTGCTTGGGCCTTGTTCTGTACTTCCACTTCAAGGTGAGCAGAAAGCCACACAGAGAGAGAGAAACGTAGAGATGACTGAGAGAGCCATAGTTATTATACTATACAGGTGAGCAGGCAGACAGTAGCAGCGGGCATTACGTGATTTTGACTCACCATGGATTATTCGCATGGTGCTTATAGCCTTCTATGCATTGTGGAGCTTGGGCAATTAGTACACAGAGAATAATTGGTAATTCTATCATTGAGTTGTATGCAAAGTCTGGATGCATTAATGAAAAGCATTGCTTGTTTAATCAATGGCTGGACTGTGAAGTAATGAAATGGGGGTATTGTGAGAAGGGCCGCTTTTCTGATAGAAGGAAAGGGCTGCTTTTCTGGGTTTTTTTTAAAAATAGAGGTCACTTTTCTGAGCGGAAGGCGAATTTAGGAATTCTCTGCAATCTGGGAAGGAGGGAGAAACAGAGTATTCGAAGGAAAAAGAGGAAAAATACTTGGCGCAGAATTCTGGGGGAAACTCAGGCTCAGACTCTTCTTCTGTTTTCTTGGCAAAAGGAATTTTTGGCTTTCGACATACTTCTCACTCTCTATCACCGTTGATCTGAAGTCTGCTGGTTTGCTGCAACTCGCCATCTCAGCCTCTCGAGAAGAAAGTCACCTCTCTGATCAGCTTTAGAGATCCTCGCCTCTCAACGTGTTGGTGGTGGACTTGACTGGAGATCGTCAATCGTTCCGCGTGACTAAAGATTCGTGCTTTTAAGTATCAGGGGGATCGCATGTTGCTGTACCCAACTCCTTTGTTGTGATGTAGCCATCTCCATCCTTGTCGAAAAGGCTGAAAGCCTCTTTAAACTCAGCGATCTGGTCGTCAATCAGCTGCTCCGCCTTAACTTTACCTCAAGCGTCCTTCCCTCCTGTTTTGCTTCTCCGTTTCCTCCGCGTTCTGCTTCCTTTCTTATTACGCCACAGAGACAGAGGCGCAGACTTAGACAACGGCAGCAGCAGTGGATTGTTCAACATACACGACGGAGATCTAAAGTGGGTGCACTCCCTACTTTGTGTCAAATGGTGCGTCTATAACGCCGGACCACGCTAAGTGCTGCAGTCCTCTCCCAATGCAAGTCCAATGACACTACCTCCTGCCTCTGTTGAAGAGACTCAATGCACCCAAGCATTGGATGCTCGACAAGCTCGGTGGTGCCTTTTCTCCATAACCATCTATTCCGCCTCACAAGACAAGGGAGTGCATGCCGCTTGTGGTACTCCTCAGGAACCAGCTTAAATATGCTCTCACCTACCGTGAGGTGATTGCGATTGTAATGCAACGGCTCATCTCAGTTGATGGAAAGGTTCACACGGACAAGTACTATCCTGCTGGATTTATGGATGTTGTGTCGATTGCTTAGACGAGGGAAAGGAAGTTCATTCTGCTGTCCTCTCCAGTGGATTTGAGCACGACATTGCCATCAGCAACACCCTCATTCACATGTATGGAAAGTGCAAAGGTCTTCTCAATTGCAGAGGTTGACAAGACTGTGTATTGTAGATAAACTCCATGGGTTTCACCAAGGTTTACCATTTGAATACTAGTAGTTATTGATTATGGACAGCATGGAATGTTGAGGCTTTTCTAGACTTTAACTGAATACAATAAGCTTCTGGTTCCGCACATTCAAGTTGCTGTTAAACTAGACACGGTTTTTGTGCTTCTTGTAAGGACAATCTCAGATTGACTAGTTAAGCAAAGTCAAGTTAAAAGAACTGGCTATTTGAATACAAAGAATGGGATCTTCTCTTCTCTAAAAGACACCAACAAAGATAAGGCATTGAACAATAATGTGGAATGCGTATGCTGGAATGCCCGTCCTCTTCGTATATTTGTTGAACTTCTATCCTGAAATTAGTCAAGGTCTTCTGTAGACACGACTTTTCTTTCCTTTCACAAACCCTTCGACATCTTTGGTGAACCCGACGTGAAAGCGTCGCAGAAATTTCAGGATGGGAGACACTTCAGCCTCTATTTCAGCTTCCTCTACAACTCCAGCTGCCTCTACTTCAGCTCCATCAATGACTGCTGCGTCAAGTACTTCAACAAAGGATCTAAAACAGATTTTGCAGAATATGTCCATGTATATGCAGCTCCAAAATCAGCAAACACAAATGTATATGCAGCAGCAAAAACAATTGCATCAACAGCAGTTGTCTCAGCAAAGGCAACTCTATTCGGAGCAGGAGAATGCAAACAGCGCGACTAAGGCTATTGAAGCAGTTGAGAGTGAGAAGAAGCTGTTTGACGGGCGTAATGTTTCAGCATATTTGAAGACATATGAGATCAAGATGGGGTTTTTTGGAGTTCCTGCTCGACTTATGAGTAAGTACTTCCTTCGTCTTGTCACACCTGCTTTGAGGACAAAGGTGACTGATTTATTTATTCAAAATACACATTGGCAAGATTTTAAGAAGGCACTAAAAGAAGAATACTTCCTTGAGGACTTTGGTATGGCTACTCGGCGGTCATTCCGAGAGTGGGTCTACATGCCAAACAAAGGTCTTGCTGCTTCGGAGTTGATTCGAGATTTTGAGGAAAGGTATAGTCAGCTTGATGCCATTGAACAAAGAGCATTGGATGTTGAAAAAGTTGAACTTTTCTTGCAAGCTGCAGATCCTGCTCTTCAAGAAGAATTGGGTGAGCTTCTTGAAGATCGCACGAAGCCTATGGGTCTTAAAACTGATTGGCAGGATGCTCAGGATGCACTCTCAACTTTGACCAAGAGGAGGATATGGAAGACTCGCCTACAGAATGGTTCCATGACACCTACACCATCATCTGCTCCTATGCCTACTTCTATCCCTGTTATTTCTTCTCCTCCTCAGCCAGTTTCTTGGCCTATGCCAGTGCCTATTGTTTCTACTCCACCTATTCCTCCTGTTCCACGACCGATGCCTACACCTTCTGCTCCAAAACCATCCGCTCCATCGGTGCCTACTTCTCTTGATGACATAATCAAAGGAATCACAGATTTGACACTTGAGTCAGTCAAAGCGGAGTTGGTGGGTAAGTTGAAGGAGCAGTTTGCTTCGACTGCGCCTGCTACTTCTTCTAGTGCTCCTATTGCACCTAGGAGTGCTCCTAATGCACCTAGGAGAGATCGGAGATGTATTTGGTGTGATAGTACGGAGCATCAACATTGCAGGGATTGTGACTCTTTCCAGGATGCAAGGAGGCAGAATTTGGTATATTGGGGGCAAGATGGTAAGATTTGGTTGACTGAGACAGGAGCTCCACTTGCTACCAACTTTGGTAAAGGTGGAATGAAGAAGTTAGTGGAGGACATGGCTGCGCGTACTTCTTATGTGACGGCTAGAGGTGATGCTTCTGCATATGGAGTACAGATTGAGAAGGGATCGGAGACTCAGTCCGCACTATGGACTTATGCTATGGAGACTGCAAACAAGGGAAAAATTCAGCAAACTGTTTTGACTAGCGCAGGCTCTAGCATCAGATCAGAGACAGGATGGGACTCGCCTGTTGACAGGTATTCTATTTATGCTTATTTGGCTAAATCTCATGGTGCAGATGTATTTGTTGAGGAGAAGCGTAAGAGGGATGAAGAAAATCCAAGTGCAGCTAAGAAGACTAGAGGGGGTGAGTTTGTTACTCCACCTACTGCAGGACCTTCTTCAAGACCAGGGCCAGATCGACAGATGGAGGATGCTCAAAAGAGGGAAAAGAGGCAAGAGCCTAGAGAGAGAAAGCAGCCAGGATTCAGATTGATGTCCGACATTGAGACATCTACAGATATGAAGAAAATCTTTAATGATAAGATACTTGGCAGTGAGGTGACTTTCACTATTTCCGAGATTTTGGGCATCTCAAAAAGAGAATTTCAGGATCAGTTTCAGGAGGTCCTGAAGAGGAAAAGACATGCATTGGCTACCACTGATATACAAGGAGTTTTGATTGGAGAGTTGGATGAGGATGATGATGAGGTTATGGTTGATAATGCTTCTATTTTGCCGCAGGTAGAGAAGAGGGTTCAGCCTATGCATTATGCTGAAATTGATGAGCCTGTTTTGATACCGCGTAGTCACTTTTCGCGGAGCCATTGGGCTAGGGCAACTACAGAGACGATGGTAAAGGTTGGAGAGAAACAGGTGCCTTATGTTGCATTGGTTGATCATGGTTCAGAGATTAATCTCATTGTTCGTGGAGTTTATGAGAGTAACAGATGGCCTATGGATGTAGAGCATGGGTGGCGTATGAGAGCCGCCAATAACACTGCAGGTGATTTATATGCTGCTTGCCCTAGTGTCAGGGTTTCTATTGGTGATGTAGAGGAGGATTTTCATTTCTTTGTGCAGGATTCATGCTCGTATCCCATAATTCTTGGACAGCCATTCATTACAGAGATGCGCATGGAGACAAAGGTCATGGATGATGGATCTGCTTATGCACGGATTCGCAGTAAAGATGGTATGAGAGCAGTTCAGTTTATGACTGTATGTGTGAACCATGTTAGAAACAGGGATACTCTCAGAGATGCACCCTTACCCACTGTGAGGGATTCGGGTTTTCATTAGGTACTGCCGTTTCGCGAGACGACGGTGGTACAGAGCAGAGGAGATTGGAGTTCTCGCCTCCTGGCAGCAGCAGTGTTTTCTCCTCCGGTTATGTTGGATTTTCAGCAAACAGTTCGATGAGCTATCAGAAAACTTCTAGATTGTCTAGAGCTGCCAGGCAGTATATATGTAGGAAGGAGAAAAATTTGAAAAATGCAGGAATTTTGGAGGATGATGAGCACATAGATGGTATGTATGACAGTGTGATTTGTGCAGATACGATGGCAGAGATGGGAGATATGCTGAAAACTGATATGCTGAATTGTCATGGTAATGTATTAGTGCAGTCCCTGGACATGTTTCATGAAATTGCAGATTTTATGTCACAGATTGAGTCAGAGGCTGAGGTAACTCAGCAAAGAGTGTTGAGTGCTGAAGAAATTCAGCAAACAGAGTTTCCAGCTGGTTATGATCAGCTTTCAGAGAGACAGAGGGCTGAAAAATTTCAGCCAACAGAGTTTACTGCTGAAATATTTCAGCATTCAGAGTTTGGGGCTGTTCCTATGCAGTCCATAGAGCAGAGGGCTGAGAATATTCAGCCATTAGAGTGCAGAATTGCTGATTTACAGCAAGATTTATGTAATGCAGAAGAGCATAACGAAGCCAGGGTTGACACGAAGTACAAAACTGTGGATAAGAAGGTGAAGCCGGTTGCTGTACCGCTTCCATCTAACAGTGATCAGCAAATAGAGAGGGCTGCTAAACAGCAAATTTTGAGGAATCCGGAGCATATTGGTCATAAATTTTCAGCAGAGACACTTGCTGAATTGAAAATTGGAAATGGTGATTTCTTGTTACCCATGGAGAAGCAATGCTTTCAGGAGATGCTTGAGCATCATGGAAGGGGATTTGCTTTTGTCCCACATGAGATTGGATGTGTGAATCTTGATATTGTTGCTCCTATGGTCATCTTTACTATTCCTCATATCCCATGGAATCTCCGACCTATTCCAGTGCCTAAAGCACACTTGCCAAAGTTGATTGATTTGTTGAATGAGAAAATCAGGATGGGAATCCTTGAGCCTTCATCTGCACCATACTCAAACAGGTGGTTTACAGTTCCAAAGAAGAATGGTACTCTTCGATTTATTCAGGACATGCAGCCAGTGAACAGAGTTACTATCAAGAATGTTGGTATAGGTCCAGTTGTGGATGAATTTGCAGAGGCATTTGCTGGACGTGCCATCTATTCTTTGGGTGATTTGTATTCAGGATATAATCAGTTTCAGCTGGCTTTGGAAAGCAGGGACATAACCACCATGAGAACTCCTATTGGGCTTGTCAGGATGTGTACCTTGCCTCAAGGTGCCACTAATTCTATTGCACATATGATGAATGCCATGCATAAGGTCCTTCGTGATTACATACCTCAGCTTACTATGCCTTTCTTGGATGATGTGCCCATTAAGGGGTGTGCAGAAGAAGAGAAGAATGAGAGCCTAAATGAGCAAGGATGCAGATACTTTGTGGCTGATCATATTTCAGCATGTGAGAAGATTTTGGCCAGGTTAGAAGAAGTGAACTTGACACTTTCAGGGCAAAAATCTGTTTTTGGAGTGAATGAGGTTGTCATTGTTGGGCATATGTGTGGATATTATGGCAGGAAACCCTCACCTGATAAGGTGAATGCTATAGGCAAGATTGCAGAGTATTGTTCTACCACTTCTGAGGTACGGAGATTCATTGGTGCTTGTGTGTTTTATATGATTTGGATACCTCATTTTGCACACATTGCAGATTGTTTGTATCAGCTGCTTCGAAAGGGGCAGAAATTTTATTGGGATGAGAGCCACACTAGAGCCATGCGGAAATTGAAGAAATTATTGCAGAATGCTCCTACTCTCAGGAAAGCGGATTATAATTGTGATAGGCCTATTGTATTGACAGTTGACACTAGTCCAATTGGCATAGGTTGGGCTGTGGGTCAAGATGATGCAGATGGAAATAGGTATGCTATTCGGTTTGGGGCGAAAGTCCTAAACGAGAGACAGAGGAGATATCCGCAAATCAAGAGGGAGTTATTGGGGATTGTCACGGCTCTCAAATGTGACAAGGAGTACTTTATTGGAGCTTCAGTTGTGGTAGAGACAGATTGCTTGCCATTGATTGGTATGATTACGAGTTGCTCTACTCCGGATATAGCCATGTTGAGATGGATTGCATACATCAAGTCATTAAATCTGGAATTTAAACACATAGCAGGGAAGGATAATCCAGTGGCAGATATGTTGTCTAGAGCCAGATATGATGATGAGGAGACTCTACTTGCAGAAGAGGATGATGCAGAAATTTCAGCCACTATGGTTGATCATGTTTGTCATGTCTATGATATTGTGGCTTTCATAGAAGAACTCTATGTTGGAGATTGGTTGCAGATTGGCAGGTACCTTAGTACACTAAGAAAAAGAGATGAATGGACAGATGAAGAGTTCAAGAAGATCAGAAGGAAAGCCTATGGTTATTTTCTCAAGGATGGATTTCTTTGGAAGCATCCGAAGAAAAGAGGCGGATTACCTTTGCGGGTTGTCTGTGATCGAGAGACACAGTTACAGGTGATGAGGGAGTTTCATGAGAGTCCTTGGGCTGGTCATAGAGGAGTATGGGCTACTTATGAGAAAATCAGGGAGAAATATTGGTGGAAAGGCATGTACAGAGATGTTTCTCACTTTGTTGAGACTTGCAGAGACTGCCAGATGTATTCAGTAGTGCGCCATAGAGATGAGCTTCATCCGACCTATCCACTATGCATTCATTATAAGTGGGTAGTTGATTTGGTTACCATGCCTATGGGTCTATGGCAGATGAGATACATTGTTTTGGCTAGAGAGGATCTTACCAATCATGTTGAGGGCAGATCTTTGAGAACGAAGACCACTAGTGCAGTGTGTAAGTTCTTATTGGAGGAAATTTTCTGCAGGTATGGTTGTGTGGGTAAGATCACTGCGGATCGTGGTGAATTGGATGCATATGAAGCTAGGGAGTTTTTCTCTCAGCTAGGAATCAAATTGGCTCTAACCACAGCATACAATCCAGAGGGAAATGGGAAGAGTGAAAGAGGGCATCCGCCAATAGTGAAAGCATTAGCCAAAGCATGCGGAGGACGGATTGGAGAATGGCCGAGACTTCTACCATTTGCTTTATGGGCTGATCGTACGACTCATAGTGTTACTACAGGATAAATGCCTGCATAGTTGATGTATGGTCAGAAACCTGTTATGCCGATTGAGACTTGTGCTTTGACTTGGTCAGTTTTACCATGGCAGGAGGATTTGACGAGAGAGGAGCTCTTAGCTCTTCGGATTCGACAGTTAGAGAGGAGACCTGAGGATATTCAGCTAGCTATTGACAGGTTGAAAGTTGCTAGACTAAGGAACAAGGACAGGTTTGATAGCAGGCATCGCTTGCGGCCTAGAGCAATAGAAGAGGGAGATTGGGTATTGGTCTTTGATAGCAGCCTTGAAAATCAGCATACTGCACTTCGGAAGATGGTGAAAAGATGGTTTGGACCATACATAGTCAGACATGTCTTTGATAATGCAACATATGAACTGACAGAATTGGATGGGACAGTGCTTAGAGTGCCAATTGCTGGAAAAAGAATCAAGATTTTCAAGAAAAGAGATGATGAGGATTATGCATTGGAAGAATTTTCGAGAGAAGAGCAACGACAAGAAACTCCAATGGAAGAGACGGATGATATGGCTGGATATCTTGTTGATCTACCGGAAATGCATAACGAAGAGATTGATTTGTTTGTGGATCTTGATGATAATGATCATGGGTAGTTGGCCCATCCGGAGGATGTGCAGGATTAGAGGGGGTGGATGTCGTATTGCTGCGCATTCGAGGTGTGTAAACCACCCAAAAGTTGTGCATGGGATTTGGTACTTTGTACATATTTTTCTGCGTATGAATATAGTAGCGAGTATGAAGGATTGCTTTCAGTCTATGTTGAACAGGATCAAGAAGACAAGTTTATGATTATTAGTTGTGATGATTTCTGGGATGTGTTTTCAAGTCAGATACTTGACAATAATGAGTGTTTTGAATCATATACCTCAAATATATACAGCCGAAGAGTACTCAGTGGTGAATTTGTGGTTGTGAACAAGCATCTTCTGAATGATCTGACTGACATGGGACTTTGGAACTTAGAGTTGAAGATGGCTCTATACAGAAAGTTCAGCAGATTCGTGATGATTTGAAAGCAGTTTACAGGAATGTTTGGGAGATCAAACAGGGGACCATTGTTGACACAGTTGCAAGACCATATGCATTTATCAAGTTTGATACTGATATTCAGAAGACCAGAAAGCTTTACTTGGACATTTGTGTAAATGAACTTCGTGTGTTTTGTAAGGAGACAAGTGCTTTGTCTCTGGAATTGCCTGCTCTGTATGACCAGTCACTCAGTCAGGAAGATCCAAGTTAGATAAATGCTGAAGACATAATGGACATCATGTGGATAATTTTCTATTTATTGGCTGGAATAATGTGCTTGGGCCTTGTTCTGTACTTCCACTTCAAGGTGAGCAGAAAGCCACACAGAGAGAGAGAAACGTAGAGATGACTGAGAGAGCCATAGTTATTATACTATACAGGTGAGCAGGCAGACAGTAGCAGCGGGCATTACGTGATTTTGACTCACCATGGATTATTCGCATGGTGCTTATAGCCTTCTATGCATTGTGGAGCTTGGGCGATTAGTACACAGAGAATAATTGGTAATTCTATCATTGAGTTGTATGCAAAGTCTGGATGCATTAATGAAAAGCATTGCTTGTTTAATCAATAGCTGGACTGTGAAGTAATGAAATGGGGGTATTGTGAGAAGGGCCGCTTTTCTGATAGAAGGAAAGGGCTGCTTTTCTGGGTTTTTTTAAAAAATAGAGGTCGCTTTTCTGAGCGGAAGGCGAATTTAGGAATTCTCTGCAATCTGGGAAGGAGGGAGAAACAGAGTATTCGAAGGAAAAAGAGGAAAAATACTTGGCGCAGAATTCTGGGGGAAACTCAGGCTCAGACTCTTCTTCTGTTTTCTTGGCAAAAGGAATTTTTGGCTTTCGACATACTTCTCACTCTCTATCACCGTTGATCTGAAGTCTGCTGGTTTGCTGCAACTCGCCATCTCAGCCTCTCGAGAAGAAAGTCACCTCTCTGATCAGCTTTAGAGATCCTCGCCTCTCAACGTGTTGGTGGTGGACTTGACTGGAGATCGTCAATCGTTCCGCGTGACTAAAGATTCGTGCTTTTAAGTATCAGGGGGATCGCATGTTGCTGTACCCAACTCCTTTGTTGTGATGTAGCCATCTCCATCCTTGTCAAAAAGGCTGAAAGCCTCTTTAAACTCAGTGACCTGGTCGTCAGTCAGCTGCTCCGCCTTAACTTTACCTCAAGCGTCCTTCCCTCCTATTTTGCTTCTCCGTTTCCTCCGCGTTCTGCTTCCTTTCTTATTACGCCACAGAGACAGAGGCGCAGACTTAGACAACGGCAGCAGCAGTGGATTGTTCAACATACACGACGGAGATCTAAAGTGGGTGCACTCCCTACTTTGTGTCAAATGGTGCGTCTATAACGCCGGACCACGCTAAGTGCTGCAGTCCTCTCCCAATGCAAGTCCAATGACACTACCTCCTGCCTCTGTTGAAGAGACTCAATGCACCCAAGCATTGGATGCTCGACAAGCTCGGTGGTGCCTTTTCTCCATAACCATCTGTTCCGCCTCACAAGACAAGGGAGTGCATGCCGCTTGTGGTACTCCTCAGGAACCAGCTTAAATATGCTCTCACCTACCGTGAGGTGATTGCGATTGTAATGCAACGGTTCATCTAAGTTGATGGAAAGGTTCACACGGACAAGTACTATCCTGCTGGATTTATGGATGTTGTGTCGATTGCTTAGACGAGGGAAAGGAAGTTCATTCTGCTGTCCTCTCCAGTGGATTTGAGCACGACATTGCCATCAGCAACACCCTCATTCACATGTATGGAAAGTGCAAAGGTCTTCTCAATTGCAGAGGTTGACAAGACTGTGTATTGTAGATAAACTCCATGGGTTTCACCAAGGTTTACCATTTGAATACTAGCAGTTATTGATTATGAACAGCATGGAATGTTGAGGCTTTTCTAGACTTTAACTGAATACAATAAGCTTCTGGTTCCGCACATTCAAGTTGTTGTTAAACTAGACACGGTTTTTGTGCTTCTTGTAAGGACAATCTCAGATTGACTAGTTAAGCAAAGTCAAGTTAAAAGAACTGGCTATTTGAATACAAAGAATGGGATCTTCTCTTCTCTAAAAGACACCAACAAAGATAAGGCATTGAACAATAATGTGGAATGCGTATGCTGGAAATGCCCGTCCTCTTCGTATATTTGTTGAACTTCTATCCTGAAATTAGTCAAGGTCTTCTGTAGACACGACTTTTCTTTCCTTTCACAAACCCTTCGACAGCGCAGCCCTTGCTGAAAGCTGTGACAATGTGAATGTTGCCTATTGCGAGGTGGATGCGTTGCGACTCATAATCAACATTGCAGTGAGTCTGATTTTTGAAAGTGCGCCCTAGTAGCAACTCTGTGCCTGTGTCTTTAGCATTTGGCAACACGTAAAAAATCATTGCGATAGTCTCAGACTCGATAGAAATGGCTACTTTGCACTTGTCGAGGAGTGCATAGGAATGGGCCCCATATGGGCTTAATTTAGCATTCGTGGGCTGAAGTGGTGGTCTACCAAGTTTGGTCCAATGATCGTGAGTTAGGAAATTGAAGTCTGCTCCCTCATTGATCAGAGCGTTGAAAGCGCAGGTTTGTTTTGCAGTGACCGTTATATGGAGGTATGCGGGCTCTACGGCTTCCTCATCCTCATCATCAATCTCAGTGATTGTGACCACTCGTACCTTGATAGGCGGTTCTAACATTGGGGGCTCGTGCAAAGGATGGGTGGGAGGGTAGTACTTCTTGACACGACTTCCATTGAAGAAGCCTATTCCCTCAACTGTCTAAGGTTTCGAGTTCGACATTGCTTGTGCGGCTGATCGCACGAACTTTGAAGGGGCCAAGGCCTCGAAATTTCATTTTCTGTTTATGTCCCTTAATGGAGTAGAGGAGCACTAAGTCGCCCTGTTCAATGT
Source organism: Lygodium microphyllum (assembly GCF_053477565.2). NCBI lineage: Eukaryota > Viridiplantae > Streptophyta > Polypodiopsida > Schizaeales > Lygodiaceae > Lygodium > Lygodium microphyllum. The sequence continues at coordinate 126,562,795 of NC_141157.1, forward strand.
CACGGTGCTTGACATGCTTGTCAAACCAACTCTTGCGACGGGCCTTCTCACATATAAGTGCATGGGTGGCTAGAAGTCGGGTCTCTGATAAGTGTTCAAGCTTGACCAGGCATTGCGTCCATGCCTCCTTCCCTTCCCATCGTTCTTGAAGGGCTATTCTCAGGCTAGGAACAAAGAATTCTAAGGGTAGGATTGCTTCTGTTCCATAGGTCAGCCTGAACGGGGTTTGACCGACAGCCATTTTATAAGCTGTACAGTAAGCCCACAAAGCTGCCATAAGCTTGTTGTCCCAATCATTGCATGAGGCTGAGACTACTTTGGTCAAGACATTGATGAGAATCTTATTCATGGATTCTGCCTGACCGTTCGCCTGAGGATAGTATGGTGATGATTTACTATGGATAATGAGGAAGGTGGATAGGAGATGCGCTATCACTTCATTGATGAAGTGCATGCCTTGGTTCAATTCGATGGGGCATCCGAATCGCTCGATCACTTGCTCCCATAAGAACTTGGCAGTCGTCCTAGCGTCGTTTTTACGTGTGGCTCTTGCCTCTGCCCATTTCGTGAGGTAATCCGTGGCCACAATGATGTACTTGGCTTGTGAGTACTATGCCGCATGACTGATGGGTCCTATGAAGTCGATTCCCCATTTCTCGACGGGTTGTCGAGTAATAACTGGGATCAACTCCATTTGATCCTTGCGAATCGGGACTTTTTTCTGTTGGCACTCGTCACAATGCTTGATGAATAGCGTGGCATTGTGGAAAAGCGTGGGCCACCATAGTTGAGACTGCAACACCTTCCGTGCTGTTGTGTCTCCGCTAAAGTGTCGTCCCACAATGCCGTTGTGCGCCTTCGAGAGCACATCGTGCATATCATGCTCACACACGCATCTACGTAGCAATCTGTCTTGCCCCAGCCTATAGAGTTGGCCTGCAATCAACTGATAGGGCTGGATCTTAAGGATCAAGTGCCGAAGTCGGGCTTTTTCTATTGGTCGCTCAGGTAGTCCGTGCTCAAGCACTTGGACTATGTCGTCCGCCCAATATGGCGTTAGATCAGCCTTAAATAAATCTCTCTCGCTGGACAGGTGGAATAGGTTGGCGTCGGGTAACTCATCAACGATGCCTTGTCCAGTGGCTTTCCCTGTGGGAATGCATGACATATGGTCAGCCATGTAGTGCTGTTTTCCTTTCCGCACAACACGGAGAAATCGAATTCCCAGAGCAGAAGGATCCATCAAGCTATGCGTCCTGTAGCACAAGGTTTGTTTACTAAATAGAGCAGGGCTTGATGGTCCACGAAAAAGATGAAGGGTGTGGCCAATAGATAATGCCGAAATTTCTTCATAGCGAACACCATGGGTAATCCCTCTCTTTCTGTTGTCGAGTAGTTCATTTCCATCTCAGTGAGTTGTCTGCTAGCAAAGCTCACTGGATAATGCTCACCAGGTTGGCACAGCACTGCCCCCATGGCAAACTTAGAAGCGTCGATGTGCACGTGGAAGGTAATGGTCCAATCTAGGGCTCGTAAAATTGGTGCTGTTGTTAGAGCCTTTTTCAATTCTTCGTATGCTTGTTGGCATGCCTCGGTCCATTCGAAGATGATCAGAATCTTGTATAATGGTCTGGCGATCAACACATAGTTCAGTACAAACCGACGATAGTACCCTGTATGGCCTAAGAAGCATTGAACTCCCTTGTAGTTAATTGGGGGTGGAAGGTCAACAATAACCCTGACCTTCGAGAAGCCAGTGGCAATGCCGTTCTTCGACACCACGTGTCCTAAGATGCATCCGTGCTTTACCCAAAACTGGTATTTCAAGGGGTTCAAGGAGAGACAATATAAGTGACACTGTTCAAAGACTGCGTGGAGTTTGTCTAAGTGTTTGATCCAGGTCGAATGGATACACAGGTCGTCGACAAAGACTTCTAACTCCTTACGAAGCATGTCCTTAAAGATGGTGCACATGAGGCACTGGAAAGTGGCAGGGGCATTAGTCAACCCAAAGGGCATGACTATGTAAGCAAAGACGCCCCACTCAGTGGCGAAGGGGGTCTTGTGCCTGTCTGCAGGATGCACTTGCACCTGGTTGTACCCTGAGAAGCTGTCCAGAAAACTGTAGGCTTCCTTGCATGCCACCCTCTCAAGCATGTGCTCGGTGTATGGCAATGGATAGTTGTCCCTCTTCGTAGCAGCATTCACCTTCTTGTAATTGATGCACACTCGGATTTTTCCATTCTTCTTCATCACAATGACTATGGGCGATACCCAGTCTGTGTGCTCAATTTTGTAAATGAATCCAGCTCTCATCAGCTTGTCAATTTTCTCTTTGACAGCATGAGCATGTTTTGGATTCATAGGGTATAGTCGTTGCTTGACCGGCGTTGCGTCTAGCGTCATGGGTATGTTGTGAGTCACGACACTCGGATCTACCCCCTTAAGCTTCTCTAAGGACTAGGCAAACATGTCTATATACTCTCACAAGGAGCAACAAGACTCGTTTCTTCTTCATTAGTCAAGTCATCGGCAATGAATACTAGTCGGGGTGTTTCCCCTTCCTGGGCTAAGTCTACCTCCTTGACTTTGGCTAGTCCCTTGATTGGTTTGCTCGTCTGCCCTTGACATTTGGCACCTAACAGAACTACTACCCTATCCCCTTTTTTGAATTTCGTGAAGCGTTTAGGGAGGTCTTGCGGCTTTCATTGTTCTTCTATTCGTGTAATCCTGGGTTGCTTTGCCTTTTCCTGCCTTAACCGTCTGCACCTCAGGTGGATGGGTAGGTCCCCCTTGGTACGTCTGGTCGTGGGCGGCCTAGGGATCTCTGGAGCACTATCCGAACTAACTTCCGATTCAGAGTCAAACCCTCTGTCTTCATTAGAAGAGCTGGTCTCCCCTGGTGGCCGCAGTTCAGATGGTGATTCAGTCCCAAGTACTGATGTCATTCCTGGCTGGGCTAGGCCTGCTTGCTCAAGGTCTATGGATCCTACGTGTTCCAACCAAGCGCGATCACATTCCATGCACATGACTCCTCACTCTACCCTAAAGGTCTGCCTTTTTTGCGGCTTGGAGTCTGCTCGTATCTGCTCAATTTCTTGTCCTTCAGTGTCGTATTCTGCTGTATCTACTTCACCCTCGCTCTCATCACTGAACGATTGGCAGTCTTCGTATTCGTCACTAGAATCTTTGTCATCCAACTAATCGTCGTCTCCTAGGGTTTGGTATGTCTCGTGTCGTTGGTCAAGAACTAGGGCCTAGTTATACATGAGGTTTAAATCATGCACCCTGGTCCATTGCCACTTGGATTCCTCTAAGAGATCCTGGAGTGGTTTGAAGTTTGCAGCTGGATTGCCAGCTAGCTTGTCCATTAGGTATTCCAGTATCCCCTGGAGTTCCCTTTTGTTGGATGGTACTTGGAAGGTGACAGGATTAGGCTTTCCACAGAGGCTTCCTGCCATCATGCAGACTAGTATAGAGAGTGCTTCGTTAGACTTGCCGATCATTTTGATGGCTTGCTCATACGCCTCATGATCTAAGAATGGTAGGTCGATTGTAGCGAGAATGTGCATCCAATCCCGCTCATCCTCTGGGCATGGGATATACTTGGTTAAGGGCCCATAAGACTTCTTGACCTAAGTGTCACCATTGAGCATAGCAGAGATGGTGTCTAGGTCGATCGGTAAGGTCGTCCAAGTATCCATCTCTATTCTTACGGCATCCGTTCTGTTGCCAAGGAAGATCAAGCCATTACCCCAATCTTCGATGACTCTAGCGTTGCGCATCCAGGGTCGGTCTAATAGGATATCGTAGTCCACTCCCTTCATGACTATAAAGTCAATAGAGAACTGGACGCCTGCAATCTTCACTGGCCAGTTCTTAAGTAGCCCGAATGGCTTTACTCTCATACCATTCGCTAGTGTGACATTAGACATAGCAGTTTCGACAGGCGGGTTTCCCCAAGTCTGAAACACTGTGTGGCTAAGTACACTAACCCCACCTCCCATGTCTATGATTCCCTTTCTTGTTGTGTCACCTAGGGCTAGGACCGGTAAGACTATGTGCATCTCAGAACCTTCCTAGAAGGCATTGACATGCAAGGATTTAGGCACAGAGTGCAGCGTCAAACTCGGTATTTGCATTTTTGCATCATGGTCTTGAGGGTCTGCCATGACCTGCTCTCATGACCCTTCGACCCACTGCTTAAGATCTTGCCATAGGGTAGGATGCTGCCTAAGCAGATCTCCCAGGCTAAGTATTACAGGGGTAGTCACTAGCATGGTGAGGAGATCGTTGGATACTCATCTCTCCCTTAACCTGGATTGTCTTGACCAATGGCCGTGAGACTGATCTGCGGCTTTGTAGCATCAAGGCTTGGTCTTAGTGGCACTACTTGTGGTGAGGTTGCTTCTGCCGACTTAGGTTGATGCAGTGATATTGGCGTGCTTACGCTAGAGAGATCATCGATCTCGTCCTCTATGATGGGATCAGCGTCCTTGAGATGCTCTTGAGCCTCCTTCATCCATTCCTTCACCTTTTCTATGGCCTCTGACTGTCGCTTCGGATGCGGGTATTCCCCTACCTTAGCACTTTCCTTTTTGGCCATCTTAGGGGCTGAAGTCTCTGCTTCTGCATCTGAAACCTTCTTTCTAGCAGGCAGAGTCGTAGCACTCTCAGTTTTTAGTGCGACTTTAGATTCCGATCTCTTCTTTTTTTGCCTGCGGTTTTTCTTCCCTATTGAGGCTGCGTCAAGGTTGCTAGGTCCTGGCAGAGAGATGCCAGCTTGCTTCGTTTGGGCTCAGGTCATGACCCGCAATGGGATAGGTGTGGCCTCCCCATCGAGGTTTTTGATACCAAACAGTCCCAATGGGACAGATGGTACGTTGGCTGAGCTAGAAGATGGCTTTCGCTTTGGGCAATCTACAAAGAGATGGGTGATTCCGCACTCTACGCACCTTTGGTCAGCCTTGTCTCTGTTTTGCTGCTCTCTTTCGTGGCAGCGTGATGAGACATGACCAGGGTGACCACAAGTCCAACAGGTGACTGGATCCTGCATCTGCCCTCCTAGGCCTCTACCTCGTCCTCTTCCTAACACCATCACCAACATGGGTCAATAGTCCATGAGGACAGCGCTGCCCTCATCGTCATGCGAGAGGTAAGGGTATATATAGGTTTCTTCCTCACTTGGCTCTTCCACATAGTGGATGGGTCATGTAAGGACCAGGCGGTCTAGGAATGCCTGTAGGGTTTATGTCCATTCCAGGGATGGCTGGTTTCATATCGTTGCGCGGGAAGAGCCAATGGGGCTCCCCTTCCAAAGAATGGCTGTGGCCTGTTCGCTAGGTAAGGCTAGCCGTAGGGTTGTGAGTATGGAAGTCTTCTTGGTAATCTACAATGTGCGACGTTATGGCCAAACCTACCACAGTTAGCACAAGGTCTTGACCTAGGGTCTTGACCTAGGGTCTTGACACTCGGCAGTAAGTGGTTTCCACCACAGTACACGCATTGGACGCGCAGGCGCGTTGGTCGTCTCAACATGTCTTGCAACTTGACTAATTCCATCTTGATATCAGCCAAGCCTTGGTATGTCTCGGTGGCCTTTCCCTTATCTTGGGATGATGGGATTGATCGCTCACTAGAGGCTAACGCTCTCTCTGAACCTCGTGAGTTGGTCTCCTCTACATTCGAGCTCCTAGAGCTCTGCTCTTTCAGGTGATCATCGACTCTGATGGCTTCCGCAAACACTCTAGCTATCGAGTCCCATTGCAAGCTTGAATTGCTTGCCAAAGCCTTATATAACTCCTCATCTCGAATTCCGCTGATGAATACAGTCGAAACTGATCTTTCAGTCAGTCGCTCGCCCAGTGGGATTCTCTTGAAGAGACTCCTCACATGGGTTACGTAGTCAGGGATGTCCTCCTTCTCTTTCTGCTTTACGTTCATCAAGCGTACTAGTTGATTATCGAAGTATCTGGGCTGGGCGAATCTCTTAATGAAGAGATCCTTGAGGCCATTGAAGTTGGCTTGCTCTACAGCATCTAGGCTTGTATACCACGTCCTACCCTTGCCGCCTAGGCAAAGCCCAAATGCTTGCGAGCGTTGAGTTAGGTCCTTGAGGCTGTTGGCTTCGCAGACTTGCTCAAACTGCTCAACAAAGCTGTATGGTCGTCATGGGGTTGGTACTTGTCGAGTTGCTTGGCAATGATCTGTCAATATTGTGGGAGAGAAGGAAGGAGTCTCACTTGTAGCTTTCTTGCTTGCACAATGGGGGAATACACACAGAGGTGGAGGCTGAAAACAATTTTCCTCTTCTTAGTTGTGTAAGCCAAAAAGAACTCTCATACAAAGAAATAGAAGAACCCTATATATGGGTCTCAAACCAAACTCAACTAACTAAGGTGGCATACTAACTGAGCCACGAACTAGAGTAGATAAGGATAGCTGTCATGTAGCTATTATTCATGGGCGGTGTACCAACCGCATCTGCAACTAACACGTCGGTGACATAAATGCACAACGGTCACCCTGGCATATCACGAGTGGAGCTCAATATCTCAACACCCCCCCTCGAGCTCAATCCCAATTCCTGTACACCAAGCAGATCGCTGAACTTGCGCAGCTTCTCTGCGCCCAATGCCTTCGTGAATATGTCAGCTACCTGATCCTCTATGCTGACATAAACTAGATCAATAAGACCTAGTAAAACCCTCTCCCGCACACAGTGATAATGCACCTCAATGTGCTTTGTTCTAGCATGATAGACTGGGTTATTTGCCAAGTGTATACTGCTCATGTTGTCACAATAAATGACAAGTGGCCCGTCTGTAGGCAGATGCATATCATAAAGTAGCTTATGCAACCAAGCTACCTCACATGCAGCCATTGCTGCACCCCTGTACTCGGCCTCTGTGCTCGACAAGGCAACTGTAGGCTGTTTCTTGCTGCTCCAAGTGACTGCAGCACTCCCAAAAGAGAACACATATCCACTGGTAGATCGTGTATCAGAAATACTACCAGCCCAATCAGCATTAGTGTATCCATGCAACTGTATCTGAACCCCAGTCTCATAAAATAGTCCATACTGCAATGTGGACTTCACCTACCTGAGTATGCGTCTAGCCGCATCCAAATGTGGTTTCCTTGGAGCCTGCATAAACTGACTTACCAATCCAACAGCATAGCTCAAATCTGGCCTGGTAATAGTCATATAAATCAAACTTCCTACTATGTGTCTGTACATAGTAGGGTCTTCCAGAAGCTCACCTGCATCTGTGCTCAGCTTCACATTCTGCTCCAAAGGAACTGAAATAGGCTTACAGCCTGTCATCCCATATTTGGACAGCATGTCCAATCCATACTGCCTCTGCAAGAGCCATATCCCACTTGGTGATTTAATCACCTCAATGCCCAAGAAATAACGCAGCTCTCCCAAATCCTTCATCTCAAACTTCTGCTTCAATAGCATTTTCACATGAAGGATATCTTCATCATTGTCACCTGTCATAATCAAATCATCAACATAAATGACAAGTAGCATAATACCTTTCTCTGTTTTTCTCACATAAAGTGAGAAATAGCCAATAGTGACAAGATACTGTCCTATCTTGTCAGACCATGCTCTAGGTGCTTGCTTCAAGCCATACAATGCTTTCTTCAACCTACAAACAAACTCAGGATGAATAGCATGCACATAACATGGTGGCTACTCCATATATACCTCTTCTTGCAAATCACCATGCAAGAAGGCATTCTTTACATCCATCTGATGTAAAGACCATTCCTTTGATGCAGCCATAGCAATGACTGCTCTTACGGTTGCCATCCTTGCAACCGGACTGAAAGTTTCTTCATAATCAATGCCATGTGTTTGTGCATACCCCTTGACTACTAATCTTGCCTTGTATCTGTTCACAGAACCATCTGCATTGTGCTTCACCTTATAAACCCACTTATAGCCAATTGCATGTTTACCTTTAGGCAAGGATACCAACTCCCATGTAGCATTTGCTTCCAAGGCATCCATTTCTTCATCCATGGCTTTCTCCCATTTTTCTTTTTCCATGGCTTGCTCAAAAGAAGTGGGCTCTGGTTCATGTATCACTTTGACCATATATGCATAGTGAATGGCTGTAAATCCATCATATTTCAGCCTATCCACAGGATGCCTAGCTCTGGTAGACCTACGCAAAGTAGGTTCACTCCCAGGTGCTCTCAAAACATCCCTGGTCTTCCTTACTCCAAGTGTAACAATAGAAGGAATACCCAACTCATCATCAATGCTCTGTTCTGAGCCACTGGATTCACCATCCACATAAGAGTGACCTGCATTCACATCAAACATGGGTTGATCTACCTTCTCTTCTCCTTTTTGTGATACTTGAATACCACTATCTGCATTGCTTTGAGAAGATTCTCCTGATCTCAATCTGCCTGTCCATGGCGAAGAATGTGAACCACTGCTAGAGGACGCTCCAGGTCCACTAATATTTTGTGACTGCTGCTGTGAATTCTGTGCAGCATTATTGTTTTGTGCATCTACATCATCAATCACATTTACTGGTTTATACCAGCTACTCATCTCATCAAAAACAACATCTCTGCTCACTGTAAACTTACAAGTAGAAGGGTTATAACATCTATACCCTTTCTGTTGTAGAGAGTAACCAATAAAGATGCACTTCTCAGCTTTTGGATCCAACTTGGATCTCAACTCATCTGGCACATGAACATAGGCAATTCAACCAAAAATCTTCAAATGAGAAATATTTGGTTTCCTACCAGTATACCTCTCCTCTGGAGTCATGCCATGTATTGCTGCAGTGGGAGTCCTGTTCATTATGTAGACTGTTGTAGCAACTGCTTCAGCCCAGTAAAAATCTGGCAAGTCTTTTTCATTAAGCATGGCACGAGATACCTCTCCAATATGCCTATTTTTCCTTTCTGCAATTCCATTTTGTTGTGGGGTATGACTGCATGAATATTGCTGCTTTATGCTATGCTCCTGCAGGAACCTTGCAAACTCATTTGAGAGGTACTCTCCCCCTCCATCTGACCTTAGGCATTTTATTTGCAGGCCTGATTCTTTTTCAACCATAGCTTTAAGAGTTTTGAAATGCCCAAAAACTTCACTTTTCTTTTTCATAAAATACACCAAAACTTTTCTACTATAGTCATCAATAAAAGTGACAAAATAATGATAGCCTCCAAGAGATGCAGCTTTAGTAGTCCACACATTAGAGTGGATTAATTCCAATGGCTTCTTACTATCTTGAACATGTCTAGGAAATGGTTTCCTTGCCTGTTTTCCAAACTGACAGGCTTCACATACCTTATGCATTTCTGCAACCTTGAATTTAGGCAATCCTGCAACAATATTTTGGGCCTGCATTGATTTAAGTCGTTGTATATTAACATGACCAATGCGCTTATGCCATATATCAATATCTGCAACTACACCGGTCCCATGTGCAAACATTACTGCACTCAATTCAGGCATGTCTGCATCCAATGTAAACATTCTGCCCTTCTTCTTTCCTTTTGCAATCAAGCGACCTTTATTTTTCATATCCTCAACAAAGCATCCATGAGGATTAAATCTGACCTGCAAGCCCTACTCAACCATTTGACCAACAGAAACCAGATTCTTGGTGATATTCGGGACATGAAATACATCTGATAGGTATTTCTTTTTCCCATCCTGCATAGACAAAGGAATTTTTCCAATCTGCACAATAGGATGTGCAGTATCAGCACCAATCTCCACAAATCCTAGTTTTTCCATTTTTCTTGCATCCTCCATCCATTCTGCATGACCTGTCATGTGGTTTGATGCACCTGAGTCAACATACCATACATCGTTGCTTTCTTCTGCACTTGTCACAGAATTGTTCATGTGCTGCACCATAAACAAATGCTCATTTATGTCATCACCCTGTCTACTAGAAGATGCATAATTCCCTTGTTGCAATTTTCCATTCATGATGTCATTCTGCTTTTTATAGCAGTCTTTAGCCATATGACCCATTTTACCACAGTAGTAGCATTCAACATTGTTGTTTGCATTTTGCCCTCTTTGCCATCCACCACGACCTCTTTGGCTCCCCCTGCCTCTAGAGTTACCACGTCCTCCTCCATAGGACTGGTTTTCTTGAGTCTGCTGCATATTTTGATTTCTACCACGGCCTCCAGATCGGCCTCCTCTACCTCTGCCTCTACCTCTTCCAGCATTTGAGTAGAAGACAGCTTCTTTTGAAGTTCCTCCTAAAGAAGATGCACCACCATTTCTCTGCTCCTCAGAAATTAGAAGAGCAACCAACTCCTCAAAATCAGGAAATCTTTCACGAACTGAAATGGATGTCCAAAACTGTGCATAATCCTTTCCTAGACCATTCAAGGTCACAGAAACTAAATCATCATCTTCCACTAGCGACCCAATGGAAGCAAGTGCATCTGCAATCTTCTTCACCTTCATGTGGTAGTCGTTGATGCTCATATTTTCTCTTTGCACATTGTGCAACTCTTGCTTGAGCTGCATTTTCCTAGCTTGTGTATTTGTGCTATACATTTTTGACAAAGTATCCCATGCCTCCTTTGGCGTACTTGCATCTTGAATATGCACAATCATAGAGTCTGAAATGCTGATAGACAGCCAGTACATAACTTTCCTGGATCTCTCATGCCATGCTTTAAATGCCTGCATTTGCTGTTGATTGGGAACATCAGGAAGAACTGGTTCTTCTTCATTTCCTGCAACAAATTCCCAATATCCTTTTCCCATAAGGAAATTCGTCATTCTAAACTTCCATGCTTGGAAGTTGTTCTTGTCAAGCTTTTCAGTGACAATCTGTGAGAGAGAATCAGACGCCATTACAGAACACTACAAAAAATTCTGTCACTACAAAGAACACAGCTTCAACCTCACAAGGGCAAATCTGCAAAACTGACGAAAGTGGTATTTGACCACACAGTCACTTCCTAGTGACGATTTTGCATCAACAGGCAACAAGGATGATTCTGTAACTCCCAATGTCTCTGCGCACAGGCATACGATGCAATTTCTACAGTAACTTTTCACTGTCCTGTAGAACAGTGGCTGCACAGCATAAAATTGGGCCTTTTCCTGAGTGCGTGCAGAAAACTTCCGCCTCCAAAACAGGCCCCGAAATGGCCTCAAATCAAAAAAATAGGGTTGCCAAGGGCTAAAGCCCTTGCTCGCAGCATATACTACCCTCTTGCTTCACCGCAAAGGGCGTCTCAACTTGAGACAATGCACTCTTGCAATTTCCGGCTGTGCTACCTGCAGAGATCTGCTCCCAAAACAGAAAATGAAAGCAACACTGCTCCTCTTACCAGAACACCGCGAGCTTGGCTTGCTTTCTTGAGCTCCTTACCACGAAAAAGGCTCTAATACCATGTCAAGATTGTGGGAGAGAAGGAAGGAGTCTCACTTGTAGCTTTCTTGCTTGCACAATGGGGGAATACACACAGAGGTGGAGGCTGAAAACAATTTTCCTCTTCTTAGTTGTGTAAGCCAAAAAGAACTCTCATACAAAGAAATAGAAGAACCCTATATATGGGTCTCAAACCAAACTCAACTAACTAAGGTGGCATCCTAGCTAAGCCACGAACTAGAGTAGATAAGGATAGTTGTCATGTAGCTATTATTCATGGGTGGTGTACCAACCGCATCTGCCACGTTGGTGACATAAATGCACAACGGTCACCCTGGCGTATCACGAGTGGAGCTCGATATCTCAACATGATCGGTATTTTGGTATGGCTCTTTGAGCCTTGGCTTGTCCCTAATCCTTCGAGCAGCGACGTCGCTAGTGCGGTGGCACTCTACTTTGCTGTTGTATTATTGAGCAGCCGCTTCATGAGAAGCTCGCTCAATGTCAAGTCTCCTTCTAGTGCTCTCTCATGGTCTGTTCGGTTTCGGCCAGCTAAGTTTAACACTCACTGCACCTCATGCAGCTCCATGCTTTGCCTTTGGCTCCTAGCCTGTTGATCCCTATTATACTCGGCTATGCTCTGCAAAGCCTTGTGGGCTAGCCTTCTCTCCTCTTCTAGATCTGTGATGATTGCGTCTACTGTCCTGTCGTGGTGCTCATACCGGGTGTGTGCATTGTAAATGCTCACCAGCTCTGCTGAATAGCATCTGGGAATATGTTCAAATTGAGCTCCTCATTAGACCAATGGTCTGAGCTCTCTTCTGCCATGGTCAAGTTCTCGCGCTCCACTAAGCTATCGATCAAGTTGAATAGACTTGACAGATCCATATCGCTGGCGCTCCTTGCTTGATCCTACTCTGCGCTTTGATGGTTTGTCTATGGCTTGGTTCTCTCCTGCTGGTGGGTTCCTTGAGTGGTTTTATCTGAGTGAGTTCCTTGACTTATTAAATACAATCCTCAATTTATGATCACTCAGTGTGTGCCGTTTCTTATGCACTTGTGGTCAATCAAGCTTTCAGCTTTCTTACGTGTACTTCAAGTGCGGAATTCAATGTGAGTGTGACAAACAATCTCTATATGCCTTACGTCCTCTTGTCTCGTCTCGGGCCTGATAAGATTAGTCGCTCAAGTCCTGGCCGTTCTAGCGGATTCTAGGGTTTGCGCTGCTTCTTGCTATTCACTCGGGGATCGATCACAGGTCCTACAATTGGATTTCCGTTCTCAACATGTCAGGTCACTGGGGAGTGCTCCAGCACTGTCCCCCTATCCCTTAGTCATGACTCCTACGTCGCGAACTGCCTACAGGGCGTTCGCTATGTTGTCCTGGAGCCGGTTGTGCTTCCACTCGGTCGCGGGGGTCAATTTTTGATGTTTACTTTTTTCTGCCTAAGGGTGTATCCGATTCTGAGAATCGGATGTCCAATTTACCAGTGGTTTGATTCTTAGAATCGAACCAGGTGGGTCTGATTTTGAGCTATCTGACTCTCAGAATCGGACAGGGGTCAAGTGTCCGATTTTTGAAAATCGGACAAGTGGTCCGATCGGACCAGGTGGGTGGTTCGATTGCTGATGTGTCCTAATCCGTGGGTCCGATTCTACGAATCGGAGAGGGGTGGGTCCGATTGCCTCGATCGGACGAGGCATCCGATCAGACAGGTGGTCCAATTTCCAAAATCGGACGGGTTGGTGATGGACCTAAAAACGGGCCGGCATTGGCTTATGCACTAGCCGGGCCTTGCCACTACGCACAAGACAACCCCTCGGCCTCGCGGCCAGGAGTGTCTATCAAAATCTCTGCCTTCCTAAACATTGCGTTTATAATACGTTGTAGTCCAACTGATCTTAACCCAATATTACTCCTCAGAGGGAGTCCCTTTCACATAGCCAAGAGGCTCGAAGCACATACACATGGGGTTCCTCCTACGGCTGAATGCCGTCAACCCTCTGCGACTCTCCTACACCTTGGGGATTGGCCCCTCAGTACATCGCTCAACAAATAGACACATTGCACCAAAGTCGCTCAAGGTACCAAATAAGCGTGTCTAGGAATGTACCATTGTCCTTACTTGATTTCCCCTTTGGGACCCGCGTCTACCTACAGCATGGGTACCTCACTGCCTCTCAACGTAGGTCATGTTCTAATAAACCAATTGCAATGCATGTCCAGGAGTTGGCCACTGATACTTTTAAATTCTTTTTCATGCTCTATGCGTTTAGTGGATGCCTGGTGCTCAAACATTTAGCAAACAGTATTGTGCGCAAGTGCAAAACATTCTTTTAATGGTTTCCAACTACCGTTCGTGCTTCGTTGCATGGGCTTAGCACCGAGGTGATCCTCGTGCTACTAAGCTCTTAATTTTAATTATTATCCGTCCTAAATGCTATGCATAGAAATCAGCAACTTTCCCATCATCACACACGGCATTTAGACATATTTCAACTTCTCTACCCTTCCCCGTTTAAATAGTGCATCGTTGGATGGATTTATAGGGTATTTTGACATCATTTTATGTGTAGAAAGCGGAAAAAGACACACTAGAACAAGAAGGTGGGGTTGAACTGAGGCAAATCCTCATGCTTGAGTCCCCACAACCATTCACAAACATTGCTCTTATTTATCCTTATTTTTCAGAACCCAAAATGTGTTTTTCCCCTATTTTTTAGGGTTTTTTCACCATTTTCTTGTATTTTCCCTTATTTTCCTGCATTATTAAATTACTGAAAATTCAAAACAGGTTATGACCTGTGGCCCTTAGTTCCTTCTTGCAGAAAAATGAGAGTTTAGTTGATGTTCCTATTTACTTCCCCATTTTTATGCCAAAAACCACCATTTTCCCTTGATTTTTCATGTTTTTCGTGTTTTAATGTATTATTTTGAACCACACGATGTATATTTTTCTGATTTTTTTATTATGACCAGCAAGAACTCATGAAAAACAGCAACATACACAATTTTTAGCCCACATGAACGACATTTCATCAATCAAAAGCTATAGAATCTCAAATTTCCTTTGGAAATTTTAAATTACCGCTTATTTGCGTGTTTCGTGTTTCATGTCCATGGCTGCAAATCTGAAAATCAGTAGCACTTCATGTCCAGCACAATTACCAATCACCATTTCCAGCCCGTGGAGCAATCCGATCCATGCCGGACAAGCCTCCATCATTCTTTCTTCTTCCTTCTTCTTCCCACATGAACTTGCCTTTAGAGGAGAGAGAGGAAGGAGAGAGAAAGACTGATTTTCTCTCTCCCTCTATAGGCTGCCATTGTCTGCGTGGTTTGAAGCGATATGGAGCGTATGATAAGTGTAGAAGCCTGGCATAATTCACTCCATAGCTTGCTTGACAAGCAACATCACGATTTGGGGGGGGGGCGCGTTTTTTTCGCGCGGCTCTCTTCACGGCACTAGCTTCCCCTCCACGAAAAAATTAGGAGGGTGGAGAAGCCAAAGGGCACCCCCCACTAATCACACCCTTTGAAATTTCAAATTTGGCCCCCTTTTTGGGCACCCCGGCCGGTTTCGGGCCAACTTCCGCATACGAGCTCCGATTGACGTGCTGTAAATTTCTGGGCGTCCGCCTCGGCATCCCGAACAGGCCTGCAACTCCCACATCCTGTCCTGACTGACAGAAAAAATTCGGAGGTGTCACTTGGGCGCCCGTCGACTGCTTATGCTTAAAATTGTCCTAGATCGAGTCGCTGCCTTTGACGGTGAATAGTTTTCCCTTAATATTCATAATTTTTAGCTATTTTTAAGCACTTCCCGTCACCTAAATTCCGCTCTCAGTTGGTTCGAGTGGTCTGATCGGACAAGATGGTCCGATCGGACGGTTGTCCGAGCGTCCGATTTTGAGAATCGAACACTGGATTAGATGTCCAATCCCACCGACCCGAACGCACTTTCGAGCATGAAAATGTCAAAAATCTTAAGGTATTGATTATTACAAGACCGACGCGCCGTTGATCCTACAAATGTAGTAAGCTTACCTTGATGCCGATGTGAGTAGCCTCCTCCTTCGTACACCTCGGTAGCTCCATGATTCTTGATGCTAGCTCAAGCATCCTCAAGCCTCCTCCATCTCCAAGCTCCATCCTCCATAGCCGCGTGCGCGAGAGAAGAGAAGAAGAGAAGAGGAGATGGTGAAGAGCTTCACCCACTTGATCCCTCACTCCCACACACTCACTCCGTCACACTCTCACACTCCCTCTCTCAAGAGCACACACAAGCAAGAAGGAGAGAAGAAGATGAGAGCTCTTGTTAGCCATACATCAAAGAATGAGCTTCCATTCATTTTTTTGAACTTTATATACAAGCCCTAAAATTCCACGGGCACCCATCCCCTTTTTTACATGACCGGCCATTGTGGCAAGGTCCTTTTTCCATTTCCCTCTTCTATCCTTATGCCTCTAGCCTATGCCCATCTAATATTTTACAATTGGCACAGGAGGGAGCCTGGCGCTCTTTTACAAGAGTTTTCCAAGTTTTTTGAGGCGCCTTTGGTCTCGGCTTAGCTTTTAGAGGTCGCCTGCGTGTCTTTTCTCTTCTTCCATGCTTTTTCCACTTTTTCTTTCATTTTCTGCCATTTTGACTCGGGGTTAACAATGTCCATTGACACTCATTTAGTGCTCTTAGCACTTGTGTTTTTTGACACATCTCAATCAACTCTTCTGTTGCTCAAAGTTCATAATTCTGGAGTTGCTCAAATCTTATCCTTTGTACACTTTGTGAGGCCCATGTTACAGCCTTTCATTTTCCACCATGTCTTCGGTACCCACACTTAGCATTTTCTGCAATAGCCTCTGGTGTTTACCATGTTTGTGGTGTGCCTATACTTTGTAGGTGGTTGCTCACTAAAGCCTCTATACACTTTGTACTTTTTCGGTTGTGATTGAGGAGGGGTGTTGAGATATTGGCAATCATACCCAGCTTAGCCTCTTTGTATAGAGCAGTGTGGGCTCATGATGCAAAATCCCATATACACAATGGTGGAAAGTGCATCCCAATCTATTCCTATAAAGCATTGTACTTGCTCTCTTTTTGAATGCAATGACATAATACTTTTGTCCTTCCAACAAAGTGTCAATGTCATTGTCAACACAAAAGATTGTGTTCATGAGTCCCAGTCCCAATCTTGGAACCTAATTCACATGTGTGATAGTAGTCATTCTTAATGTCTATGTCCTCATGAGCTCACTCTTCCTCTTTCAACCTCCATAGCCATGCTCTAGATTCATGTATTTCAACAGCACTAACTAACTAGTGTGGATAACCCATTTTATGGGTAAGTGATAGTTAGCATTGTAGTTACTATGAATGTTGAAACATTTGTTTGTGTGTATGTAAGAGTGGTTCCTTCTTTGTATTCAAATGTAATATGAACTAGTCTTTAGAGTGTGGATAGATGAGGATGATGAGTTGGAAGGATAAGGATCTGAGGTGGCAAGTCAAACTAAACTAATGCAATGTATCAAATGCACTCATGTGCTTATTTGAAGAGGCAAGCTTATGCAATAGAATGTATGTGGTTTTCTTTACTCTCTCAAACCTACGGCCCTATCTTATCTCTATGAGCCTCCATGAGTCTCTTTTCTTTTCAATTGGTATTAAAGCCACTATTCTCATGGTTGTGAGTTTGTGCATTTGGTATCCAAGCTAAACATTGAAGAGGGATCAAAGGCAATTGTTGGCATTGTAAGCTTCGGTGTTTGCGGGTGTGTATATGTGTAAGCACTCTTATGTGCGTAAGATTGTGTGGTGCATGAATATGGATGAGAGATGTGGAGTAAAGTGTGCCACATAGGGCACACATGTAAAGTGTGGGTTGTATGGTGTCACATGGGGACACACATGGAAAGTCTGAGGGATCATTTCATCGATTCTTTCAACTTTCATTTAGTGGCTGCCAAGTTCTATTGTTAAGTAAGGGGGCTGCTTAAGGGGTTTTCTTTGACCAATCTCATGGCCTACTTATGGCCAAAAACTAGGGCCTTTCTTATCAATCAATAGGGGGGCTACTTTGGATAGAGATAGAGAGGACAAGAGGAGGAGAAAATAAGACGTATTGTTGATATTGGTTGCGGTTTAAGGCTCCCAACTACATCACCTACTACAAGAGGATGTCATGGAGGCAACCAAATCTGTCATAGACATACTCTCATCTTGGAATAATCAGTGTCATTTAAAAACAATGGCCCTACTCCATGATAATATTATTCTTTCCTTATCCTTTAATTCTAAAGGTAAAAAAGATTAATATTATTAACCCCATTCACACTATCTCTTCTTGAACCAATTCTTTTTTAACCCCGTTCACACTACCCCTCTCAAACTGGTTTCTACAAAGGTGATTTTGCATTCTTATGACTTAAAACCAGTACAATATGAGTTCTATTCACATTGATTGTGCAATCTCTTTGTAAAAAAGGCTATCATATGTGAGATACTGCTGTGGGAAATAACGTGGTAAAGTCTCTCTATAAAAATCATGGCCTCAAATTTCATATTTCCTTTGGCATTGCATCAAAAAATGGGTAGTGGTTAAAATATCACACTTTGGTAACTCAAATAAAATTTTTGCTAATGCATAAAAATTTATGGGCAGTAATCTGGGATAGTGCACCATCACAAATGATTGAAGAATGGGTAGAAAAGGATGAACAAGCACTTCCTTTAATTGGTTTGCATCTTGGTCTAGGCCTTATCCACACCACATCAATATTAAAGGAGCACAAAAGAATGGTTAGAGGAGTTGAAAAAAATGTTTCTCAGGAGATGTGTTTAAAAGATGAACTTTTATAGTTTGCATCATGAATGCAAGGATTCACTTCTAGAGCTTGTATCAAAATTATGGATCTTAAATAATCAACTTGAAGGCATCCAAGTCAAAATTTCCAAAAAGGATGCAATATCAATGCTACTTGTACATCCACCTAAAGAGTATGCATCCTTAAAAGAGTCACTCCTTACACATGAAACACTTAACCTTGAAGGCTGCATATCTTTAATCCTTTTGAAAGAGAAGGAATCTTTACAAAGAAGGATCCTAAGGAATGCTGCCACTATGGAAGGAAAGAACACATCAACATTGAATGTAGGTTGAAGCATCTACCCAAATGAAATCACTGTAAGAAGATTGGATATCATGAAGAAGCATGCAAGTCCAAGAAACAATCAAATACAACCAAGAGAAAGAGTGAGAAGGGAACCTTTTCTGAAGACTAAAAACTATTGAAGCAAATTCATACCAATTCCAAAATAAATTCACAAGATTGTTACAAATGTCAAGACAAGTTAAAATAATCATGCCAATTGTACTATTGAACTATTGAAGAACAAAATTGAACTATGGAAGGAAAAACTTGAACTATTGAACCAAAGTCATACCAATTGTAAAATAAAGCCAAAAGATTGTTACAAAGGTCAAAACTGTAAAATATTACACGGCGCAGCGAACAGAATCTGAGAAAGAGATAGAGAGTACACAACAGATAAGAGGAGAATCAGTAAAATTCTTTAACTCCAAACAACTGATACAAAGATGGCTCTGTCCACCCGTGCGCTTCCACTGAGTGAAGCTTAGATGGCGATCTAGACAGAAGATAGGTGAAGAGCTTAAGGCTAGCTGGAACAACAACTCTGACTGGGTGAAAGATGAGTGAATGATGGCCGCGAAGGGGTTTAGCTTTTATAGCCCGCGAAGGTCGTTAGGTCGGCCTGCTGACCGACCTACCATATGAGCCTCCACTAGTCGGCCAAGGAATATTCCAGGGAATATTCCCTTTACCATCGGGCCGGGGGCGCTGCCCCCGGACCCCCGCCAGGGGGGCCGCTGGCCCCCCTGGGACCCCCCAGCCAGGGGCCGCTTCCGCGGCCCCCGGACCCCACAATAGGGGCCCCTTTTAACTCCCTTACCACGCAACTCAATGCAATGTGCCTCGAGTTGCTACCAGCTTAACCACTCCGTCTAACCCAAAGATTAGACCCACAACAGTCACCTTTTTGCCATCCGGTCACATAGACCTCATCTGATATACAAGTCAGGACTCAACCAATGTCCGGGCTCACATTTGGCTTCTCCTCATAATGGGGGCCTTACAACTTTGAGCACCATGGATCATTGGTAGCACCTAATGAGGGTGGGGGCATTGATCATATCTAACACCCCCCCTCAATGTCCACCCATAGGTGAACTATCTCCTCGGCCCAATGCCGAGTCTCTGAAGATGAACTTGAAGCAGATCCTTCGTAAGTGCTTTGGTGAAGATATCTGCTCCATTCTCCTCTGTTGGACAGTAGACCAGTTCCACTATCCCATCCTCCATCAAATCACGCACATAGTGATACTGGATCTCTATATGTTTGGTGCGTGCATGAAACACTGGATTTTTGGCAATGGCGATGCAACTCTGATTGTCACATCTCAGCACAGTTGGTTCTTCATCCTGCACTCCCATATGCCATAGAATCCTTCTCAACCATACGGCCTCACATGCAGCAAAACAAGCTGCCTTGTACTCTGCTTCGGTAGAAGACAATGCCACTGTTGGTTGCTTCTTACTAATCCAAGAGAAAATTCCTGAACCCAAAGAGAAACAATAACCAGAAACTGACTTCCTGGAATCAATGTCTCCTGCCCAATCTGAGTCACAGTTCCCCACAAGAGAAGTTCCGAAACTGTATGTGATACCATAGTCAAGAGTTTTCTTCAAGTATCTGAGCACCCGCATCCCAGCCTTCCAATGACTCTCATGAGGTTTGTTTGAGAACCTGCTCAAAACACCAACAGCAAAACTGATATCTGGTCTGGTGTTACACAAGTAGATCAGACTGCCGACCAACCTCCTATACCTCCCAATGTCTGCTAATGCTGATGTATCCTCGACGGATAACTTTGCATTCACCTCCATAGGTGTAGCTATCTCCTTGCACTCGGTCATGCCAAATGCCTTCAAGATCTCCCATGCATACTTCTTCTGAGAGATGAAGATCTTTCCTGGCTCTTGCCAGACTTCAATCCCCAAACAATAGTGCAGCAAGCCCAAGTCTGTCATTTCAAACTCAGAACTCAAAGCCTTTCGAGTTTGGTTGATCATATCTTCATAGTCACCTGTAATAAGAAGGTCGTCCACATATAGGACAATCACTACAGACTTTTTACCATCCCTGTAAACATACAAGTTAGCATCTGAGGCACATCTGTTGAAGTTTAGGTTTAAAAAGAACCTATCTATCCGCTGGTACCATGCTCTGGGGGCTTGTTTCAGCCCATACAATGCCTTCTTCAGTTTACACACTTTGTTCTCAGAATGGGGGGCCTCAAACCCTGGTGGCTGAGCCACGTACACCTCCTCCTTGAGGTCACCATTTAAGAACGCTGACTTAACATCCATTTGGTACACTGGCCACTTCTTGTGGGCAGCCACTGCAAGTACCGTGCGAATAGTGGTCATTCTGGCAGTTGGGGCAAATGACTCTTGAAAATCAAACCCTTCAACTTGTGAAAATCCTTGGGCAACCAGTCTAGCTTTGTACTTTTCTAAGGTACCATCAGCCTTGTACTTTACCTTCCAGATCCACTTGGTGCCAATAACCTTCCGCTTTGCTGGTCGATCCACTAGCACCCAAGTGTCATTCTTCATTATGCTGTCATACTCCGCGTGCATAGCATCCTTCCATGATGGATCTGCAAGTGCTTCTTCTAGGTCAGTTGGCTCCTTTACTTCTCTCATAATCTCAACCATCAAGGCCATGTTGACTATGTGAGCAGAAGCCCTCCTTTGCTCCTCTATTCTCTGAGACCTCCTTGGTCCGTCTGCCTTCTCCTCAACAGATGCAGGCATAGGATTATTGTGGTCATAGAGCTGCTTCACCCAGCGCGGCAATGGCTTTTCCGGTGGGGTGATGTCAGGTTGGTGAACTTTTTCCTCATCATCTGAAGATGATGCTTCCTCCTCCTTAAGGATAGGGATAGCTCTCGGGACAGGTTCATAGTGGACTACTTCTTCGCTTGATGATAAAGTGGAAGACCTTGCCTTCTCCTCCTCCACTGTATGCGGCTCCTCCTTGAACACCACATCACGGCTCACAATGATCTTCTTTGCCTCTTGGTCATATAACTTGTAAGCCTTCTGCTCATCACTATAACCCAAGAAGATACATTTTCTGCTTTTTGGTTGTAACTTGTTTCTCTTCTCATCTGGAACATGTGCATAACATTCACATCCAAAAATTCTGAAATGTGAAACAGATGGTTTCTTACCAGTGTAAGCCTCATGAGGTGTTTTTCCCTTGAGAGCCTTTGTGTAGCTCCGATTTAGAATGTAGACTGCAGTATTAACAGCTTCAGCCCAAAAATGGTTAGGCAATCCCTTGCCCTTTAGCATGCATCTTGCCATCTCCACAATGGTACGATTCCTGCGTTCCACAACACCATTCTGCTGAGGTGTGTGAGGCGTCGTCAATTGACGCTTGATCCCTTTGCTCTTGCAAAAGCCTTCAAACTCCTTTGAGTTGAACTCACCACCACCATCTGTTCTAAATTTCTTCACACTTTTCCCTGTTTCATTCTCAACAAGTATTAGCCATTCTTTAAACTTACCAAAAGCTTGAGCCTTATCACGAAGGAAGTACACCCACATCTTCCTACTGTAGTCGTCGACAATCAACATAAAATAAGAAGATCCCCCCAAGGCCTGTGTAGGCATCTTACCACACAAGTCAGCATGCACCAACTCTAGAGGAGCATGTGCTCTATTCTTGCTTTCTTGTGGAAATGCCTTTCTCTGTTGCTTGCCCATCATACAAGCTTCACATGGTTCCTTCAATTCAGTTATTGTAGGTAGGTGAGCAACCATACCTTGCTTTTGCATCTCCTTCAATACTGCAAATCCGATGTGTCCAAACCTTTCATGCCAAAGCTTACTTGTGCCCACTCCAGCGGTGGCTGTAAGAGCACTTAGCTCATACAGGTTGTTCCTTCTTTCTCCTTTGCCAACAATTGTGCCAGCACTATCAATAATTTCTGCACCTGTCTTCTTGAACCTCACTTCATGACCAAGATCAGTTATGGCAGCAACTGATAAGAGATTTCTCCTGATTTCGGGAACATACAACACATTTGAAAGCTTTTTGACTTCACCATTTGCAGCAACAAAAGAAATAGTACCTGTGCCCGCAGCAGGGCATTTAGCATCATTTCCAACCGTCACAGTGATGGATTCTTGTAGAGGCTGCATAGAACTGTATAGACCTTTCTTGTTGGTCATGTGACGGGAGGCCCCACTATCCAACACCCAAGAGTCAGTGGTAGATTCTTCTTGCGCCGAGGAGCACACTTCCTCAATGGTCGCCATGAATAATTCCAACTCTGCTTCAGCCGTATTGGCTGTCTCTTTCCCTTTAGTTTTAAGGGTACCATTCTTTTCATCTGCCTTCTTGACACGACAATCTGCAATTGCATGTCCTTTCTTCTTACAGTAGAAGCACTCTCCTTGAAACCTCTTCTTGCCGCCCTTTTTCTTTTTGTCACCATCATTTTTGGTGGAGGAAACACCTTTGCCTTTTGCATTGGCAGAGAATGCAGCATCTCCATTGTTGCTTCCTTCTCGGGCTTTCAGCCTCAACTCCTCCTCCATTAATAATGCACAAAACTCCTCAAAAGTCAAAGCTTGAGGTCTCACCTGAGTATTAAGGGCAGTTACTAGTCCATCAAACTTTTGTGGACAAATCCGAAGACACCTCCGAGCTAGCTCTTCGCTAGTCTTTTGTATCCCAGCGCCAGCCATCTGGTCGCGCAGATTCTTAATCCGAGTGATGAATGCTTCAACCGTCTCTCCTTCAGCAAACTTCTCCGCTGCTAGTTGATTCTCCAAGTTTTGAATCCTTGTTTGGTTTCGTGTTTCATACTGACTCCTTAGTACATTCCAAGCCTCTGACGCTTTGGTTGTATGCTGAATCAGAGTCAAAACACTGTCAGAACAGCTTGTAACTAAGGCACACAATGCATCTGCATTCCTTCGTTTCCAAGCTCGTAGAAGATCTGCATTCGGAGGAATCATCACACTAGGATTTGATGGGTCGGGGATAGGCTGTGGTTCTGCGTCAGTCCCCAGCACAGTCTCCAGAAGCTCATAAGAATCAAGGATAGTTGTAATTTTGAACTTCCACAAGGTGTAGTTTGTACCATCTAACTTGCCTTCGCTGAAGGTTGGTGGACGAATCCTCAGTGTTTGAATAGCCGGTACAGCAGCACCACCTCCTGCACCGCTTCCTGATGCGCCAGAACTGCTTCCCGGAGTCGACATCGTTTCTCTTTGTTGTTGAAGCCTTTGCCTCTTGCACGCTCTCCGATCTCTAGAGCCCCCTGGGCTCTGATACCATGTAAAATATTACACGGCGCAGCGAACAGAATCTGAGAAAGAGATAGAGAGTACACAACAGATAAGAGGAGAATCAGTAAAATTCTTTAACTCCAAACAACTGATACAAAGATGGCTCTGTCCACCCGTGCGCTTCCACTGAGTGAAGCTTAGATGGCGATCTAGACAGAAGATAGGTGAAGAGCTTAAGGCTAGCTGGAACAACAACTCTGACTGGGTGAAAGATGAGTGAATGATGGCCGCGAAGGGGTTTAGCTTTTATAGCCCGCGAAGGTCGTTAGGTCGGCCTGCTGACCGACCTACCATATGAGCCTCCACTAGTCGGCCAAGGAATATTCCAGGGAATATTCCCTTTACCATCGGGCCGGGGGCGCTGCCCCCGGACCCCCGCCAGGGGGGCCGCTGGCCCCCCTGGGACCCCCCAGCCAGGGGCCGCTTCCGCGGCCCCCGGACCCCACAATAGGGGCCCCTTTTAACTCCCTTACCACGCAACTCAATGCAATGTGCCTCGAGTTGCTACCAGCTTAACCACTCCGTCTAACCCAAAGATTAGACCCACAACAGTCACCTTTTTGCCATCCGGTCACATAGACCTCATCTGATATACAAGTCAGGACTCAACCAATGTCCGGGCTCACATTTGGCTTCTCCTCATAATGGGGGCCTTACAACTTTGAGCACCATGGATCATTGGTAGCACCTAATGAGGGTGGGGGCATTGATCATATCTAACAAAAACAAGTCAAAATAATCATTTTAATATTGTATTAACTCAATTCGGGTGTGCATACATGATAGGTTGGTGCTTTGCAAGCTTCCATTAGAGTTTTGGTGTGGCCAATGCATTGAATGCCTAGATCTCAATGATTGGACTCAAATTTTTGTTGGGATCTAATCCCAACACATGCAAACTTTGATGCTGGACTACCTAGCTAGATAAGTCTACATATCTACATTCAGCATGTTGATGGTCATCTCATGACCCTCACATGGCAACTTATTCATTTTTTTTGCTTAGCTACATCTATTTATAGTGAGTGTAATTATAGGATTGGCTGATTACTATAGTAAATTATACATTATTTGACTTAGTAGGCCACTTTTCTTTATGTTTTGTCTTATCTATACTTAAATGTGTAGTGACGTGTGCAAAAAGAGAAAGAGAAACCAACAAGAAGACATCTTGGACTCCATCTTCCTTTTTGTGTTCTTGAGTGAGCTTCCACTCAGATGTATTGCATGTGTTTGATACATTGATTCAAGCAAGTCCCCCAACCACACAAGTTTTGTTATGGTACTAGAGTTGCACGATTGTTAGAGACTAGAGGATGAAGTGAAGTAGGAGCAAAACATGTAAGAAGTTCTCTTGATTTCTGATTCTTAGCTTGGGATATTTCTTATAGAGGCATTTGAAGCATGGTAGAGTACCAATAATCTCATATTGCTATGAGGTTAGTATGTAAGAAGAATAATTTTACATAAATTTTTTCAAGGTGCAAGCAAGATAACCTTTTTCACATGGTAAAAATGTAAGAAATAGGATACTTGATATTATACATACAAATATTTAAGGGCATGCACCAAATTTATCTTTCAATGATAGCAAGTATTTTGTTAGATGTAACATGTCTGCTCGTCCGCATGTGGAACATGTCTTAGCAGCCCATCGGGAAGAGGGTTAAGAAAGCTCTGCCTGGCACTCGTAAGGAATGTCACAGGGTTTGCGATCTAGGTCTTCCTGAGTCTACCCCGAGTAGAAGTGTCTGGCTATTCCCACTTAGGATCGACCTAAAGTCAGGGTTCCTTTCATATCAACAAGGTCTGTAGGAAGTAGCTAGCGTCAAGCTCCAGATGAACCACTTTGCGTAGGAACAACAAAGTCGAAGCAGATTCATGCTGCACTTGGTTCATGGAGAAT